>NC_081824.1:158682371-158985401 GCF_030867095.1 Alligator mississippiensis
GCTGAAGTGGATGATAAAATTCTTGTTGACTTCAGTGGAAGAAGAATTAGGATGGGTCTGAAAAATTATGAAAAGCTTGCTTTAAAACAACTAGGAAATATCTGGGTAATTGCCTGGTAACAGATAAAAATATTGAATGGCTTCTAGAGTAACTAGAGGAATCAAATAGCTCATAGGATTAACTTAGAGATCTTCACCTCTAGGTACCTCGCTTGAATCTGTCTCTTGCCCTCTACCACAAAGTTTTGGTGCGGTCTCTGTAAAATGGCTGGATAGTCTCAGTTCAGTTGTTAGTGAACAAGTATCTACTTCACAAAACAAGTCATCATAGCTGTCAGGGTTGAGCATCCTTTTGACAGGGTCTGCGGAGAGGGAGACTAAATATTGAATGGGCACTGAAACCATTCTCTGTGGTAAGAGGGGAGTCTGGTCACCCTTGCTCAGATAGAACCCTGAAGCTCCCAGGGCAGAGTGGGGAAGCTTGGACCTCAGTTGTCCTGTGAAGAAAACAGTCCATCAGTGGAGTTTGACTTTCACATCTGGTGAAGCACTAGCTAGTGCTATGAATCACCAGAAGCATGAGAGATGCATTTAAGTAGGCTGATGGTAGATCAATAATTTGAAGTGGCAAGACCACCCCCACAATTTTCTCTAAACTCTGTGTATGAGATTAGTCATATCCCAGGTCAAAGAGCGCTGGTGTGATGGAGGGCATGCTAGGGTCTTGGAGATGGTGCTGACAGAAGAACTGAATAGCTCAGATGGTTCTTATTTGGACTGGTGGCAAGACGTATTTATCCCCTGGTACCTAAAAGCACAAAGAAAGCAGCATCGGTGTATAAAGCCATAGTAAGAGGCACCTCTCTCAACGTCTCAAGGCAATGTTTGTTAGACTTACCACCAGCCACTTCCACTTGGTCACAGCACCCTGTCATGAGAATATCTCTATCCAGGTAGATTTCCTACACCTTTTTAATTATATTGACTTATTTACATTTATTTATTTGTGTGTGTAGTAGAGCTCCTCTCTTTGAGCTCTTCTGTTTCCCTTTATCCAACTAAGTGGAAATATTGTAGCCGTATACATGGACCTTCATGGCCCTGCCTCTACACAGTGGATCCATAAGCTCCCTCCCTCCCTCCCCCCACCCCACCCCACCCCACCCCACCCCGCTTCATCTTCACCAGTCATCTGTTTCTGGAGGCCTTTGTTTCTGTGCTTTGGACATTTGTGTATACGTATACGTACCTGTCCACTCAGTGTGTAGCCCATTGCACATGCTCTGTCTGCTTGTGCAAACTTACACATTCACAGTGCAGGGGCAATAGAATCTCTACCTGTGCTTAAGGTCAAAGCCACATAGAATCATAGGGTGCTTATACACATGCTTGAGGGGCGGGGGGCTGCTTTAATTAGAGCAACTCTAAAAGATGCGTGAATTAAAGTGCTCAGAGCGTTATGTGTATCAGCGTCCCCGCCATAGCAGCTCTGCCACCATTTTTCATCACGGGGACACTGATACATGCGATGCTAGACTCTGCTGGAACACAGCAATTACCATGCTCCAGCAGACTCGATTAATTGAGCCTGCTCCAACATGCTCTGATTATAGTACATTGCAACAGCCTCTCTGCATGTGTATAGGCACTCATAGAGAAGTAAGGCTGGAAGGGGCCTCCATAGGTTGTCTAGTCCAACTGAGGCTGGATCATCCCTATCCAAATCATCCTATACAAATACTTTGTCTAACCTCTTACCAAAACTGCACAGTCAACCCTGACATAACTAGAAAGCTGCCATTTACATGCTCACAGGGAAATAGAATTCGACCCCATATGTTGACATCAGTCCTTTAGATTATTAATACTTTTTTGAAAAAAACAAATTAACCTTTCACCAGTTGTGATCAGATTTCCATTATTTTTTCTTAGTTTGGATGCTGAGGACAGGCTAGTTAGTGTCACTGTTACCTGTTCCCATTTTGTTTCTCAAGTACCATTCATTAGCTCCATGCAGCAAAGACTGAAGGGGGTTATTTAATACAAAACTCTCTCCACTGGAATTTAAGAATTCTTATTGAACTGGTTTAAAAGCAGACTTTATTTTTCCTGTATTTTCCACAACTGTGTGGTGCCTCCTCAGATACTGAAATATACATATGTATCATTTCCTTGTCCTTCCCCATGGAACAGTAGGCAGTCACATGCAGACAGTATGTAAAATAGATTACTATGGATGGAAATAATCTTAGCTGATAAACAGTCTGGCTGGCTGTGGTCAAATGCACACCCCACTAATACCTCTACAAAATAAAAAGGATTCTGAGTAATGATTTACAATCTGGGGCTGTAAAATGTTTCATGGATAGTTCTTGCATCCCATGTGTAACGTGGTTTAAAATCTGCTTTCTGTTCCAAGTCAGAGCAATCATCTCTGAAATCAGCTTGTTGATGGATGGTGGCAAACTGCCTGCAGATGACTGGATATTTTGCCTTCCTTGTGTATGTCTCTGGAATGGTGAGTTAGTGTCTAATATCAGCTTGGTGTCACAAACCAAAGTTAAACAGGAGTCACAAATGGAAAACACTTCTTGCAGGAACCAGATGAGGAAAAGATCTAGTAAGCCAAGTAGTTGACACAGGCCATCTTCTTTCATGGTGTTAATAAAGCACCAGCGCTTTCCACAGGGAAAGCTATTGATAAATCGGACAAAAGGATGAGAATTCTTAATTTAGTTTTAATTTTGGTTTTAACTGTGTTTTTGTTTGCATTGGAACCAAATTCTTGTGAAAATTTTCACAAAAATAGAGTTGTGTTGAAATGGCAGGGAGCAAACCTGAGAGAGCCAGCTTCCTGGAAGTTAGCAGATTTTTTTTAAATTCAGGGTCTTAGTTCAGCATTGTAGGGCATGTGTAGATGAAACGAGCCCTAAATTTAACTGGTGGGTTTTAAAAGCACCGTTTCAATTTAGGGCTGATTAAACCCCCGCGCTGTGCACACACCCCACTGACTTACCTGCCTCTCTGGTGGGGAGGGGAGGGCAAACTGCCAGTGGGTAGAGTGGTCCCTGGGCTGTGGGGAAGGTGGGGGGGACTGCTACAGTGGGGGGCTGCTGCACCCCTCCGCGGCAGAGCCTGCTTTCCTGGGCTGCTGCCAGGCTGCCTGCAGGGCTTCCTACAGAGCCATGGAGCTGCACGGAGCCCACTGCTTCATTCTGCAGCTGTAGGGGCAGGAAACTAAAACTCCTTGAAGGTGTTTTAGTTTGCTGTGCCCCAAGTCATTTAAGGCACATTATACCACTGAATTTCCTACAGCAGCTGGAATGAATGCACAATACGCCACCGAGACGTGCAAATGCTGATACCATTAAAGTGGTGCAAAAGCATTTAGCCCGCTTTAAAGTGTTGTGCATACACGCCTCTCGGCTGTAATTTGGGGGTCTGATTCATGACTAGGAAGACACTGGAATATTCTGCAAAGTTTCATGTTGGCTGATTTATTAAAAATTACATTTCTTCAATAGAAAACAGTAATATGCCATGTGACTTTTAGCAGGTGTTTTTTTCATATAAAAAAAATAAGTTAGTGCACTCAAGTTGTTCACAGGCCACAGTTTTAATAGCATATTATTTGGAATCATGAAAAAAGTTAAGAAAATTCATTGTTGAATAAATAGTTATGCATCACTGTCAGAACTCTCATATGAACCGACTTCTTCTCTTAGCCTTCCATGTTTCCACTGGTAAGCTAGTCTCACTTCTATTCTTGGGAAAACTCTGGAAAAAATCATTATGGATCACATTTGTGGGAGCCCAGCAGGGGCAATAATGCTGAAAGGAAATCAGCATGGATTCACTGCCTAACTAACCTTGTTTCTTTTTATGACCAGGTCACAAAATGCTTAGATGCAGGAGTCAAGGTAGATGTCATCTACCTAGACTTTAAGCAGGCTTTCAATATGGTATCTCATTCTGTTCTCATAAATAAACTGACAGGCTGTGATGCAGATGATTACATGGTCAGGTGGGTGGCAAATAGGCCACCATTTTTTTTATAGAACTAGAGATTAAGAACCATGTTTGTTTCCTTGGGTGCTTAAATTTAGGTAATAAAAAAGTTGTCCAGCTTTTCAGAACACTTGCAGCTGATTTGTGCATCTGCAAATCAGGCTGTTTATTTATCAGCTATGGATTTCACTGCCTAATTTGAAGCAGACAAATTCAAAGATTTGGTCTTAAACAATTGTTCCTTCCGTTCGGTTATTGGCTCGGCAGGGCTTCTAATGAAACTATTTATTTTTTTTTGGTCACTGAGGTTCACAGCTGTGACTCAGACACACAAGGAGCACATCTGTGCAGGAAGGAGGTGCAGATTTTTCATAATTCATTTTCTCACTGTAACCACAATGTAATGGACTGGAATGCAGACTCCAAAATACCTGACTGAATGTTTGGCTGTCTGCAGAAAATCTGCCCCTCTAATGTCTGGTAGGGACCGTTGTGTATTTGCCTTATACACAGCAGTGGTTGTGTATCTGTGGTCATTGCTCCTTCACAAGTAACATGTTGTCCACAATGTGGAATTCGTACAGGAACAAAATACTAAAGTGCTCCAGATGCTTTTGACCCTAAATAGGAATATGACTCATAATATCCTTGTCCTTCCCTCCACATCCAGACTAATAGGTTCTATAAAGTGGACTTTTAAATATGTTTTCCAGAGGATTGTATGAAACATTTTAATACCAAACCACGTTTTTTACAATACTGTATAACAAAACATCTATATCCTGAAACACTACAGAAGGAAGGTAACAACGGACGTCCAAATACTGAGTTTCAGTCAGGGATTGCCTGGGATAATATCTGTTCAGAGCAATAGATCTCTTCCAAGGGAAGATAAAAATCCTGTCAGAACTAGATTTTGGACTTGAGTTTCCAGGAGCCTGGGAACCTGCAAGATGATGAGCTACTTCAACTTTTCTTGTTTTCACTTAACGGTTAAGTGAAACCAGGGATTGTCCTGAAGACTGATGTGATAGTCCATATCGTAGAACTGCTGGATTGCCCTGCTTTGCAGACTCGGTGCAAAATAAACTGAAATTCCTTTACTTGGTCTCAAAGCAATAATATAGTGTACTATGTTGTAGTTTTTATATACCAGTCTTGTGATCTCAAAGATCACAAAGGAGGTTAGTAACACTGTCCTCATTTTACAAGTAGGGGAATTGGGGAGAGGGAGTGCTGAAGTAAGATCATCAACGGACCAGTGTCAGAGCTGGGAGTATAACTCAGGTCTTCTGGGTCCCAGTCTAGTACTCGCATTCACTATATCAAACTGCTCTGCAGGGAGGGGGAGGGGGTACAGATTGCCAGAGTTTCAACTGGAAATCAGACTATATTTTCAATCATAAGTATCAATGACATTCTGCTTTTAGAAAGTGAGAGTGTGTAAAGCCTCTTCAAAATTTTGAGTATAACCTTGCCTAGACAGACCAGGCCTTGATAACCAAACTCTATTAAAACTTGAAAAGGGCAAAGAATACTTCCTCCAAAGTCCACTGGACATGGATGCACAAGAAATCATCAGAGGTAAGAAAGTTCTGCTGCATATGGGGGTCTTTGAGAGAGGCAGCAGGACTTTACTGCATGATAATATGCATAACAATCGTGTGACTTCCGGGATGTATAGCCTGGGGAAATAGGAAAGGTGCTATTGGGGCCTTGTTACATGTTGCATTTTAATCTGCTCAAAAGTTGATTGGTGTTAATGCTATCTCAAATTTGGAGCAGTCACACCTTGAGGCTAAAAACCTTCTGACTGTTCTCCATCTGCACAGCTGTGACTTGCCACTAGAGGGCTGGCAAGCAGCAGCCTGTCTAGGAGCTACAGCTGTGAGTTGCCACTATAGGGCTGGTGAGCCAAGACAGGCTTCTAACCCTGCTCTGGGGGGGGGGGGGGGGAAGGGGGGGGGAGAGAGATGGGTTGTGGGGGGAGGTGGGAAGTTGAAGCTGGGAGATGGAGAGTTAATGGGATGGAGGTGGGTAATGAAATGAGATGTGGAAAGGAAATGAGGTTGGGGAAGGGTGGTGAAATGAAGCAAGTCAGCCATTGAAGAACAAAATAAAAAGTAAAGTAAAAAGGACTTAAAAAGAAATAAAGAGGAAATAAGTTAAAGAAGGTCTCATGTGTTAATAATTTGGGATTGGGGTACAGGGGGTGCTGATCATACTTCCCAGGCTGGCTGGGAGGTGACAGCAGCAGTTTTGGGGGAGCTACTACCCCTGCCCTCTAACAGGAAGGAAGGCCTAGCTCATGGGGACCTGATCCAGTCCCTTACATTGTTCCCCCTGCCCACCCCTCCTTGACCCCATTCCTGGACTCATCCATGCCCTGTGACCTGGCTAGCTTAGAATATGTTCTGCAGGCTGTTTGAATGGGATTGCACCCCTGGGGTCACACCCTTGGGGGCAGGACACAGAGTTGGCATGGTACCAGAACCACCCCTGGGCAGTAGAATTAAGGGGGTGGAAAGTTTGTTCACACAGAAAAGGAGGGTGGGGGAAAGGACACTGCATCCTGGATGGTGGAGGACTGCAACTTGGGTGGGTCATCTGTAGGGAGTGGCCACATGTTAATGGAATAGGTGCTGGGTAACATGGATCAGAGAGAAAACTGCCCTAGAGTGGCACAACTTTAAGCCACCTAAAGTGTGTTTAAAAGTAGTTTCAGGTGTTATTATGTGGACAATTCAGGGGTTAAAAACTTCCTGAGCTGTTTAAAATTAATGTGTAACAAGGTCCTTGGTACCCACAGGCCCATGGGTTGCCTTCCTTCTTGGTCTAAAGGAACATGGATGGTAGGTCCCTTTTTAAGGAAGTTCATAAAATATTTGATTAGAGAAAGCTTTAGTTCAGTGACTTATATTCCATCCCACTTGAAACTTTTCTTTCTGATGGTTACTCTTGTTAAGCAACTGCTAATAATTCCCATATTATGTTTTTAAGTTACTCAGTCTGCACAGGCAGCTTGTCAGTTGTATTACCATGGAGTAGGACCCTATTGTCCTAGGTGCTATATAAACACAGAACAATAGAAATGACCTTTGCACCAGTGAGTTTTCAATTGAAGTACAGGTCAAGGGAAAATGGACTGATGGGGAAACACAAGGAAATAATTAGACTACATTAAAGTAGACCTCATGACAAATGAGGGTTTTGAGGAGGGATCTTAAGGAAGATCATTAGATTTTCCATGAGTTTTGTGACTTTTCTGAAATCCAAAGTGTTTGGGGATCCCATTGTTAACATTTCTATCCTTGCTACTGCTGATGGAGTGCATTGAGTCCCATGCAAATTCTGTATTCCTCCAGGCTTTCAAGACAAAGTTTTTAAATGAACTAAAACTGCTTTTATCACAATTTGTGCTGTCTGAATTTTGTGACTCATCTAGCATTCCAGTGGCAGAAAGGAGATATGTAATGATGTGGATATTAATGGAAGCTGCCCAAAGGAATGAGACATTTTCAAATTACTGTGTCTCAACCCCTGTTTTCACTAAATTAATGAGGAAACTTTCACTTTATTTCTGCAGTCATTATTCTATGGTTCCAACAAAGTCTAACCTGCCTGTATTGTGAATTTAAATAATCTACTCTACTGCAGTCTAGATGGCTTCTAAGTCATTAAAATGTATGCATTAATTCTCTAGATCTATTGATTTGAAGGTTAGATGACCATTTGATCACGTAGTCTGACCTCTGATTATAACACAGCCTATAGAAGTTAATGCATTTACCCCCCGTCTTGAGCCTTTATTCCATCAAATCTTTTAAACAACTTGGCTTTAGCTCTGCCTTCCCCCTCACCATACTAATGAGATCTTTTTACTCACTTCACAGTGTGTGTATTTCAAATGGCATCATCATAGAGACCACAGTGTATCCTTGCAGGATATAACATGTAAGGAAAGCATGTAGTCATTCTTCCCACCACCTCATCTTAGGGAATCAAAGGATTTTCTCCTTCACCTCCAAACCACAGAAAGGCTGTCAGCAGTTGTCTTCATGTTAAAGTTGTCTTTCAAAATAATTCAAACTAAATCTTCATAATTGTAGCTTCAACTTTGGGATCTCAGGCCTTTTATTTTCTGTCAGGTAAGCACTGAAGAAACATATTTAAGATTTTGTCCACTCTGACTTTAGCCACTGTGAAGAATGGTTAAATCCAGGAAATATTTATCAACCTGTTATCACAATTCTCATCATCACCAGCCGACTGTCATGTGTAATAATATGAAAAACATCTCTGTTTATTGTTCCAAACCATTTAACATCAATAACCTAAGTGATCTCTGCTGGGTAAATTTGCTGCTTAATGTCACAATAGCTGAATGAAGTTCCAAAGTCAAATGATTTCATAGACCGTTACTGGCAAAGGAATTTGCCTTGCTGAAGAAATACATGAAATTATGTATATATTTTACAACTGTAATATAAGCTTGTCAGGCACTTGTTCAGCACCTGGGAATTTAAGGTACTGCCAGAGCTGGAGTATGACTTCAGTGCCATGTGCAGTTTATCTCATAGTTAAATTTTACAGGGTGTATGAGTCAGAGGTGTAATGAGAAGTTTCTGTATCCTGGGTGGCAACAGCAGTAAGGGTGGCTGCAGTAGCCAGGCCAGCAGTGGTAGCAGCTCCATTCTTGTGCCCCTTCTAAGTTGGTGCTCAGGGCTCATGCTGTGGTCATTCACCCATGCTTAACCTGCTGGCATGAGTTCTCACAGCATAGTGTAACCTTTATGAAGTGCTTGTGAAACTCTTGAAAAAGGAAGAAAAAAAAAGTCAAAGAGTGGGAAAAGAGCAGGCAGGGTGCCACTGAAGAAGGGGCTTAGAGGGGCTTAAGACCTTCTTGCTTGTTTATGTAGCTGCAGCCCCTTTTCCCTTCAGTTAAATTTATACTATTGAGTATAGCACAGCGGTCATGGCTTGTATTTCTTTTCTGTTAGGTATTATATAAATGTTCCAGTTGTGCATCTTTCTGAGTTTATGTATCACCCACAAGGACTAGGTTGCAAATTCTAGCCCTTTCAACCCCTTGGGTAAGGGTTGGCTCTGAAGAAAGGCTTTCGATGCCTGAAAGCTTGTCTAACAGCTTTCCCAACTATGCTGTTGGTCCAATAAAAAAGCCTTCCCTCTTTTCAAAGTAGACTATTTTCTGTCCTTTCCAAAAGTTTGTTACCATGTTGGACAACATTTTTATGAGAACCTTTTTTTTAATTGTAACTAAAAAGTTTTCTTTGCTCAAAGTCATACTTTTGTAGTAAACCATATTTTAATAGTTTCAGTTTTAAGATGCTGACACAATACTAGGCAGGAGTTGTGGAAATTTTCTGGAAAACCAGACAAATATGATAATGGTAAGGTTGGTTTTTGGATTTTTTTTTTAAAGCAAAGCTTTAGTTCTTTGAAGGGTGGGGAGGGGAGGAAGGTCACTTTTGTGACAAAACTTTTTGAATGAAAAAAATTCTGTCCACTATATTACAGGTTTTGGCTGTCCTTTTCTGGAATTTGTGCTTGAAGTGCCAGCAACAAGATCAGGTGTGAAAGAACTCTTAGTCAGCAATACTAACACTTCTTACCCTTCTTGATGGTAAGGTAATACTTGTATAATCCTGAGTCATAGGTGACCAAGGTCAAGAAATAATTTAGTCTCTGAGTCGCACTCCTGTGTGCAGAAGCTTAATTACATGGTGACAGAATAAACAGAACCTTTGGTAAAAAATGGAGCAAATGAAGCTAGCAAGGGGAGATGTGGGTGGATGGGGAAGAAGGGCAATACTGTAGTGGTGCAGTCATCACAAGCACTCTATTGCCACTGCTGATGCTGTCCCTGGCTGACGTAGGAGTAGGGGAATCCCTGAGCTGCTCCTGTCCTGCTCCATCTGTGAACTGCAATTGCCTGGGGTGCCACAGACTCTTAGTAAATCCTGGACCCACCCTTGGAAGCTAGGCAAACTGCTCATCCTGGAAAGGAATGGAAAATGGTGGCTGTAGATGCTCCGTTATTTTCCTTGTAAGAATGCACTATTACAGAAAATCTGAATTAATAAAATCCTCCATGCTGTTATACTTATTGCACAAGGAAGCATAATTATTTGCTAATTAAGGCCCCTGCTTTGTAAAGGGATCTTGCTTAGTGTCTAAATAAAACCAGTGAGATCCTGAACTGATGTTCAACTTAGCTTGGGTCTTTGCCTGATTAGGGCTTCTACTGTTACACCCTTACCATTGGGTATAGGGCTTATGAGGAAAGGCATTTCCTTTTACATGGGTAGAACAAATCACTGTAGCAAGCCATGCATAAGGTTATTCACAGAAGTAAGGATTTATGGGATTAGACCCACAGTGGGCACATCTACACATTCATTAATGTGCCATAATTGATGCTACTGTGAATTAGTGCATCAATTGATGCTACTGTGAATTGATGAGTGCTTTTTATGTCATGTGTATTGCCCACTGGACTAAAGATACTGTGCATTAGTGCAGGTGAATGCTTTTTTGTGACACTTAATGCCCATTGGATTAATCTACTGTGTGTTAGAATGGTTTTTGCCCGTAGTGGTAGAATGTGCCATAGAATTAGTCCAATGGGCATTTAGCATCTCATGTAGATGTGTCCAGTGGATAGTGTAACAGGACACTTAGGGCATGTGTTACTTTAGGAGGAAAAGGCTGCAGGAACAACTCAACTGGCAATCCAGGGAGACACCTGACCAGGAAGAGGCTTGCCTTAGGGTGTATATAACCCAGGTCCTGAGATGGGCAGGCAGTCTGATCCTGGAGTTTGATGCAAGAGGAGCTCTTGAGCAGGCTACAGAGAGGAGAGGCTTCTGATGGACACCAAGAAAGCCTGTCGGTAATACAGTCTTAGGCTTGGGATAACATTGGCAGTTTAGCATGGGATTAAGGGGAGGTGGAAGTTCCAGCAAGTGGTGGCTAGGGGGGACTATGGGGAGGAGTAGATCCCTTAGTGTTCCTAAGTGAGGGGCACGACAAGTCTCTCACTGGGGTTGTAGAGAGGCAGCAGCAAGGCTCCAGACTTCCATGCGTAGACCCTGAGGTGGTGCAGAGTCACTTGGAAGAACTGGATGCCTTTAAGTCGGCAGGCTCGGATGAGCTCCATCCGAGGGTGCTGAAGGCACTGGCCGACATCATTGCAGAGCCACTGGCGGGAATATTTGAACGCTCGTGGCACACGGGCCAAGTCCCAGAGGACTGGAAAAGGGCCAACGTGGTCCCCATTTTCAAAAAGGGGAGGAAGGAGGACCCGGGCAACTATAGGCCAGTCAGTCTCACCTCCATCCTTGGTAAAGTCTTTGAAAAAATTATCAAGGCTCACATTTGTGAGAGCCCGGCAAGACAAATTATGCTGAGGGGAAATCAGCACGGGTTCGTGGCAGGCAGATTGTGCCTGACCAATCTAGTTTCTTTTTATGACCAGGTTACGAAATGCCTGGACACAGGAGTAGGGGTGGATGTCGTATACTTAGACTTCACGAAGGCCTTCAATACGGTATCCCACCCCATACTGGTGAAGAAGTTAAGAGGCTGTGACTTGGATGACTACACAGTCCAGTGGGTGGCGAATTGGCTGGAGGGTCGCACCCAGAGAGTCATGGTGGATGGGTCGGTTTCGACCTGGAAGGGTGTGGGCAGTGGGGTCCCGCAGGGTTCGGTCCTTGGACCGATACTCTTTAATGTCTTCATCAGCGACTTGGACGAGGGAGTGAAATGTACTCTGTCCAAGTTTGCAGATGACACAAAGCTGTGGGGAGAAGTGGACATGCCGGAGGGCAGGGAACAGCTGCAAGCAGATCTGGACAGGTTGGACAAGTGGGCAGAAAACAACAGAATGCAGTTCAACAAGGAGAAATGCAAAGTGCTGCACCTAGGGAGGAAAAATGTCCAGCACGCCTCCAGCCTAGGGAATGACCTGCTGGGTGGCACGGAAGTGGAAAGGGATCTTGGAGTCCTAGTGGACTCCAAGATGAACATGAGTCAGCAGTGTGACGAAGCCATCAAAAAAGCCAATGGCACTTTATCGTGCATCAGCAGATGCATGATGAATAGGTCCAAGGAGGTGATACTTCCCCTCTATTGGGCGCTGGTCAGACCGCAGTTGGAGTACTTCGTGCAATTCTGGGCCCCGCAATTCAAGAGGGATGCGGATAACCTGGAGAGGGTCCAGAGAAGGGCCACTCGTATGGTTAAGGGCCTACAGACCAAGCCCTACGAGGAGAGACTAGAGAAACTGGATCTTTTCAGCCTCCACAAGAGAAGGTTGAGAAGCGACCTTGTGGCCACCTATAAGTTCATCACGGGGGCACAGAAGGGAATTGGTGAGTATTTATTCACCAAGGCGCCCCGGGGGTTACAAGAAATAATGGCCACAAGCTACCAGAGAGAAGATTTAGATTGGACATTAGGAAGAACTTCTTCACAGTTCGAGTGGCCAAGGTCTGGAACGGGCTCCCAAGGGAGGTGGTGCTCTCCCCTACCCTGGGGGTCTTCAAGAGGAGGTTAGATGAGCATCTAGCTGGGGTCATCTAGACCCAGCACTCTTTCCTGCTTATGCAGGGGGTCAGACTCGATGATCTATTGAGGTCCCTTTCGACCCTAACATCTATGAATCCCAACAGGCCTGGGAGCAGAGCCAAAGGCCTGGGAGTAAAGCCATAGCCTGAGTACAGGGAAGAGAAAAGACAAAAAAGTCTGGGAGTAAGGCCAGAACCTGTGAGCAGAGCAGAGAGACCAGGGCTCAGGGAGGGGCTGAGATGGATGGGACTAGAGAGCTCAGCACCCAAAGAGAGTCAAGGAAGGAGCTAGAGAACCCATGGAGAGGCTGCGCAGACTGCGGCTGAGTGCCCATTACACTGATTGAGACTGGGGCGGAGGACCCAGGAACTGATTGGTGATAACTGATTGATTGGTAACATATGTGAGGCTTGGGCATGGCTAAAAGGGGAGATGAGGAGGCCACAAAATTAGCCCTTTATGCAATGAGCAACTAGATCTGCACTCCCTCAGAAACCTGTGGGGGTGGCCACTCAGCCTCCCTTTTGACAAGTGTGTATTTACATCAAGATGTGGCAGGTGAATAGAAGGGGAGGATGCTTAAAAGACAGGGAGAGAAGGGGGCTGAGTGGCCACCAAGGGGCATCAGAGCCACCCCCGAGGCAGGCCCTTGTTATGCAGGAACATGTCATTGTTTAAAATGTTGACTTTCACAGGGGAACGAACGTGAGCAGTGAGGGCCCCCCATGTTGACAAGACAAAAACATTAAAACAACTCTTGAGTAAAATGGAAGCCTCAGTAATGACAGAGAGCTGCAGTGGAGCAGCTAGGGGAGTAGGCAGCAAGAGTCATGTCCTCTTTTTCTTGCCCGCAAAATATTATTCCCTCCTGCTTAGAAATAAAACAAAAACAAACTATCTTTGTTTCACTGTCAGTGACACTACTATTCATGTATTTGTACCTACTGACTACTGACCACTTTCCGTGCTCTCAGGATCTGTCTCATGTAATATACTGCTCAGCTGCATTTGTCATACACTTTTGACCCTTCCAGGGATGCCACCTTCTGATCCTTCCTTAAAAAAGGTTGGTGTCTTACATTCAAAACCTTTTTTGGCAGCTTCCAAGCTGCTGCCATTTTTTAAATACTTCAGCCACCAGTCATTTTACCAATAAATTTAAACTAATCTGAGGTGCAGAAAGAGGGGCCAGTTCAGTCACAGACCAGAGACAAGTTTGAAGTCCAGTATTCATAAGTGAGATGGGGTAGTGTGGCAATGTGGGAGGTCCCCAACCAGCCACAATGCTGATATCCCACTACCTCTGGGCATGCCACCCACCTTGCTTTCCTGCCACACTTTGCTGTTAAGTAATTAGCTGGTAATTAGGTGGGAGGCTGCCCTTCCAGGGCCCTAATGTGTAAGGGCCAAATGTATACACTCCTACCACCCCTTAACATGTCCCATGCCTCACAGTTGTTGCTCACAGCTGTGCTAATCTCTAGCCTGAGGCCAGGCTAAATTTATCACAGCATTGAGTCTCTTTCACTCTGCCCTGCTAGGGCCACACTCATACCGCCTCCCTCTCACAGAGGCCTCTCACTCTCCACCGACTCACACCCACTTTCTTTCATCCCTCCCTTTCTGGGCCACACTCATACCACCTCTTCTCTCCCAGGGACCACATTCACTCTGCCCTCACCCAGAGGTTCCTCAGGCTTGCTATTCTTCACTCCCCAGCCAGCAAGCGCGGAGCCTTTGGGGCATTTCTTGCTACTTTCATCTGAGCAAGCACTGGGTGGTTCACAAAAATGCTGTGCTAACTCTGCCCCTGGTATTGTAACGGGGTAACTCCCCCAGTTGCTCTCCATCAAGGGGATGATGGTTTGCCCCTTGTTCTCCTCACGGCTCCTCCTCTGCCACCCTCCTATCAGCCTCTGGCCACCTGTAGCTTCAGGTGCCTAAAAGCTTACCTGGACCTAACTCAGGCCCCATTCTAGCAGAGCCTCCACTCAAGCCCCTGCCGTCAGGGCCCTCAACTCATGTCCCTCACTCACGAGGCTTCACCACTGCCACTCTCTACTCCACCCCATACTCTGGGGTCGCACATTCCCCACAGACTCAGGTGCCACTCATTGGTGTGCCTGGCCCACAACTCACTCCTTCTCATCAGGGTCTCAACTGCTGATGCCCTCTCTCAGGGTCCTAACTACTCCTCTCATGGGGTCTTCCAGCCTTAAGGCTCAGGTGCTTCTCAAAGCTAACCTAGCCTCATCTCCAGGGTCTTCAGCCATTTCAGGCTCAGGCGCTTTTCAAAGCTTACCTGGCCTTCACTACTCCTCTTCAAGATCTTGCACCCCCAATGGGCTCAGATGTCCCCTGTGGACGTCCCTGGCCCCACTACTCTCAATGAGTGCAGAACCCGTTGGAAGAGGGGTGGGGCAACTCTTCCTAAGTTGTCTGATGATAAATGGTTTCTGGCCGTAGATTTGGTAGGTCACAAAGTATAGTAATTTGCCAATGTGGAAGCATACTGTACAGTGTATTGGTGGAATTTCCTGTTTTGGGAAGCATTTCCCTTAAAAGTATTTGGTAACTAGGGAAGTCAGTAACAGTTGCTCTGACTCCATCTTCCTTTGGATTTGCATTTTTCTATTTTCATTGTCATAGCTACCGTTTTTCTTTCTTAGTTAATTCTAATTCCTGTACCAGTGTTACCCGTTTACTACTAAATTATATATTTTGCATTACCAGATTTCAATACTTTCCTATAAGAATAATTCAACAATAATGAGCCCACTTAATCACCAATAAGACTGTTCACTTCAATAAAGGACTGTATTGCACCAACAATGAAACAAAGGTATAGCCAATATTGAACTTCATTGTTTGGGGACCAGTGGGAGTAGGTGAGTGCAACATGAGTGTAGCTCCTTGGAAACATGAAGAACACAACACAAATATTCTACTTTACAGTGGTTTGACTTCCTCTCTCCCCAGTTGGGCAGATTCCCAAGTGGTCACATTCCAGAATTGCCATTGTACAAGGAAAATTTTCTTTCATGTGAGAACATATCCAGTATTTCATTTAAAATAAAGGAAGACTCTGCCTTTAATATAAATTATCTGTTTTGAAAAACCAGACGGGGAAAATGTTACTAGCATGCAGATTTAGATTCCAAGGTTCTGACATACTATTCCAGATCTCAGCCAGCAATGAAGAAGCCAAACATTTATTACCACCATATTCAGCACAATTTTAAACTTTTTACAGTTTTTTTCAGGCTATTTGCCTTCTATTTATTATAAACACTTTGCTACTCTTCCTCTGTTTCATCCCTTCATTCCATCAAACGAGTCACTTCCTAAATTGGAAAAGAAATCAGATAAAAAGGATGAATCCAGAGAAGTCAGGAAGCACAGACTAAGAAAATCTAAATGGAAAAAAACCCACCTGATCTTGACCCATCAGATCCTGCAATATTGGAAAATCTAACAGTGATTGTTAGTTTAAAAATGTGTCTGTAGACATTAGCTATACCGTATATACTTACGAGCACAGATGTTGGCTGCTGTTATGTGCCATCCTGAAGTGTTGGGAGAACTCAGTCATGTCTGTAGAGCACTTTGAAGAGTGAAGTGCTAATTAAGTGCTAAACAGAATAACAAGGTTCCTTTATTAAAACTTTCCTTGCCCTGCCTGAAGAGTGGTCTGAGACTTGGTAAAACAAACCTTGTTTAGGATATAACTATGAAAAGAAAGCCTGCCTTTCACTTAATTCATTGTTTTGTTACGTTCAAAAATCTACCAGACAAAGAATGCATTAGGGCCTGGTCTTCATTTTAAGTGGTTGTACCCTGACACTAGGAATGTAATAAATTGCTACCTAGGCCTAAATCAAACCTCTGTCTCTTTCTCTGGGCTACTAGGAAAAGGCCATCAAGATGTTGACATTTCCAATTAAGTGGATCCTTTCCAGTCCTGTTTTGGACTTAAACACTGCACAAAGACAGGAATCACAATGCTGGTGGGTGATCTCACAGCAGTGCACAGGTGTCAACACCAAACACCAATTCAATTGGATGTTTTGGGTGGCCTTGAGCCAGGGAGCTCATGAACATCTCCTCATCAATGTAGATGGAGTTCTGTTAAGCTGACTCTTAGTGTTGCTCTTTGATTGCTTAGACAGTGGAGGTAGGTGATCACTCCTTATCCCAGTGGCCCTCTCCTCTAAAGGGAGATTGCCTGAGTTGTTCAATTTTTTAACGCAATTCTGTGAAGGGAGACTGAGTAGGGACCTAGGATCTACTTAAATCATGATTTCACGATTTTTGCGGAAACCATGAAAACCGGCAGTTTCCGTGATTGCCACAACAGATGGCATTTGCTGTGATTTCTGTAGAACCACCTGAAAAAAATAAAAACTTACTAAAAATAAAAGGTTCCCAGTGGCCAGAGGACCTTGCAGCCCACTAGGGGAGCAGAGAGCACTAACTAGTGGAGTGATATGAAGGTAAGCAGCCAAGATGGTGACCTCCTCTTTGTCCCTTCTCCCTCGCCAGGCCCTCTCTGCCAATTAACCACAAGGGGCAGTGCCTTTGGGGCCTCTTAGTCAATAAGTGGTCACTGCAAAATGCCTGTGAAAGTGGCTCTGCACACTGCAAGCAGGCTGTGAAAAACCTTTAATCTCACCCTGATGTAGGTAGGTCCCCAACTATGAGACGCTGAATGTTCTGCTTCATCTGTAGGGAAGCTGACACCTGGATACCTGTTAGCTTCTCAAAGAATGCCAACCCTGACTTCTCCCACTGACCCAGCTTTGTGGTTGCAGGCACCCTGACTGATGGGAATGAGCAATGTAAGGATCATGTGTCATTTTGTCTTAAAGGACATGTCCATACAGTTTTGCTAGGGTTGAGGTAAAATCACTTAGGTTCCACCTCCACAGCAAAAATCTATTACTATGCTGCCCAACCACACTCTTTTTATGTAGACTGAATCAGATGTACTTGAGATGTAGCTCAAAAGAATGACCCACATAACAGTGTGAGATGGAGATTTATCCCCATGGAGATTTATCCCCAAAGAAGGCATTTTCTTGAGATAGACTCCCATCTTTACAGGTACCAAATTTCTTCTTAACTCTTTATTTTATTCCTAGCATGTATATCTTCTGTATCTTTTTAGTTTTATAAACCCTTTTCTGATGCACGCACATGCACGCACACACACGCACGCACACACCTGCACGTACATGTACAGACAAACGTGTGTATGTCTGTGTGTATCAGACAAGGGTTTACAAAACAGGCACCCTCTGGTTTTAGTTCCTGTGTGAGATGGTGAGAGACAGAGAGGTATGGACCACTCTCTGTCTCTCTGTCTCTGTCTCTGTCTCTCTCACACACACACACACACACACACACACACACACCATCTTACATCTCGCAAAGGAACTAGAACCAGAGGGTGCCTGTAGACATGGCAAGAGACTGCTCTGATTTGCTATAATTACAGCCTCCACATCCCATGTATCAGCATCCCTGTGCTTCAAAATGGCAGTGGGGGTGCTTTAACTAAAGCTTGTTCAATAAGCTTTAGTTGAAATGCCCCTGCTGCCATTTTGAAGTGCAAGGATGCTGATACATAAGATGCTGCAGTGCTTTATTTAGCCCCTACAGCATGTGTAAAAATGCCCAGAAAGAGACAGAATTAGAAGGCAGGGAAGAGATGCATCTTATAGGCTAAATGAAGCAGAGATGCATAAGGTTTTATGAGCAAGAGATTTTACTTCAACAGATGCTATGAAAGCTGTGATATATAGAATAGAGTGGATTGGTCCCCTGGAGCCCCTTCAATATGGCATTTATCTGCTTGCAGCTGATGCGCTCCATTCTACATACCATACAGCCTATTCTGCCAGTTTTCAAATCATCTGATGACACATGTATCTCTGATTCAATAAGTCTAAAAGATGCACTTCTACCGTTCTTTTTTCCTGACTTCAGACTAATAAGGCTGACTACCTCTCTCTGCTGAGAGAGAGATAATATTGTATAGGCCTCTCATGCATAAATCTCTGTTGGACAGGACAGAAGAAAGAAGAAGAAAATGGTAAGTGGTAGCCCAAACCAGCCCGGGCAAAGGAAATGCATGGTGAATTTCCCAATCAATAACAGACTACAGCTGGAAGCTACAGGATTCCATGTTGAAGAGATGGGGCTAACTGTGCACTTACCAACCCCTCTTTTCTTTCCCATTTAATTCATTTGCATGCTGAAAGCTATTGTTTTCTTTTTATTAATTGCAAACCAAAAACAAAATCATGTATATTAAGATGAGAGACAACGAGGCTTCTTGATGTTTTCATAGTTTTCTTCTGTGCTGCCCTTTATACTTTGAGCTGCCTCCCTATCTCTTACAGCTAGATGCCTGTCCTTAAGAATTTCTATCTTGTCTGACAAAGTCAACTAGAAAAAGATATGCAAATCATCTGATACTTTTGGCATAATGAGCTTCAGCCCAATATTTCAAATCATGTAGAGGAAGGAGACTTAAGAATCCTAAAAACTACTGTGAATATTGAACTTTTGTTTTCCTGCCAGTGTTATCAAACTCACAGTTATCTGACTAAGAACAATAGATTTGTTCCTGGACTTTTCAGAAAAACTGTGTTCTTACATATGCATTCAATTACTATATATGCTGAAACTTGCATTGATCACAAGTACTTGTAAGATAAAATGTTTTACATATGGGACTCTCTGGAGAGAAGTATTAAACATACACAATAAGTTGAAGGATATTTCAGAAGAATTTGACAATAACAAGCTAAAGCACTGCCAACACTGTTTCAGATTTCATGGTCAAAATGAGAAACTACATGGAGAGGATATGGAATTTCTCTCTGATTTGAACAGTTCCACACACAAAATCTCTTCTAGGATGTAATATTGAAGATCCAGATTTCTACCTCGAATCACAGTTTAAGAAAGAGGTTGTATCACACTTAATTGCAATAAAATGGTGGAAAATTATAGAAGACACACAGCTGGACTAAGAATTGTCAAATGTGAAAAAATCTACAGGACTGTGAAATAGGAGCTTCATTACCAGGAGCAGTTAACAAACAGCAAACTGCAGAACAAAGGATAGCTTGTTGATGGAATGTCAAAACTATTAAAAAGCAGAGAGGGTTGTTAACACATATGAAATGAAGAGTTTAGAAGGGATAACGTAGAGTATAATAAGCCATGAATTCAATTGACTTCCCCAGCACTGCCTTGACTAAAAATGCTGCTGCCAAAGGGAGGTGCAAGTGCACCACTCTGGATCTGCCCCTGGCTCAGTATCAGTGGAGGATGTTTTTAGTGCTCATGGATAGATTTGATCAAAGCTTCATAAGAATCAAGACACTGAAGCAATGAACAAGTTTGCAAAGTGTATTAGTTTTTAAAGTTAATAGAAGAGGAGTTGGTCCTAATTAGTTAGCGGATTCATATTTTGTACTTTGTTTTAGTTAAACAATTAAAGTCTTACTATGCATAAGGAATAAATATGCTTGAGAACTGGTTTAATGGGCTTGTTTTCTGACTTCTCTTCTTATATCCGTTATCATTTTTATTAGAATGAAAATAATGAGTTTTGGGGCCAGTGAAAATCATAACTATCCTGATTTCCCAATACTAGATTTCAGGGTAAGCTGGAACTAATGAAGCACTCCTTGGGTGTCTGAAACAGACAGGTAGAGAGTGAAGCCTGTGGCTCCCTTTTTATATTAAAATATTCCCTTTTACTTAAAAAATAAACATAACTAAATGTTCTAATAAGCTAAACATAAAAATGGGGTAGTATATCAACTTTATTAACCTATGCAAAAGATAAACTGACTTAACAAGAGTTAACACATAGTAAGTAGTAGAATAGTTTAAGTTTGCCCACTCAGTTAACTTACATTTCATGTCTGATTTTCCTATTTATTTTGCTCGCAGGAAATGACAGCACATTGGATGGGATGTGTCTGTGTCTGGGCCCAAGTGGCAGCTGTGTAGCCTTTGGCTTTTAAGAGACAAACCCAGAACAAAGAGCATGTCTTATCCACATAGCTCAGTTCCAGAAGGAAACCAGAAGGCTTTATACAGCATTCCACATTCATCTGAAAAGCAGTAAATCCTGAGCTTTATAATTCACACCAAGGTCATGCTCTACTAAATGCTGTTGACTTAATTAGAATAGAAGAAAGGAATGAAGATATAGCCTTTGCTCATTCAAGCTGTGATTGTAGTAATACTGAGTAAAAGTTTCCTTAAACAAGTTCTTTACAGCCAGTGCTGAGTTACTGTTTATCAGATTATCCTGAGAGGTACTAAGTTTCCTTCAGGGCTGGTATGGGTTATTGGCCCATCAGAGAAACTGGGTCCAAGTAATACACAATTCCATGGCAAAATATATTTATTATGCAACATTGCCCCCTTCAGATGCAGAGTACCCACTAATCCACATGTACATAGACAATCTCTCTCAGGCACAGACATACCACTACCACTTTTTAAAGTATCCATGTTTGCTCTAAGGGATTCTTATTGGAGCTGCAGACTATTATTTTTCAGGAGGTACAATGTTGAAATTCAATATATCACAAGTCTCACATAGTGGTAGTGAGACAAAACATACATAGAACATACCCTTCCTTATTCTCAAATTGGGAACAATAAGTGGCATTAACACTGCCAGGGCTTGAGATACCACAACTGAAAAAAAATAGAACATACAATTCTTCAGCAAATAGTATTTGGAAAATTTTTAGCACTTGGTGAAACTTAGCTTCAAGAAAAAGGTACACTTCTTTCAAAGTAGCCAGGCAGATAAGGTTCTTTTTCTTTCTGCACCCTTGTCATAAAACTGGATGTTTTCCCAGAATTGTGCAAAACTGATAACTCTTTCCATTGCTGTGGCAAGGTCCTCTCTTGTACAAGTCTCACCAAGGAGTTGGCAAACAGGCACATGCTCCACAGCTTGCACTTCACTGCACTCATATGTATTCATGTAATTAGAGTAGCCCTATTTGATCATGTTTGTTTCTGATCTTCCAGTTTGCATGCGCAGGTGATTCAGGCATCACCATGTTGGCCAATCTAGGTCCACCCCTCTTGGCAGGTTCTCCTGAGATTCCGGTTGCATTTAGAGCACCTGATTGCATGTAATCTTTTCTTCCACAACCTCAGCTGTGCCCTTTCAGCCCTCATGTCCAACGGTGCAACACTGGTCACAATACACTTGCACATTTTAAGCTGTTTATTTACTTCTATGTGACCATAAAGTGGATGCCTTGGATCTTCCATCTACTGTGATCTTTCTTTTTGGCTCACTACCTTTCTACTGAGATCAGGTGGTGCAATGCCATACAGTAAGTACAGGCTATTCTTTGGTGTTGACTTTAGACATCCTGTTATTCCATGGCAGCTGTCATTTAGAATTGTGTGTACCTTCCTGGCATGGACTAATCATTCCCATACGAGACATGCATACTCTGCAGTGGAGTAACATAAGACAGTAGCAGTGGTTTGTAACATAGCAGGGTCTGCTTCCCATTTTGAGGTGACCAATTTTCAAAGTATGTTGTTGCGGGTGCTGACTTTCCTTTTCATCTTCTCCACATGTGCTTTGAAGGTGAGTGTTCCATCCAGTGTAAGTCCCAAGTACACAGGGTTTGGGTGATCAGTCAATGGGATTCCATCCCAGATTATGTTTTATTTCTGCTTGGTTTCTCTTTGGCATATGTGAAAAGCTGTGACCTGCATCTTGGTTGGGTTTGCATGAAGCTGATTCTTTGTACTAATCTGAGAGGCTGCTCGGTATGCATTCATGTCAGTCTATTCTTGACAGTGACAAAGTCCTTCTCTTGTAGGGTGATGGCGAGGTCAGGTGGAGAGATACAATAAAAGTAGTACCAATAATATTTTCAGAAACTTGAACTTTTATTTTTTAATTATAAACCTTTCAGAGCTTGGGTTGAGTCCCAGGCTTGAGATCCTGCTGTTTTGATTGGTGAAGCCCATCTACCAATCAGGAGGCAGCAAGAGAAATAAAGCTGCGCCCCTTTCCTGAGGGGAGGGGTAGAAGAGCTCCCCGGGACCTGATTGAAGACTGTAAACTGTTAGGTCCAGAAGGATTCAGGAGCGGAGTCCTGGAGCATATAAAAGGAGCTCTGTGCCCAGCACAGGGGCAGATGCAGCGAGGGACTCAAGAAGAACGGAGCCAAGAAAAGCTGGGGAGCTCTCCCCCAATGGGCAATAAGCCCAAGGCTCCTGAAGCTGCCACTGGAGGAGCAGCCTTGGGAGTGGTGTGAGACTGCTCGGACCCATCATGGTACAAGGTTTGGTGCACAGAGCCCAAGCTATGGTAGCCGCAAGGGCGGCTCAAGCCTGCAACCGCAGCAGGGCCAGCGGGCTACATGGTGCATGGAGCAGCGCACAGGGCAAGGGGGCCACAGTGAGACGGCTCAGGTCCCATTTCCCAGCAAGCACCCAGGTCCCATGGTGCACAGCGTGGCATACTGGCCCAAGCCTTGGGAGCAGCGGAGGCTGCTTGAGTTAGCCACCTGGCGTGAGGACCGATGGACAGTGCCTGAAGGGCCCACCCTGTGCTAAAAGAGGCTTGGTGCTGAAGCTAGGGCACAGGGAAATAGTAGTGCTACAGCATGAGGCCCAGCACCCAGAAGCCAGAAGCAGTGATGCAGCAGCTGAGAGAAGCTGAGCCCTCAGTGCCTGGAGCGGAGAGGCCTGGAGAGGCCTGGAGAGGCACTCCAGCAGAGGAGACCACATTGAGCTGCGCCCTGACCACCGCCGCCTGAGGGAGCATGTCTCATAGATTTCATAGACATTAGGGCTGGAAGCAACCTTGGAAGATCATCAAGTCCAGCCCCCTGCCCAAGGGGCAGGAAGTCAGCAGGGGTCATAGGATCCCAGCAAGATAGACATCCAAATGTTTCTTGAAGGCATTCAAAGTAGGTGCTTGAACCACTTCCGGTGGCAGTCTATTCCAAACCTTGGGGGCTCAGACAGTAAAGAAATTCTTTCATATGTCCAGCCTGAAATGGTCACGGAGGAGTTTGTGACTGTTCAATCTTGTCATCCCTTGGGGTGCTCTGGTGAACAGATGTTCCCCCAGATCCTGGTGAGCACCCCTGATAAACTTATAGGTGGCCACCAGATTGCCCCTGAGCCTGCGCTTTTCCAGGCTGAAGAGCCCCATGGCTCTCAGTCTGTTATCGTAAGGTCTGTTTTCCTGACCTCTTACGTACATGGCTCTTGTCTGGACCCTCTCTAGCTTCTCCATGTCCTTTTTGAATTGTGGCCCTTGGGTTATTGGGCCCTTGGGTCCCACAAGGGAAAGACATTTGGGGCGGGCAACCCCAGAGAAGGGGCTGGGTGAGTAGCCCCCTGCCTAGTCAAGGCCCTAAGGGGAGGGGGCCCTGGTGCTTCCTGGACACCCCGCAAGGGACCCCATTGGAAGAAGGACTATCTCTTGGCATGGGTCAGGGACTATATTAAAGAATAGGTGTTATTAAGATTGTTCTTATTCGCACCTTATATTTTGTCATTGAAATTTTGTATTTTGATGTTGTATTGTGTTGATGCTGCTGAAATTGTTTTATTGTGATGAGTAAATAGTGTTATTTAGGGTTTGACCTTGGTTACTGGTTAATGTTCACTGTGTAAATAAATGTATATGATATTTAGTTTTATGATTATGTATATTATAACTCAACAAATTGTATATAGTTAAGAACTTTGGGCTTGAGGTAACTCTATAGAGGAAAGAGGGATCTGCTTGAAATTCTGGCATCCCTCTCACAGCACCGCCTTCTTTCCTTCCCCAGCCTCTTTCTTTCCTTCTTTCCATCTTCAGACAAAGCTTGATATGGGCCCCAAGGGCAGGGCCAAAGCAGGAGCACCGCACCTTTTGAAGGAGGGAGCAGGGCAGGCTCAGCTGTGCGGGGCAGGCAGCAGTGACCTGGGAATAAGGCAGGGGGCTTGGAAAGGGAGGCGCTGGGAGGGGTGGCTATGGGAAGGCTAAGGAAAATTTTGGAGTGGTTACCATTAAAAAAAAAATCAAATGCTATGATACCATGTAGTTAACTCAAGTCTCATGTATGTGTTGCCAGCAGTAACCAAAGGACCACTGGGTAGAAGCTGTTGTTGATAAGTGTTCACTTCTTACTGAGTGACCACAATATTGGTATACTGATACGCATACTTTACTATGAATGCAAATGTGTGTGACTCTCCTCTCGTGAGTGTAAGTCAGACTTATTTCTACCATTTTTTCAATGGCTGACCCAGAGACAGAAATTAGACCTATACATTATACCTATATGTCAATAAGGATTTTGCATAGACATCAAGAGAAGAGATAACTTGCATATTCTTTAATATATTAAAAGTAAGAATGAAAAATGATTGTTGACAATCTATTTCCATTTAGGAAAACAAATCTTAAACACCGGAACAAAACACTACCACCCTTCCTTCCCAAAACTCTAATTTTAAGTTTTACAGTTTAACAGTGAGGAATATTTTCTCACTTCAGCTGCAGATTTTTACACATTTTCTCTATTGCTGTCTCTTCTTCTCTTAAGAGTTTTTTACGCATTTTAATATTTTCCTCTCTGGTTGTTTCTGTCATTCCTAGAAGAGCTTCAGAGGAAGATTCCTTAGTTAAAAACTTTTACCAACCTGCATGTTTGCTCTAGAACGTAAAGTTTGATTCCACTTGGTCAATTCACCTGGGTCATCCTGAAGGCATAGGCTTTGCTCAATGCTCTTCCTAAAGAAACCGTAGTGGTATGTCGCAACTCTTCTCTTTCCAGTGAATCTGGGCAGAATCTTATATAACTGATGGCTAGTGAAGTTTTTCATTGTTGGACAAACTTCATCTTTCCTCCATTTTATGGTTTCTTCCATCACTTCAGCTACTTAGCTTTCCTTTGTCAAAGTCTGCTCCATTGTCAGAGCTTGGTGTTTAATGGAAAGAATCTAATACATATGCATTTAAATAGGAAATGCTGGATAGTCAAAACTTCTAATGAAGTTTCTATCCATTACCTAAAAAGGACTTTTATCTTTAACAGTTTAGCCTGTGTGTTCGGAGGCATGAAAGAACTGCTCCCTTATACTCCACCTGGAAGTTAAGACATTAATTTAAACCTAGAGAATAATTGCTCATTTCCAGTATAGTCTAGGGAAGTGTTAGGAAAAGGTTTCTAATCACAGGCAGAGTTAGTATCCACATCCTGAGCCATCTGCCCCCTTATTCCATGTTTTCTCTCTAAAGAGAATGATGCAGAATCGCAAGAAGGCGCAGTGATTCTTCCCAATCTAGAAGGAAACTTTTGTGGGAATAGCTTACCTGCCTTAGCTTGGACAACTGTTTTTCTTATTCATTACACAGGGCTTAAAGGCAAATAATACAGGGCTGCAAGTTAACTACACTCACACAAGACACCAGCCAGTAACAGAGAATGGAGGAAGATGCTGCCTGGGATTATTCATGCATTAAGTTAATTTCTAGAATTTGTATAAGGATGCCAAAATAAATAGGTGAGTAAGACTTTTAAGAAGGAGTATACATATCTGAATCACTGCAGACACAGGGTTAATGCAATATAGTACATCTGGATAGTCCATAGGGTCAGGTTCTGTAGCCCTTGCAAAGATGAGAGTTTGCAATTCAGCCCAGGGTAATACACAAAGTTGCAGCAAACAGCTACATGGGACCACTGAGTGCCCCAGGTCTTTGTTGTGGCTTTGATTTCACAGGACACTGCTTCTCCAGTCAGCTGTGTGGGGAGGAGGTGTCCTTTGAAGTTAAAGCTCCCACAGGCAGCTGAAAGGGCCCTTTCTGTCTTGGCAATGAAGTGATAATTAGGAGGGTTGCAAACCACCTGGAGAGAGTTTTATGATGGTAAGTCTGAGGAGTAACTGAGCTTGTGCCAAAAAAGGGGATTCAGTTAAGGTCTTTGCATAGAGTTAGGTTTTCAGGTTTCTTTCCAAAGAGAATAGGCATCTAGCTGGGGTTAGATAGGCATCTAGCAGGGGCCATCTAGACCCAGCACTCTTTCCTGCCTATGCAGGGGGTTAGACTCGATGATCTATTGAGGTCCCTTCCGACCCTAACATCTATGAATCTAGATAGAACACCCCAGTCCTACCAGTTAATACAAGTATTGACTCAACTATACTGAGGTACTCTTTTAAGGCACAGAAAGTTACATATGCCAGCATAGGACTTTATAGCCTTTAAAAATATATTTTGAATAACTTTTCATTAACTTCTCAAAGTAAATCTTGATCTTATGCACTGGACATGCCCATTCTCTCCTCTTCTTCATCATAAACTGAGCTTTAAAAAAAGCTCAAAGAAACATTTAGAAGTACTAAATAAAAGACTTTTTTTGTAAATGAACATTTAGGTACCTTTGCCATCTTTCTCTTCTACTCTTTTCTGGTAGTTGCCACCTTTCCAAGGGCAGTAGCTTTGCCAGAATTCTCTTTAGACTCTATTGGATTCATCCTCCTGAGACAGACTCTCACATCTTTCAGGATGCCACATTTCTTCCTTGACACCTCCTCCTGTTCCCATTGCATCTCCTTTCCACTTCTTTTTTGCAAGCCTTTCTTTGACACACGCAGGAGCTGTAATCAAAACTTGATCACACAATCCAACCCCCATCTCCAGGTAAAGGATGCATGGGGCTTCCTTCCTACACAGAAAGAAATGCCCTTACATCCCAATTCCTTCACCTAATTTTCAGGAGGATTGTTTTCCCACAGTTCTATAGCAAAGAGATACAGCTTAACAGGAAGGAGGGATAGAGGTAGCCAATGAGCAATTAGACTTTCATTCTATTTTTGTTTGGTCCACCTTTAACTCTCTTGAACTATAGTATAGTCCAAACCAACTTTGAATTTAAGATGGCCCTTCAGTAACTAGATTCTATACATGGAAAACTATAAATTTGTTATAATTTTTCATGTATAGAATCTAATTGGTAGGTCATCTTAAATTTGTCCTCCTCTCTTCCCCTCACTGCTATGACAGGGAAAGCAGTGGTGGGGGGTGAGAGGCCAGACCCCTGCTGCTTGCTCCCCTACTCCTTGTCTCCCCATGCCTGTGGCTGCCCCCCATGCACTCCCCTGCCATATGCTCCCAACATCTGCCATGGGATGTGGGGGTAGGCTGCAAGTGATTCCCCCACCCTGCAGTCTCCCTTATGCTTCCCGCCAGCCATGCGTGCCCTCCCTCATCAAATGAGCCATTCGAACCTGAGGCAGGTGGCAGCCCAGCCCTGAGGCTGGGCTTGAAGCCTGAGCTGGGCTGCTGCCTATCCTGGGCCAGTATTCAAATTCAAGATGAAGCTTTTTTCCCCGCTGTGCTGATTTGGGATGGCAGGAACCTTGTCTTGGATTCAATAAATATGGTAGTTATTTTAAAATGAGATCCTCATGAACTTTTTTCACTTGCTTTCAGATACACTTGCCATCCTACTGAAGTGGGAACTATACTTACCTCTCTTCTTCTGGACTGTCCCAGGCCAGAAACATTGCC
The DNA here is from genome assembly GCF_030867095.1 of Alligator mississippiensis. Lineage (NCBI taxonomy): Eukaryota > Metazoa > Chordata > Crocodylia > Alligatoridae > Alligator > Alligator mississippiensis. Next base: position 158,710,561 of record NC_081824.1, read on the forward strand.
AGAATTCTCTTTAGGCCATATTGGATTCAGCCTCTGGAGACAGACTCTCATATCTTTAAAGATGCCGATTTCCTTTCTTAACTCCTCCTCTTGTTCCCATTGCATCTCCTTTCCACTTCTTTTTTGGAAGTCTTTCTCTGATAAAAATGCCATCTTGCTCGGGATCTGTAACCAGAAGTAGATTACACAATCCAATCCCTTCTCTGAAGATACACGATGCGCAGAGCTTCCTTCCTACGCATAAAGAAATGCCTTTACACTCCAGTTCCTTCTCCTAATTTCTAAAATGATTGTTTCTCCACAGTTTTATACTGAAGAGATACAGTTCAGCAGTAAGGAGGCATAGGGGTAGCCAATGAGCCATTAGCCTTTCCCTCTGTTTTTGCTTGGTCCTCCTTTAGCTCCCCCTTGATCTAGTTATTTTAAGTGAGATTTTCATAAACTTCCTTCACTTGCTTTCAGACACACTTGGTGCACTCCTGAAGCAGGAACTACACCACCTCTTATCTTTTGGACACTAGTGCAAGTGAGATGAGAATCAGTCCATGCATTTTTATAGCATCACATGCACCACCAGCAGTCTTATTAACACACCTTAGATACTGCATAGTGAGTTTAGTACAGTGTCGTAGAATCATAGAAAGTTAGGCCTGGAAGGGACCTCAGGAGGTCATGCAGTCCAACCCCCTGCTCAAAACTGGACAAGCCCCAACTAGATCATCCCAGCCAAAGTATTTCCTTAATGAAGTACTAACTGAATGTGCAGTAACTACAGTTACTCCTTTCTTGCCTCTCCCATTCTGTAGCATTTCTTTCTCCTCAAACATAAAATTTACCGATAAACCCCCCCCCCCCCCCCCAAAATCTGCTGCTGTTTGGCAAAGCAGCAACAGTAGGACTCATAAAGGGACAATTTATGTTGCTGACCTATGTCAAAAAACATCATGTAGAGGTTGAAGGCAGTTCTCAAACACCTTATTGTGATTAGATACCAGTGATTTAAGAGAAACCATTACAATAACATTCTCGTTAGCCATCCAAAAAGCTAAGCCTCTTAAACCACAATTAACGTGAATAGAAAAGACCCCAAATATGTGAGAGTAAATATGAAATGATTTTATTCCAAATATCCCTTCCATCTGCCCTATGAGTTACAACATGCTTTGGTTTGTCATTACACTATCCACGTAACAGTATCCACGAATTGTAATCTCAGTCTAGACAGGCTTGGGTTAGACTTGTTACTTTAACTCCAAATAAGATGGATGGGGTGAGTTCAGAGGGTGGCTTTCAGTGCTCTCTGCAGGTGAGTGTGTTTGTGAGGGAGACGGGTAGGACAAAACCCTGGGATGTTGGGGTGCCCCTAGGAATATACCCTGGGGTTGTGTAAGCTTGAGTGGTCCCCCACTCTGGTGAATAGGGATAGCCAGGTTATTAATTTGCCCAGAAATCACAATTTACCACAGGCACTTCAGTCAAATAGAGAGAGAGAGAAAGAAAAATGAAAGGGTTTGTTCCATGGAGAGAAAAACAAGCGACCAAATGCTTGGGCAACAGAATATGGTCAAATAAAACTGACAAAATCCTTATGCTGCTCCCCGACAACCACCAAGCCCTCATAACGTTTCTGGGGTCAGCCTCCCTTCAGTCAGAGCTAGCTCCCTCCAGCGGGGACCCCCAGCCCACTTCTCCTCACGGGGAACCCTCTCCTAATGGTCACTCCTTCCAGAACATTCCCGGCCCCCAACCTACCTCGACTAGACCGTGGGTCCATGACCCCTGGAAAGAGTGGAGACCCCGTGGCCAAGCAAGCTGTGATGCTCTGAATCCCCAGCTTGAGATACAGTGCAGTGTCTTTGGTTGTAGCCAGCTCGGTCTAAGGACATAGGCAGGCAAGGCTTGATGCGGCATCCAAAGAAACTTGCCTGCCGGTGAAGTGCCAAGAACAGTCAGATCCATTTAATGACTCTCAATTTAGGCACTTCGAATCACTAGTTACTCTTCAAAACCTTGGGCTGTCTCGACAAGATCGGACATTTTAGTTTTCTAGGCCTGCTGCTAAGATGAAACTGTTCATGATAGATGAACAAACCGTGCCTCACGATTGCGCAGGTCAGCAGAGTTGGACATTTTGTGTACCTTAACTGAATTTGCCTGCTAGCGGACAGCTGAGTTGCAGTCCAGCTCGGCTGAAAATCAAAATGTCTCCGGAGGGCACAGAACAACTGCAGGCTCTCCCTCTGCCTGAAGAAGGGCATTTGCACCTGAAGGCTTGCAAAGAACAATTTTTCCAACTATTTAGTTGGTCTAATAAGGGATAACACATCTACCCAAAGAACACTGTCTGCCTTAGGAGTTTCTACTAGCTATACATCCGTCAGGGATTTGTACCCATACTTTTAAGTATGTGTATCAGTAACAGTGGAGGTTAGTGAGTCTTGATTGTGGGTTTTTTATGTTATTAGATCATTATCATTTCACAATCACAAATGCTGCCATAGTACCCAAAAGTGTCACTTAAGAACCCAGGCTATATTGTGCAAGTTACGGTAGCAACATCAGAAGGCCAGTGACTGAAAAGAGCTCATAAGGCAGAAAAGTTGAGGAGAAAACTAGGGCCTTTGCCCTGTCCTTGCTGACTTGCTAAGTTTTGTGGATGGCATCATGTTGTGCTGCAGGCAGGGTCAAGCAACATAAGGAGACATGTGTGGTTTCAACAGAGATCAGTGGTGTACTTGGGTGAACCTGGCAGTGACCCTGACCATCAGTGATACCTCTGAGCGTATATGGAGATGTTCTGCGTTAAACTCCCAGTAGACTACTGGCTGAGGAAGGTGAGGACCAGTGGAGATGGAAGTAAGGATGAGAGTGAGATGGAGTGAGAGGGTAAAAAATAAAGCAGCAGATAATAAATCAGCGCCCTCTTTTAATCCTTTATTTCTTAGAGGCCACACTTTATCTCCATGCCTAGTCCTCAGCCCCTTCCAGCAAGATACCTGATGAGCCACTGGCAGTTCTTCTCCTTCCCACTCTCTCCTTTTTCTTGTTTACCTCTCCCTGTGAGTTGTGATCCAGGAGGGAAACAGTGAGGAGAGGCAATATTGTTAACACCTGTCAAAAGAAGAGTTCAGAAGGAATCAGGTAGATTACAATGATCCATAAAGTCAACTGAGTTCCTTACTGCTGCCTGAATAGAAGTGCTGCTGCCATTGCTACGCAGTTGGTTTTAAACTTTGGATGGACCAGGAATCAAAGGGGGATGCAACTGCCACCCTTCACTCCCCCTTCCTTGCACTTCCCTCCCAATCCACCCCTGAGCAAAGGTATAAAAGATATGATGGTAACTTTTCAATTGCATAAAATACCTGCAAGATTCCTCTCTGCCAGGCAGTTTGATCAGCCAGCCTTCAATGATTAAAGGCTCTCTAGTTATACTCATTTTGTCATTTCATTAAGTCTAATAAGTACTAAAAAATAGGGACAGAGACAAATAGTAGGGAGCTGGGGCCCAGCCAACCCAGGTACTCACAACAGCTGTGTCAAGGCTCTTCTCCAGCAGCCCTAGAAACACTACAGCAGAAACCTGGTCCCTTGTGGTCAGTTCTTCTTCTCACATTAAACTAATAAAATGGGCTAGGGAAAGCTGTGAGGAGTCATAGCATCATAAGAAGTAGGGCTGGAAGGGAACTCCAAAGGTCATCTAGTCCAACCTTCTGCCTGAGGCAGGATCAGCCCTAGCCAAACATACTATACAGTCCATAATCTCTACATTCAACTACCCTCAACCCTGACACAACATAGATATAATACCTTAACCCACCACAGGTGAACCAGGGGAACCACGACACCCAATATCTTGCTTCTATAGAATGTTGTCAACATATGCCCAAGAGTTCCCAGGTAAAGGACCATACCCCTTGCTACAGCGGAAGGCAAAACCCCCCACAGTCCATGCCAACATAACCATGGGGTATAATTCCTTTCTGACCCCACATATGGCAATTGGCCTGACCCTGAGCAGAGGGAAAGAGTGTACCCAGCTGAACTCTCCAGCCTTAGATACAGTCAACACCCAATGCCTCTAAGAAAGGCTTAAAAACACTGTGATGCATATCTCAGAAAAAGGGGCTGGGGGGCAGGGGGATAGAAACTAGCAAAGCCCAGAAGAATGGGACATACCCATGGTAGAAAGAAGGCATAACTATGCCTAGACCATCCCTGAGCATGACTATCCAATCTCTTTTTGAGCACTTCCAGTGATGGAAAGTCCACAACTTCCCTAGGCAGTCTAATCTACTGCCTCACTATTCTAACAGTAAAGACATCCAATCTAAATTTACTTTGACACAACTTCAAGCCATTAGTCCACATCCACCTATCTGCAGGCAGAGAGAAAAAGTACTTTCCCTCTTTTTTATGGCAGCCCTTTATGTTATCATGTCCCCCCTTAAAAGCCTTTTTTGTAAGCTGAACATGCCTAGCTGCTTCAGCCTTTCCTGACATGACTTGACTTTTGAGCCCTTGATCATCTTTGTTGTCTGCCTCTGGACCTTCTCTAACTTCTCCATGTCCTTTTTTGAAATACGGAGCCCAGAACTGCAAACAGTACTCCAGATAAGGCCTAACCAGTTCCAAGCAGAGAGGCACTATCACCTCCTGTGTCTTGTATCTAATGCTTTTATTGCCGCAGCTCAAAACCACATTCACCTTTTGTGTGGCTGCATCACACTGAAAACTCATATTCAACCTGCAATCAACCAAGAATCCTAAGTCCTTTTCCATAGAGATGCTATGCAGCTAGGTGTTCTCCATTTTGCATTTGTGTTTTTGATTATTCCTCTTGAGGTGTAGCATTTTTCATTGGCTTCATCCTGGTAACTCTAACCCAGCTTTCCAATCTGTTGAGATCCTTCTGAATTACACTCGCAACCTTCAGCATATTTACATTCCTTCCCAGTTTTGTGTCATCCCCTACCTTGTTCAAGATTTCTATCCCAGCATCCTAATCATTAACAAACATGTTGAACAGTACCAGGCCCAGGACAGACTCCTGCAGGATTCCACTCAAAACCTCCTGCCATTTTGACACGGACCTGTTAATAATGACCTTTGTCTGTGGTTATTGAGCCAGTTAACTATCTACCTTGCAGCAGTTTTATAAAGATGACATTTTTCCAAAGTGTTTATGAGAAGGTTGTGTGGGACCTTGTCAAAAGCCTTGTTAAAGTCAAGATCCACTATATACACATCATTCCCTTCAGCCACACAAGTAGTTACTTTATCAAAGAAGATCTAGTTTGTTTGACTTTATTTGTTTTTCATAAATTTATACTGATCGGTTGCAATCAACCTTTCTTCCTCCAATGGCCTGCAAATGGTCTTTCTTAGGATATGCTCCACTACCTTGCCAGGTATCAAGATGAGATGAATCAGTCTGTGGTTCCCCAGGTCCTCCTTCTTGTCTTTTTTAAAGAGTGGCACTATTTTGTCTTTTTTTCCAGTCCTCTGGTATCTGGGCTGTTTCCCATGACTTTGTGAATATCATTGCCAAGGGCTCCAAGATCTCCTCTTCCAGTTCCTTTCAGGACTCTGGGATGAATCTCATCTGATCCTGCTGACCTGAATTCATTCAGACCTATCAAAAACCTTCTGTTTCTTTTGTTATCTCCTCCCTCAGCTCACTGCCTGCCTTATCCAGATAATCCTTATTAGGTGTCTGGCTGCAGCTTAATATTTTTGTGAAGACCAAGGCAAAGTAGCTGTTTAGTAGCTCTGCTTTCTTTGTATCTTCAGTTAGGAGTTCCCTCTGGCTCATTAACAGAGGACTCAGTGCTTCCTTGGTCCTTCTTTTCTAGCTAACATACTCATAGAACCTCTTTTTGCTGTCCTTAACCTCCTTTGCCAGGTACAACTTGTTCTTTATCATAGCCTTCCGATTTTGTTCCTTCTGGTTCTTGCTATTTCCTGGTACGCTTTCTTGGTGACCTGCCCTTTTTTCCATTGCTTGCTTTTCTTTTGCATTTTTAATCATTTTAGAAGCTTCTTGTGCAACCACATTGGTCTCTTGCCATTCTTCTTGTGCTTCCATCCTGGGCACCTTTATCCTTCAGTCTGTCCTCCCATGACATCATACCAATTATCTCCTTGAGTTGGATGAAATCTGCTTTTTGAAATCTAATGTCCTAATTTTGCTGATTTCATGCTTTCCCTATTTCCAGATGTGGAATTCTATCATATTGTGATTGTTTTCTCCCCACTTACCCATCACCTTCACATCCTCCATCAATTCCAGAAAATCCAAGTCTCCCATCAGTACCATCCCATAGCTTTTGGATAAGTTTGTTGCCTGTTTGAAGAGTGCCTCATGCACCCCTCTTCCTGATTTGGTGGCCTGTAATAAATCCCCACTATTATATCGGTGCTGCATCTTTCACTCTTCATCTTCACCCAAATGCATTCCGCTTAGCTGTATTCTTCCTCCTGAACCAGAGAACAAGTATATTTGTTTTTGATATACAAGGCAACACCACCACCTTTCCTCCCAACCGTGTCCTTTCAAAACAGTGTAATCCTCAATGCTGACATTCCAATCATAAAAGCTGTTCCACCAGGTCTTGGTGATGCCTATCAGATCACAGTTCTTTTCAAAGGCTGCTGCTTCTAGCTCATTTTGTTTGCTCATTCCCTGTACTTCTCGCATTTGTATACATGCTTCAACATATTTGCTTTTTGATCTACTCGCTTTTCTTTTGCACCACTTGTTGCTGTCCTGTGGCTTTCTGGCCCTTTCCTAGAGTTGAGTTGCTTCTCCTGGTCCTTTCCCCCCTGGATTGTTTGTTCTGCTACTGGAGGGTTTTGATCACCATCCCTTGTAGAACCTAGTTTAAAGCCCTTGTTTCTAGTTTGGCTGGATGATACCCGAAGATGCTCTTCCCTCTTCTCATCAGATGGATTCCCTCTCTTGATAGCAGCCCTCCTACCAAAAATATCTGCCCATTGTTGAAAAGCCAAAGCTTTCACATCCATACCATCATCTCAGCCACACATTCACTTCCAGGATATGATGGTACTCCCATAAACCCCTGCTTTCCATGGGTAGGATTGATGAGAATACCACTTGTGCTGCAAGCTCCTTAGTACTCCTGCCAACAGCCTCATTGTGATTTCTGATCTGGTCAGTGACATTCCTGGCAAAATCATGGGTGCCTACGTAGACAAGCAGGTAGGGTACTGGTCCAAAGGATGGATGAACTTCAGCAGACTTTCAGTGATGTCCTGAATTCAAGCTCCAGCAGACAATACACCTCCCAGGTCCCCAAATCTAGATAATAAATTGGTGCCTCTGTCCCCCACAGAAGCAAGTCACTAACCATGACCACTCTTCTTTTCCTTCTTGGTGCAGTGGTCCTTCCTGCTCTCTTGGCTGCTGCCTCTTCTGCCTCACCTGCAGATGTCCTCTCCTCTGCCTCTTCCTCAGCAGTTCCACCATGGAGTGCTTGAAAGTGGTTGCTGACTTCAATCTGCTCCTCTTCAATTCATGCAAATGACGTGCTCCTGACTGTCTGGGAGAAACAAGCATGGCACATCCCATGCAGATCACAACAATGGATCCAGACTCCATCTGTGCCTCCTTTGCTGCCTGGAGCACACCTATGCTGTAAGGATAAAAAAAGAAAGCAAGGGGAGGGGGAAAAGGACACACCATAAGAACCTGCATGCCAAGTGCCTGCACAAGGTATGCCCATGCATCCCCACACACGTAGCATCTCCTCTTCCCTGGCTCCCTCCTAGGGTGAACTCCCTAGGCAAACTCCTTCTGTTTGCTGCCCTCTGCTTGCTGCTCCCACAGTTTGCTAGGGGTTGCCTTCTTATAAGGCTGCCTTGCTTAGCTCCACCCCTCAATTACCTAAATCAGTCCTACCCAGAACAACTGCTGTCACTCAGTCACTCAAGAAAGGCAGGCAGATAGACACCAGGCACTAGGCAAACACTCTATTAGCAGTCGACCATCCCAAGTCACTAGCACAGAGAAAAGTCTCTTCAAAGCAATCCCACACCTGAGCTGCTTATCCCAGAGCCATTGCTCTCTGCTTACAGGAGGGGGGCAAAGGCACAGGAAGTAGAGAAACTTCTGAGTTTTCTGTTTTGAGTTGTTGTGGCATTGTCCCTCATTGAAACGGCTAGAAAGCTAGAAGGACGTTCTACCAGCACACATCCTTCAAGGATTAACAGGCAAGGCCCTGTGAGAAAGGGAGCAAGTTAATTAAACAGGGGAAAGTTGGCAGACAGATGCTACCCTCAATCTGGATGAACCTTCTTTTTTCTTCAAGCTGTGTTATTATTTTTCTTAAATGTCTAGGGAAAGATTACAACTTGAATCAAGGCCTTGGATCAAGGTTCTACCTAATAACAAAGGCATATGTGGTGCAACTTTTTATTGATCTGATTTGGATGCTGATCTAAAGGTCATGATAGTTTTATCTGTGGGAAGTTTCTCCTAGATTGTGATAAATCTGGGTTTGCAAGAATGTGTCTGCTCAAAGAGGAAGGTCTTAATGGCAAAGTGGTTACAGCAGTACTCAGAGAAATGTGAGTTTTTAAATTGAATATTCCTTCCACTATAAGCAGCCTACAGTAACTAACTCGACTCGGACTGATGTATTCTAAGCTAGGACTGGAAAATTCTGCTTCTAACTTGATTTTTAAGCCATTGCAATTGCTCTTGCTTAGAAATTGTCATTTGTAACATTGAGCAGTAGATGGCACAATATACTTAATCTACCAGCTAATATTTTGAATGAAACAGCTTCTTCCAGAACACCTTGTGTTTAAGGCAAGGCTGACCTAGCATCTGCTTCAGTTCACACTCAAAATATCAGTGGCAAGTACAAACTCTATAATGTACAAATATATTCCCATTGTTATGTATCACTTCACTAATATCCCTTTAAGTGGAAAATTATTAATTATGAGTCAGATGGGCTTCTGGGGTGGTAGAAAAACGAAGAGTAAAAACAGAAGTGTTTAATGTTTTGGGAGCAGGAGAGAGATCAAGGAGCTTTAACTTGGTCAGCATACTGGGGTGAGGGTAATCATCAACATTTGTTATGTCATCCACAGGGAAGTGATTGTATCAGACAAGCTAAACAGTAAGTAGTTAACTACATGTCAGTTCTTCAGTAAGGTTTTATAAATGCTGTAATAGAGCAGTACACACAACATAGCTGACTACATAAAAAAGCACAGCCCTGCTCTCCAGTGAATCATAATTAGCCTTATCTCACTGTTCCCACATACATTTTCAACAGTCCAAAAGATCAGTTAGCTTGAAATATCCATTTCTCTATCTGACTGGCTTTGCCTCTTCCAGTTCTCTTCCATCACTTGCTGGAGTACAGGGAACAGAGGTTAGAGTGGAAATAAATGACCTTTTTGGGGTTAATGTCTCTGCATTTCAATTTCTGCCTCCATACTGCTGCAAAGCTCTTGGAAACATTAGAAGTAAAGGGGAGGGCAATTATTAGCACAGGTGTTTCTCAAGTTTGCTTATCCAATGGGTACAATGGGACAAAGTCACAGCATGGTTAAAGGGGCAGATTCAGGGGGGTTGCAGCAGTACAGTTGCAACCCCCGCTTTGATTCCTGCTCTACTCAAACTTTAAACCAACTGCCTGGGAGAAGCCAGTGGCATTTCTCCTTAGACAGCATTGAGGGAGTCAATTAACTTAATGGAGGCTGACAGACATGCAGCTCCCCACTGTAACTAATGGTGCTTTGTAGGAAGTGCCATGAGTTACAGCATTCCCCCCGACCCAGCAGATATTTGCTGTTCGGTCCAGGGGGTTGGGGGATCAAGCTCCAATTTAGAGGGGCTGTGTGTTTGCAGCTACTCTCCTTTAGCTTCACACCCCACCCCAGCTCCAGTGCTGTCTTCAAAATAGGAGGTGGGGAAGGGAGCAGAGGGAGCTCAGCCTGGGTTTTGCCCAGCCTCCGCTGGAGGGTGAGGAAGGTGGATTGGAGCCGTCCCCATGCCCCCTCCACCTCAGTGTGAAAATAACTAACAGTGAAGTATTGGATACGTTATCAAGACACTCAGGAAGGCTAGGTTCTGTTTCAGGAATCTGAATTAGAGATGCATATTTAACTATAATGACTTCAGGACTAATGAAACAATATATTTTTTTCTGTAGGTTGTTGTGTTTTTTTTAACTTAACATATAACCTAGCAAATTAGTGCACAGTCCAATAAAGTTATTTTTGTTTCTGCTATGATATTAAGTTTAATAATATAGTGCTAAGCCCCTAGCATATTGGCAAAGCTCCTAGTTTCTCTTTAACCACAGAAAAATGTGTTGTGCTTTATGAGACAGTGGGTGTATCTACACATGCACTTTACTGTGCATTAGACTAATCTAATACACAGTAAAGCATCACCATCTACACATACACAGCAATTACTACACAGTAGATTAATGTGAAGCACCATTTGCTACTACCAACAGATACAAGTACTAGCCAATGGCACTTTACATTAATGTGCCTGAATACATGTGTAGATGCTGACCTGGGAGCAAATTGGGGCTTGCTTTCAGCTCTGCACAGCTCAAAACTGCCCCCAGAGCTGGGGACAGCTCCTGCCCCACTCCCCAGAGCCCAGGCCTGATGCCCTGAGTCCTCTACCAGACCAAGGCTGCCCCCAGAGCCTCCTACCAGGCCAGGGCTGCCCCTGTGTCTCCTGTCAGCCTGAGGCTGGCACCCAGGCAGCTGCAGCCAGAGCCTGGGGCTCCCCCTGGATGCTGAAGATCAGGGAAGGAGCAGCCCTGCACTAAGCTGCTCCTGTCAAGCTCAATTTGCTCCTGACACAGGAGCACATGTAGACACACGCCCAGTAGCAGTTTAAGGCACCTGAATTTTCTGCACAGAAAATTTAGGTGCATTAATTGCACATGTAGAAATGCCCAGTGTGTCATACCACCTGCTCCTACTTTTTCAAAATCCTACATCACCTCATGCCTGCTTATATTAAACAGGCCAAATTATACTTTTACAATGTGGGTGTGGCTCTATAGAAACCAGGCACAGGAACTGGTCCTTATTGAGAGAGCCCGCTTCAAGGAGTGTTGACAAAAGTATAATGTTCATGGGTTACAATTATGAATGACAGATAAGGCAACTGCCAGCTACATCGCACAGCTCTGGGCTGTAGCTGTGGTTAGTAGGGCTGTGTGAAACGGCACCATTCCATTTTGACTTGAGTTTTGAGGTTTCAACGAAATAGTTTTGTTTCAAATTTCGTTTCGATTCAAAACCGCTGTTCCATTTTGTTTTGTTGAAACAGTGACACTGTTTCAAAGCTGTTTCAACATTTCACCCATATGCTATAACGGGAAAGGTCGAAACAGCTTCTTTCATCCAGCAGGCAGATCAGGGGCCTGCAACCCCAGGAAGGCTGCGGGGGCTGTTTCAGTCCTCCCGGGGTTACGGGCCCCTGATCTGCCTGCCAGGTGAGGTAGGAAAGCCAGGTGCTGCTGCCTGGGACCAGGGAGCTGGGGAAGGAAACTGAGCCCGATCACTCAGTTCCCTTCCCCAGTGCTATGATCAGGCTGGGGAAAGCAACTCAGCTGAGCAGCGAATCATAGGGCTGGGGAGGGGAACCAGCCCGATCCCCTGCACTTTGATCAACTTCCCACAGCCCAGCTGTGGGAGGTGGGGAGACCAGGGCTGTTCTCCTTGCCCAGCTGAGCCACATGGGGCTGCGGAGCCACTGGGCGCGCAGCCCTGGTTCTCCCCTGTGTCCCACCACCTGGCTGCTGGCTGTGTCGAAACTCGAAACATTTAAATACTTTCAAAATGTTTCAGCTAGCCTCATTTTGTTTCAAGGCTGTTTCAAAGCCCTTTGTTTCAATTCGATTTCGCTGCTTTGAGCTTGAAATGAGTTGAAACAGTGTTGAATCAAAACAGCTGGCAAAATTTTGCATAGCCCTAGTGGTTAGCCTTGTGCAACTTGGTTACAGCAAATATTACCAGTTTCTCATCAGTAGCAAGACAAAACTCTTATGCTTGGGAGCAAGGCCCTAAGGAGCCAGTTGGGTTCAAAAGCAGGGAAGGAGCAAAGGACTACCACTGGAATAATGCAGCATTGTGGCCAGGAAAACAGCATGAGCTTGATTCATTGTCATGTTACAACCCCTTGATACCAGTACAAAGCATCTATAAAGCTGGTGATCTAGGCACCCAGGAGTTTCCAGCAGGGCTTGTACTTGGCACAACAAGTCAGGTAAAAGGGGACATGGCTATAGCTCTGCTGCCAAAATGGCTCCAGTAAACTAATTTAGACTTCTCAACCTCAAGGTCTTGCCTTGAACACATTTAGCTGTACCCAAGGATTAAAACCTATGCTTTGCTGAGTCTTTCCCTTGAAGTAAAGACTGATGTACATTCATGGTCAGATTTAGGATTTTGAAAAAGGGGGTGCAGGAGGTGTGGTATATAATTACATATAATAACATATTTTTCTTCAGTTAAAGAGAAAGTAGAAGCTTTACTAGTATGCTAGGAGCCCAGTACTAAATAATTCCATTTAAGATCAAAGCAAAAAATAAATATAACTTTATTGGAACAAGCACTAATTTGCTTGATTATATATTAAAGAAACACAACAAACTAGGCCAAAAGAGCCAAAAAATATTGTGTCATCATAGTTAAATGTAGTCCTGTAGTTGTCAAAGTCCTGCGATCATCATAGTTAAATGTACATCTCTTATTCAAATTTGTTAAACAAAATCTAGTCTTTTTGAGTGTTCTGACAGTGCCTCCAGTGCTTCACTGTCATTCGTTTCTACAGCTGAGTTAATGTTATCACACCTTAATGTTTTCAGCTAGAGCTAAACAGTTTGCAGGGCTGTGAATAGAAGAGGGACATTACCAGGAATGGCTAACAGACAGCACAGTGACTACCAGACAGCAACTGCACCACTGCAGCCTCTACAGATCTTCCCCCTGCATACACAAACCCTGCCTAAGCTGTGCATCCAGCTTGAGCTTTCTCGGAAATGGACAAAAGCCCTGGACTTATTCCTGTTCTAGTGTGTGGCTTTTAAAAGACAGTCACCCATAAAAACTAACAGAGGTGCGATTATTATGATCAGCCTGCCTTTGGCACAGTACAGCATACATCAAGGCTATCCCTGCCCAAAGGAGGAAAGGGAGAGCAGATTCCCATATGCAACTACAGAGAAGAAAAACATTACAACTTATTTAAGCTTTGCCCTGTTTTTCTGGCCCTGTTTCACCAGTTTTCTTCCAGGTGAAATGAAACCAAATAGCTGGGGCTAAGATTTCAGAAATCAGAACAACAAAAAGTAGCAAATCTAAGATCTGGCCCTAAGCAAGCTCAAGAATAAGGTCTGAACTTGCGGATCTGAGCAAGGGTGACTGATACTGGGGGGATTTTCCCTTACAGCATACTGCCATCTGGTGAAAATTTGTAGTAACAGCAGGGCTGGAACCAGATGGGAAACTCATGCTCGCTCTCACAATACTATTAGCACTGCCTCAGTGAACCAATGTATCTGGCTTCCGGTAATGTTTTCATAATTTATGAAAGCAGTCTTCAGAGACATTACATCCTTAACTGCCTAAGCTAACTGCCATCAAGGATAAGACAGATTCATTTCTAGCCTACACACAAATTGGCTACAGTTGCAGTACACTACTTGTAAGATAAATTTCCTAAAGAGTTATCTTCACAACAGCTGATACTACAGCAACTGGAAGACCATGGGTACTGCTCTGAATGATGAGCCAGAGACAGCCTGATACATCAGAACAGAACAGATGGTGCTCTTACTGCGTCAAGTGGTGGTGGCACGAAAAGACATTAGATGGTTTGGGGCATCTTAGTAGGAAAAAAGAACAGTTATGTCAGGACTCTGGAGAAAACCCTCAATCTGTACCTTCGGTTTTTGGTTGTAACTGCAATCTATACCCTGGATTCCTTGCTGTCTCCTGACTGAGGCGCAAAGAAGTGACTGTCAACGAATAATTGGCTGCTGTGGGAGGTTGAGGCTGCCTGAAATCTGAAAGACCATCTGGAAAGTCTGTCATATGAGAAGGTCTTCTCTTTTTTTCCCACAAGATTGGAATGAATTCTAGGCCCATATTTAGACAGGCTGCCATTCAGAAGAGATGTGCCTTTCCAGTCCTCCCCCCCGCAATGCTTGGAAGACATGGGATCTGCCTTTTTCTTTGAGATTACAGAGCCCTTTAGGACCTGGTAATTTCTTCCTCTGAAGGTATTAATCCTTTGGAATCAAGTTATGTCTCAATCTCTTTGATAATCTTAACAGATTTAATTCAGTGAGTATCCCATGGTAAGTCATTTTCTCCAGTCCTTGAAATTTTTTCATGGCTTTTCTTTACCCTCTCCCTCTCCAATTATTCAGTATCCTTCTTACTAGGGCTGTGCAAGATGGTTATGTTTCAATACAGTTTCAGATTTGGCCATTTCAGAGGGATAGTGATTCATTTTGGGGTTTTGGATCACTGATCTGTTTCAATTTGACCAAATCTGTGTTGGAGTTTCGATGTTGTTTCAGTGATTCGTCCATAGGATATAATGGAAAATCACTAACATGCCTATAAATTTGTCGTTTCTTGCCTGATTTCGATGAAAAGTACAGGGATGGTAGCCCCTCCTGAGGGCATGAAGCCTGCCAAGCTTCAAGCAGATAGGTGCAGGGGGTTATGTGAAACTGTACCTCAAACTGTTCAAAGCAAAACTCGTATTACTTGCTGGCAGTGGCAGCACGCTGTCACCCGCATGCAGATCCAGGGACCTGCACCCCCTGGGAGGACTGTGGGGCTGTGCCAGAGTCCTCCCAGGGGGTACAGGCCCCTGGATCTGCACGTGGGATAACAGCAGGCTACCGCTGCTGGCTGCAACTGGCATTTGGCACAGCCTGCGCTGATCACTGGGAAGACTGGTGCTGCCACTGGCCCCAGCCAGCAGCGGCAGCCTCCTGTCATCCCACGTCCAGATCCAGGGGCCTGCAACCCCCGGGAGGGCTGCGGGGCTGTGCCAGACTCATACCGGGGGGGAGTCTGGCAGCCCCTGGATCTGCACACAGGATAACAGCAGGCTACCCCTGCTGCTGCCCCTGCCCAAGCGCTGGGAAGACTGGTGCTGGCCCCAACCAGCAGTGGCAGCATGCTGTCATCTTGCATGCAGATCTGGGGGCCTGCACTAGCACTGGGTTCTTTTCGGCTTGGTGTGGGCTGTGCTGAGCAGGCTCGGGTGCTGGCGTTGGCTGCAGCCAGCAGCAGCAGCCTGCTGTCATCCCGCATGCAGATTTGGGGACCTATGCCCCCCAGGAGGGCTGCATGGCTGTGCCAGACTCCTCCAGGGGACACGGGTCCCCAGATCTGTGCATGGGATGACAGCAGGCTGCTGTCCCTCCCCAGAGCACTGGGATTGGAAAGGACCTCAGGGACAGATCTCAGACACTGGCCAGCTACAGGGCAGTCTTTCCCCGCCCCCCACCCCCCCTTCCCTTCCCTCTTCTTAGTTTCTGTTTCCCTGCAAGCCCAGCTCTGAAACTCTGAAATTTTCTCAAATTTCATTTCATTTTGTTTTGGAGATGTTTTGGAGCTTTCTGTTTTGTTTCAGATTCCATGTTTCAGGCACCAAAACAGGCCAAAACACCTCCAAAACAAAACGGCTGCTGAAGTTTCACACAGCCTTACTTCTTACCACTTAGGAACATACTGCATACCAGTCTTGGTGACACTCTCTATCCTGGCTTCTTTACAATAACCTAGTGAATACAGAACTTGTGCAGGATGTGAGACACACAGGTCTCCTCCCATTTCTCTCCTCTGCATTGAAAGGCTCCACCTTACAGCTCCCACATACATACCCTTACCATCAGGCTATAGCTTACAGTAAGTTGAAAGGTGCTCTCCAAATTTCTTGTTGAAGCTGTATCACCAAATAACAAACAGTTAAAGATTCATAGTTTTAGAGAGAGTTTTGATGGTGTGTGACTGCACAATGATGGTTAGAGAGAGAGGGGACTTGAGTTCTGGTCTAGGCATCTGGGAAGGAGACCTAGGTGCTGGTTTATGCTCCAAGGGCTCTTTTGGTACTTTACATGAAACAATCATTGGATAAAATATAGTAAAAGTTCTGAGACCTAGACAATAACTAGGAAAACTGTAGCCATATCTACAAGGTAATCTCAACATGCACAGCAGCAGCTCCCTCAGGCATGCTATACTTCTCTCACAAACTACCTCTTAAACTGGAAGCAGGGTAGCCACATCTACGTGATGCTTTGGGTGGACAAGGTAGCATATGGGTGGGCTAATTGGCCCAGTCATTCAGCAGTGCTAATTAGCTCAGCTGAAACACCTTGTAGACATGGCTACACTGCTCCCAGTTAGGTGGTAGTTTACTGTATAAACAGTCACAGTAAGTTTACTGTATAAACACAGCCTGTTACAGAAATGAGTACTATACTGCATACAAAAAAGGAAACATGAGCATTCTTTAACAATCCAGGAAGCTGAAAAAGCCATTTTTTCTTTGTTGGGGGATGATGTGCAAGCTTAATGAAAGATCAGATAATCTTCATTATGACCTCAGCTCACTGAATGGCTAAAGATCTGAAATTGCTCATTGAGGCTATGCTATTGGCAGACAGCAAAGGCACTGCCTTTAGTCCTATGCAAGATGGACCCACTTAGTAAGAACCCTGAAAACAATATTCCACCCAAGGTTGAGGGAAATGGTCACAATATACAGCCCACAGTTTGGATTCATGCCAGGAAAGGCACAACAAAGGCAGCAATCTTTATAGTACGACATCTGCAGGAAAGGTATCTGGAACAAAACAGGAAATTGTGCCAAGTGTTTGTGGACCTGGAAAAAAATAGTGCCTCGGGGTGCCTCAGGAGGAAAAGTGTGCCTAAGAGGAGTCTGATAAGGTTCTTCCAAGAAACATAAAGAGAAGCCAAAACAGCAGTCAAAACTGTATTTGGCCTATCGCAGGGATCAGCCCTAAGCCCCTGTTTATCACTCTGCTGGATATAATTAGCAAAACAACACCTAGAGCAACAGCCCTTAGGCTGTTGTATTCTGATGACCTGGCCATTATGGCAGATATTACAGAGAAACTTTAACAGCATGGGCAAGGTAGCAAGAAAATCTTAAATAAGAGAAAAGTGAATACTCAAAAGACAGAAGTGATGCTGAGTTGCAGGAATGGAAAGAAGAGTGTTGCGATACATACAGCAGGATGCAACATCTTACACAAATAAAAAGCATTCGTGTAGACAGCGTTATCATGAACAATGAAAGAGGCTATGAAGAGGCTGTCAGAGAAAGAGGCATGGATAGCATGGAAAAAATGGAGAGAAATGCTGGGTTAATCTATGGTTTTAAAAAGGCCAATCAGATTAAAGAACAACTCTTCCAAGATTATGATAAAACCAAGGTGTAATTCTGGACCATGAAGAGAAAGGAGGAGAAACTAGAAAGATCAGTGACAAGAATGTAGAGATATAAATGTGGGAATCAGCCTGAAGAACAAGACAAGAAATAATAATATCAGGACATGCCTGGAAGCACGAAAACTCACCCCAAAGGTCAGATAAACTAGATTGAGATGGTTCGGTGACTCAGGCAGGACTGACGTGGGAAGACAATATCAGAAAAGATCTAAGAGATCTAAGCACCTGGGAGAGCATGAACTGGCTGGCAACAAATGATGAGTGATGATGTACGTGCCACCCCAAGGTGGGTACCACAACCATAAAGAAGAATCATGACTGGATCTAGCTCTAAGCTTCAGTTTGCAGACAGACCTAAAATTAACCCACGACAAATCAATTAGAATTTGCCAAGCAAAGGAGTCACCTAACCCAGAATGCAGTTTATGGAAGGTGGGTAGTGCTGATACAGGACATGACAGAAAATCCCAACTTCTGCAGGTGAAGACCTGAGGCAGATTGGTATGTGGAACAACAACAACAAAAAGTCAGAGTGCACAAATACCAGCATATGTGTCTGTACACATGGTGGCACCCTACATAAACAACGATAACCCAGCATTTGAGAGAGGATGCAAAAAACACAGCAGATGAATCACTGTGCCTGAATAGGCAAGCATCAGTGGAGAATACACAACATGGATCAGCAGTACAAATGCCCTGCTAGCTCAGAGGAGTTCCTCAAAGGGGCAAGGAATGACATTACACTGTCAAGTGTCAAGTACATACATGGTTGCTTTGAGGGCCTAGGGGTACGGGGAAGCAGATCTGCTGGATGTTCCAAGGTGAAGGTACAGGGGGAAAAGAACTTCAGTGAAACACAGCATTTTACACCATAAAACCACTCCTTTTCTTGCTCACCCATCAACAAAGATGCAACAGGCCTTATTCACTTGCCTGGCCCATGCTAGGCTACACAAGCAACACCTGTATGTTGATCCTACTAGGAGCAGAGTTAAATCCACACAGAAGGCAGGCCCTTAAACACTTTGACTAATCTAATTTGGCCACAGTTGTTCTGTTGGTGAAACCCCAGGGAAGTCAGACCATTTTCAGTAACTCCTGACACAGCAATTGTTCTCTGACTGAAGAACCTACAACATAATAAGCAAGCAAGAAGACAGCCTTTTCAGATACTGCCTTCAGAAAATTCCCCCTTTCTTGTTTGTTTTTTTGGGTGCTCTCACCTTCCACAACCTGGCAGGCCCTGTGCTTCCCAGACTGATGCTTGTGAGAGCTCAGTTTATGGGTCTCCAGTCTTTGGCTGTCTATGATGACTGTGCAAAGAAACATAGGATCATAGAGAAGTAGGGCTAGAAGGGACCTCCAGAGGTCATCCCTAGCCAAACCATCCTATACAATCCAACCCCCTGTCTGAGGCAGGATCATCCCTAGCCAAACCATCCTATACAATCGATAAGCTAAACTCTGCATATGTCTGCCGTCAACCCTGCCATGACACAGACCTAACACCATAATCTGCCACAGGTCAAGCAAGGGAACAATAGCAGCCAGTGCCCTGCTTCTATGAAATGTCGTCAAAAGATTTCCCGGTAGAAGGTCATGCTCCCTGCTATGGAGGAAGGCAAAAACCTCCACAGTCTGTACCAATCTGATCATGAGGAAAAATTCCCTTCTGACGCCAAATATGGTAATCTGTCTGACCCTGAGTAGATGGACAAGACCCTCTAGCCAGGCACGTCTGACTTTTGTCTCAGCAGGAGCATTGGTACACCCCAGTCAAAGTCCTCAGACTTGGCTATAGCCAATACCCAATGCCTCTAAGGGAAGCTTAAAAACACCCTGAGGCATGTACCAGAAAAGGAGGGTAGGGGGAGATGGGATGGGGACAATCAGCAAAGCCCAGAGGCATGGGAAATACCCATAGTAGAACATAGGCATACCTATGCCTAGATTATCAGTGGTTATCCAACTTCCTCTTTAATACCTCCAGTGATGGAGAATCCACAACTTCCCTAGGCAATGCATTCCACTGACTCATTATTGTAACCATGATGAAGTTTTTCTGGCTATCCAGTCTAAATTTACTTTGCTGCAACTTCAAGCCATTGATCCACATCCTCCTCTCTGGAGCAAGAGAGAAAAGGTGCTTTCCCTTTTCTTTATAGAAACCCTTAAAGTATTTTAAGATTGTTGTCATGTCTCTTCTTAAATCCCTTTTCTGCAAGCTGAGCATGCCTAGCTCCTTCAATCTCTCCTTACATCATTTGTTTTTCATAAATCCATGGTGGTTGCTTGTGATCACCCTTCTCCTTCCAGATCCTCACAAATGGCCTTCCTTAGGCTGCAGTAACTTCCCAAGTACTGAGGTGAGGCTAACTGGTCTGTAGTTCTCCAGGTCCTATTTTTGCCTTTTTTAAAAAGAGGGTCCTTTGTTGGTCCTTTGAGGGTCCTACGTTGGTACTTCTCCAGTCCTCTGGTTCCTGGCTTGTCTCCTACAACTTCATGAAGATCATTACCAAGGGCTCCAAGATCTTCTTCAGGACCCTGGAATGAAGTTCATCTACCCCAGCTGACCTGAATTCATTCAGACCTATCAAAAACTCTTTGGCCATATCTCCTCCCTCAGCTTGCCCCCTTCCTTGTCCAGATAATCCTTATTAGGTGTCTGGCTGCAGCTTAATACTTTTGTGAAGACTGAAGCAAAGTAGCTGTCTGCTTTCTTTGCATCTTCAGTTAGAAGATCTCTCTCGTTTGTTAAAAAAGTATCTGCAGCTTCCCTGGTCCTTCTTTTCTAGCTAATATATTCATAGAGCCTCTTCTTGTTGTTCTTAACCTCCTTTGCCAGGTGCAATTTGTTCTTTATCTTTGACTTCCTGATTTTGTTCCTTCTGGTTCTTGCTAGTTTTTGGTATGCTTCCTTGATGACCTGCCCATTCTTTCATCCACCCTTTTGAAATCTAGTGTCCACATTTTGCTGACCTCATATTTTCCTTGTCTCAGGATTTGGAATTCTATTATATCATTTTATTAGGAAGTGAAACCAAGTTACCTGAGCAATGTAGTTTGATTCACTTATTTTTCTGGGAGGAAGACATACAGGGACCACCTCTTTCACTGACTTAATCTCTTCCTCTGCATGTCCACGAGCAGCTCTGATGTGAGCCAGGCACAGAATTGTGCTGCTATTCTCCTCAGCAAGTACTCAACAATTTCCATGCCCATCAAATGCTACATCACTGGGGGAATTCCCCTCTGCCTACACCCATTCCTGCTTCCGTGCATATAAAGCAGGATAAGGGCTGAACTAGCTTTGACTGCATAGGAGAAGAGTTGTTAAAAAACTGTTTCCCACCCCTCCCACAGCCACGGAGATAGAGCAAAATAAGGGAAAAAGATAAGAGGAGAAGAAGTCAGCATGAGCTATGCTCTAGTCCTGGGTACAGATGTGTAGGGTATAGGTCATCACTCATCAGCAACCTGCAGCTCATGGTTCTATTGGATTTTGCCCCTGAAATTGGTCAGCTAGCATGTCCTGATGCTCTGTATAGATACTCATCCAGTTCTGTGATTTCAGCTCTGCTCCCAACAGCTAGCATGCCATGTTGAGTCCAGCACTGCTGTCCATCATCACCCAACCAAAGTCTCATACAGTCAGGCTGACCCTCTACTCAATCTCTATCCTGCACTATTGCTTTTCTAATGTCCACAGATGCACTGATCCTAGTACATCAATAGATTTCCTTCTGTATTCCAAAATGGACCTAGGGTTTCTTTGGTTTTTCTCTAACTCTTGTAGAATCCCCTTTTATTGCCTTTTATGTCCCTTTCCAGTTGCATCTCAAATCATGCCTTTGCCTTCCTAATGTTCTCCCTGCATGCCCATGTGCTACTTTTGTAGTCTTCCCTACTACTGCAACCAATTTTTTACTTTTTGTAGGATTCCTTTTTGAGTTTCACCTCATTGAAGAGATTGTTGTCTGGTCAGGTTGATCTCCTGTAGCATTTCCTATTCTTCCATCACATCAGGTCACTGTCACCCAAAGTACCTTGCACCTTCATGCTCCCAACAAACAGATTATCACTATCAGTGTTTTAGATAATTGAATTGCTGCAGCCATTGCCACAAACCAAAGATTGGAAACTCACATCTATGATGCTGATAGTTTAATGGTTTTATCATTATCATAATTTTAAAAACTGATGTTGTCAGCTTGGTTTTCTGAACTTCTTCTTATAAATAAGTAATAAACAGTGTGGAGTTGTTCAGGTTCTTGTATGAAATTGCTGTATTTTTCACATACAACATGCCTAGAATAAGCTGGGATGGGCTCTTTGCATGCAATGTTTCAGTTTTAAGTAGAGGGTCAAGTGCTCGGACAAAAATTTTCTTGCTGGTCTTGGTGGCTTCCTTAAGAGCTGAAAATGAGGAGGCATTACTTTTTGACTGAGTCGTATACATTTTTTTTTCTATTACTCATGCTGGTTTTCATTTTGGACAAGTAGTACAGTAGTTAAAAATACTTAATATCTGGTGAAATTTTAAAGGTCTCTATCTTAAAGGTGGGTTATCCTTAGTTATACTGTAGTTAGGCTTTGAATCCAAATGTTGGCTTGGGCTTTTTTTTTTGTTAAACTCAGAGCCCTAATATTAGTTTTGGTTATGAATACTTGATCATTAGGAGCTGAAAAAATAATTTACAATAACTTACGTAAAAAGTATATCCTTATTTTCAGCTCATGAAATGTTTATGAGCAGCTCACAATTTATCCAAATATATTTGTTATAAAAAAACCCCCCAAACAGCCAAACTTTTGCTGAAGTGTGTCATTTTGTGAATTTTTCTTTAGTTAGATATACTTGGTCAAATAAATGACATTGGTAAGACTTCATTTACTCACATAAACCTTTCATAGGAGTTATGGAGAGGTTCCTTGAGTCTGAAAAGGCTGAGAACCACTAGTCTAAGCTGTTATACTTAAGTATTTTGAGTTAAACATTTATTCTATGAAGAGGAAGCTGCTGTCCTTTGCCCTGGGCACTCTGACCCATTTTAAAAATGGACTGGTAAAGATAGACCCCACCAGTAGACTCTTTTCCCCTATAATAAATATATATCAGACCCCAGCAACTGAAAATGTATTTGAAAACTCCAGTCTCTAGTCGGCACTCTCTTTGACCTTCACAACCATGGAAAATAAAAAGGCCTTACCACGTGCCTTGAATGTCAATAAACAAGGTCTATTCTGTTCTGGGAGAGAGAAGTTAGTTCCCATGGTGAGGGCCACCTCTGGTTAATGTCCTGCCAGCTGCCACCTTTTTTTTTTAATGTGTAAGCCTATAGCTCAGGAACCTTGGCTAACTGTTTTTGTGGTGGTATGATATGATGAGAGAAGCAGTCTTTCTTACAGACATGCCTCAGGCCACCTGGGACTTCTAGGATAAAAACTAGAGCTAATCCACTATATTTCTTCTGTTGAAAATATGTTGCCACTTTTCAAGCTATTAGACATTTCCCCAAAATTCAAAATTTCTCTAGCAAACACTGTGGCAAACATTGAACAGTTAAAAGCATCACCATTATTCAGTGATTTATATTTAAAACATCTCATGTTTTAGCCAGTGCTTAATGTGTAACCAATACTATTGAAAAGCACTGGCATCATTTGCTGTCAGTAAGATGCATCTCGTGAGAAACAAGCTACCAAATTCAGCACCATATTTAATTTCCAGATGTAGCCATGTAGAGCATATCGCAATAATTTAATATAGCCTTCATCGCTATAATATATGGAACATGTTACCCAGAGAGGTGGTGGAATCTCCATCCCTGGAGGTTTTTAAGGCTCAACAAAGCCATGGCTGGGATGATCTAGTTGGGAATGGTCCTGCTTTGAGCAGGGGGTTGGATTTGATGAACTCCTGAAGTCCTGGCCAACCCTAATTTTCTGTGGCTCTATGATTCTATGATTTTTATGAGAGCTTTTGTACCTTTTTTTTGAGTGGCCATGAAACATTTGCTGTGAATAGCTGATACCCTTGTGGCAATTTGGGGAACCTGTCTGTACACAGTTTATGAATTCTGATTGGGATTATAAATTCTCTGTACCTAAGCTTTTACAAGGATCTGTACTGTGTTCTTGCTTCAGATGTCTTTGTTAGGGAAACTGAGGAGTGACTCCTACAGGTCTGGGTTGAGTGAGTAGGCTATTCCTATCAGGGAGTAGATGAATCATTTTAACTGGGCAATGCAGTGGACATACTAAAAAAAAGGTGGCTGAGTCAGACCCCACCAATTTTTGTCCAGGGAGGCTGGTAATTAAGCACCCATCACCCGATGGGAGGCAGAAAGTTATCAAAGGAAGCTAGAAGGAAAAGTGAGGAGATACTATTTTCCCCCAGAAAAATCCATGTGGAGAGAAGCCTGGGAGAAGGGGCTTGGAATCCTATCTCTTTCCTATGAAAGTAAATGGTGCCTGAAAGGGCTGAATGCAGGAGGGCTGACTACAGTCTCTGGAAGCAACTAATCTATAGAAAATTCAGTATATACACAGCACAGAGGTTTCAGTGACTCACCACTGGAATGTCCTTTGTCCTGCCTTGCGGGTTGCTTTGCATCATTTATCAATTCATCGAACTACTTCCAACATCAGTTTAAAACAAATGCATTATTTCTGCCTGATGTTCATGATATATTGAAATTGTCTTTTACCCTAGTTAGCAGGCAGGAAATTACAAATGGATTCTTCTCCAGTTTTGTGAGGCAAGTAACATGACTAGCAAGTGTTGTGGCAGCCAAGAAACTTAAATTCCTTAGGCATGGAGAAAGGACTGATTAAAATTCAATAGAATGTAACTTACTGACCAAATTAGAACACATTATTTATTTCATTTGTCCTGTTTGGCAAATATATTTGATCAGATGACTGCAAGACTCAAGAAAGAATTTCAAACTGATACTTTTACAACACTTACATGCAGAAGCAGAGATGGCTTTTCTGATACATGTCAGGGCCACATCCAGATAAGCACAGCCGTGTGGT
Organism: Alligator mississippiensis; assembly: GCF_030867095.1. NCBI lineage: Eukaryota > Metazoa > Chordata > Crocodylia > Alligatoridae > Alligator > Alligator mississippiensis. The sequence continues at coordinate 158,735,116 of NC_081824.1, forward strand.
ATGTGGTGCCACATATACATCTATGGTGCAACATACTGCACATTCAAGTGTTTCCTGCTTTGCTACCGTGCAATGTGGGGGAGTGGGGGGGAAGAGTTGGCCTCTGGAGATCCGGGGATCCAAAAAAGCCACACAGAAAAAAACCGGGGCAGTGAATGCAGCGACAATGCATGACACCCAAAACTGGAGTCTGGCTGGATGGAGCCACACTCCAGCTGCTAGCCAGGCTCCAAGCTGCAGGAACGATGCAGCTGCAGCTTCCCCAGCCCACAGGACCCCAGGTAAGGCTGCTGGAGCTAGCAACTGTGCTGGCCTCAACCTTCCTTACCCTACCCGGGTAACCTGCCACACGCCAGAGGGCACTTGGCATGGGCATTCCCTGGAGACAACTAGCAATGACTACTGCTAGTTGTCCCCAGGGAACCAAATATCCATGCTCATCTGGATGTGACCCAGTTGTGGAAAGAAATGTTCACACTCCAGGAGCTAAATTCTGCCCTTAAATCTGAACATGGAACTCCAGTGGCCTGGGATGGGATCTGGGAGCATATATCATTAGTAAGATTTGGCCCTTGTTCTTTAAATTGTCTCATATTTTGTAAGCATTGAAGCATGTTGAGTAAGCCACAGAGATCTGGCAATCTGCTTTGGAGACCCTTGCAGTACCTCAACAAACTAGGACAAAATAAAGTTAGACATTTTTTTTCTTAATTCCTAACCCTTGTTGGCTCAAGTAAAATTTTCACAAATTTAAATTAAAATCTTATTGTGTCAGGTTGCTTATATATTTTTTCATGCTAATACAGGGAGGAAAGCTTTTATTAAAGGCTACAGTGATTGTTATTGATCCTGGAGGCTTGCTAATGCTTTTATGGTCAGTCATTCACACTGATTTGCTTAGCATGCCATCTCCCTTCCAGCCAGTACTACAATGACATTTACCTTTGTCACTCTTTCTTTGGGACTCAAAGACAACACTCGTATGACTTACAGTTTCCAGGCTTCTGCTTTCAGATTGAAAACTCTTTAGGGCATGCACCTTATCATTTTACTTACCCATAAGGTATCAAAATACTCCTGGTGCAACAGCCGTTGTGTTTTAAAAGGCCCATTCATCAAATCAAAGAGCTCTGAGAATTTTCCTCACTGAATACTGCACCTATGTGGATAGGAGTGCATGCCCAGTAAAATGTAAGAGGCTGGTACTTCAATACTCCAGGGAGCATTCTCTTTAAATGGGACTTCTGGTGGGAAGGATTTGTGTGGGTAAGCCAGTAATTTATAAACATAGGGAAGCTTTGCAAATGTTTTTGGATCAAATTCTTACTCTGGTTCTGCATGAGCTAAGATGCTCTAAACTTTGTCAAGTCCTTTACCATGAACTCTGTTAAGCAGGTTCTGCTCCAGAAAACGAGAACTTTCTAACAACACAAAAAACACCATAAAGATTATATATTAGCAACAGACTGAATGGTAAGATCTTTCTCAATGTTATATTACACCAACAAAAAGCATATTAATAATTTATTTTCATGCTGGCTTGATAGTAGCTAGAGTGCAATAAGGATACAAACCAGTGATTTAGGAACATTATCTTGAACTCTTGTTATGAACATGCTGACTGATCATAAAATGTCTTCCCATTATTCAGGATAATGTACAAATAACAGCCATTTTGAGAACACCGTATACATTCTATATTACTTTTTAAACTACAGAACTGAAGTACCATTCATGGAACCATTTGATTTCCAAATTACATTTTATTCAATGAAAAAAGATGTCAATAAACTACAGTAGAGTGTGATTTGCTAGGGAACCATCATATATCTCATATGGTCTGAGAGAAACAAGCCTGATAACCAGTTGACCAGTCAAAGTGCACAACAACCTTCCAGTGGATACTCTGGACTAGGCTATTGCTATTCATGGTTTCCTTTGGGTTCTTCCTTCAGTTAACAATAGTCCAATAGTCAGAAGCAAAGGAGATTGTTTGTTATTCTAAAAAGACCAAGGAGTTAAACTTATAAAATGATAAAGCTTGTTTATTCAAAGAATCTTCTTAGCCTACTGATATGCTGTTCCCTCCTGCAATCCCTGGGGCCCATGCAACAATTTATACATAACACTCTTAAAGATATCCACACATCTTGCCCATTTACATGTAACATATCCCCATGTAATACAAACATTGGCAGTTTTGTCTGGTCCTTCTTAATACCTGTCCTTCTGGTGTGATTACTTAATAGGATCTGGGAGCTACTTGATGGGAAACTAGTGCTTTCCCATTTGTTCATTTGAAATAAGCCCCATATCTTTGTTGTGCAGTTGTGGTAACTCCCTGGAACCCCTGTTAGAGTACCATTTTTGTTTGAGTTTGTTGATTTTTTTTTTAATGTTTGCACATTTTGCTTTTCATTCTAATGAGCATCATCCACAGGATTTGGAAGCCTGGTTTTGAGTTTCCTGTTAAACACCATTTCTGCTGGGAACACTCCATGTTTCATGGGTGTTGCCTTGTAATTTAAGAGTGACAGATAATCAGTGGTGTGTGAATCTGTAGCTTTTTTCAACAATTTCTTCACTATTTGTACTCCATTTTCCACCAGACCATTGGATTGTGGGTATTTAGGACTTGAAGTGTTGTGATAGAATCCATATTTGTTGGCAAACTCTTTAAAATCAGGACAGCTGAATTGAGGTCCGTTGTCTGTTCTCACAATTTGTTGGATTCCATGTCTAGTAAAAATCGATTTGATGAGAGTTATGACATGGGTTGCTGTTGTGCTTTTGAACAATGTAATTTCAGGATAGTAAGACTAAGAATCCATCACTAATACATAATTTTTTCCTGCACATGAATAAGTCAATGCCCACTTGATACCACGGAGCTATGGGCTCCTCCATGACCATCATAGGTTCTTTTCTTTGCGCTTATCTGTAGTTCAGGCATGCCGTACAAGCCTTTACAGCATTTTTGATGTCATTATTTATGTTGGGCCAATATAGAGCACACCTTGCTCTCCTTTTGCATTTTTAAATGCCTAGATGCCCCTCTTGTGTTGTTTAACATATCTTTCTTTAGCACTGCTGGAACAACTGGTCGTGAGCCTTTGGGCAAAATGCCATCCAGTGCTGACAACTCTTCCTTGGAATGAAAGCAGGGCTTAGGTAAATGTTTTCCAGGTCAACCAGCACGAATAGCTGTTATCACTTTTTGCAAGGTGGTACCCTGACCAGTAGCTTCTGCAATTAGTACCCACATTATATCTGTGACAGGAATCACTCTTTTAATTAGATTAACATGTACTATGCCTGAGTCTGGAATTCTGTCATTTTCTGTTGTGTCATACGCTCTGGACAACATATCTGCAAGAAGTAGATGTTCTGACATGTACTGTATGTCTAATCATAAATTTGCAGTTGAAAGTAAAGTCTCTATAATCTGGGTGGCATGGCTGATAACCCTTTCTTTGCTATAGTTACCAAAGCTTTATAATCAATTTCAACTAGAGATGCACTGATACATCGGTTGAGTGTTGGATCAGCACAGATGTATGGAAAAATAACATTATTGGTTATCTGATTTTTTTTGCAGCCAAAGCCGATAATGTTGTCAATAATTAATAATACCAGGCCCCGGACACCTGGGTTCCCTCCCACAAGCTGGGGTAACCCGGAATACACCCGCATCCCCTCACTGGTCGGCTGAGGAGCGCTGTGCAGACTGCAGACTGGGGCCGGGTCCACCACTGTAAAAGGCAGCAAAGCAGCCAATGTAACTGAGGTGGAGAGGGGCAGGAGGAGCTGTCTGGCCCAGCCAAGTGTGATTTAACCTGTGGTGTCCAGGGGCAGAGCCTGGAGAGTCTGAGGCAGAAGCAGCCACTTCCCCTCACCGCCCCCCACTCCATGTGCAGCAGGGTCTTCTCTGGCTTTTCCCTCCCCTCCCCTGGCTGTGTACAGCAGGATCCTTCCACCCCCTCCCCACCCCCTTCTAGTCGGAGCACAAGCAAGAGTGCTTTGTGCCATTTACAGCCCCTGCTCTTTAGGCTCGGGGCTGCTGCCTGAGGCTGAGGCTGCCCAGGACTGCATGGTCTCTGGGCACTTTAATTAAAGCAGCTTGCTGTTTGGCCGCTCAGTGAGCCACTCTAATTAAAGTGCCCCAGACCATGCAGCCCTGTGCAGCCTCAGCCTCAGGCAGCAGCCCTGAGCCTGAAGGGCAGAGGCTGCAAATGTCATGTGTACTTGTGCTCCGGGAGTGGTAGGGGGAGAAAGGAGGAAGAGGAGGGGGTCAGCATCCTCAAGCTTACAGTGCCCCCACCACCATTTTAAAACATGGGGATGCTGATGCATATGATGAGATGTTGGAGTCTGCTGGAACATGGCAATTCACACTCCAGCAGACGCAGTTAATTGGGTCTGCTCGACGGCTCTTCAAACAGCAAAGGTGCAGTATCCAGAGCTGCTGGGCCAGGTGTGGGTGAGGTGACAGAAAGCCTACAACAAGCTTTTTATTCAATAAACAAATTTATGCTACACTGTGTTGCACCATGCACTGTGTGATCTCAATCAGCTGGTAAGTATGTCGAAAAGAAGTGTGATACGGAATTTTGTTTAAGTGTCTGAAGAACAGCTGATTGCCAAATATGTGCTGCAAACATTTCATGTGGAGGACACATCACTAGCAATTTCAAGACAACAAACTTAATACACCACCTCAGGTTGCACCATCCTACTGCATACAATGATTTCCAAAAGATGACTACAGAGAAGAAAGAAACAGAGCAGGAAAAAGCTGCACCAAAGCAGCTATCATTACATGAAGCACTAAAACACACACAGAAATTTGGAATGAGAGAAGCTAGGGCTAAAGAAATTACTAGCCTTTTAGTTGAATTTATAGCTTTAGATGATCAGCCATTTTCCGTTGTAGAAGATACTGGGTTCTGCCATCTCATTGAATGCCTGGCTCCTCGTTACACACTGCCCAGCAGAAAGTTTATAGCTGAGACTGCGCTGCCAGAGCTGTACAGTGTTGTTTTAGAACACATACAGAAGATAATAGTGTATCAGCATTTAGTTTTACAACTGAGATTTGGAGCTCTGATGTGTCACCTATGTTAATGCTGAGTTTAACTGCACAGTGGATGGACACGAACTATGTTTTACAGAGGGCAATATTACAGGCTCAAGAGTTCAGTGGTTCCCATATGGCTGAAGCTATTTCGATGGCATTTGACAAGATGTTTGCAGCTTGGAAGATCCCAAAGACAAACGTTCATGCCATTATTAGGGATAACACAAGAAACATAGCAAAGGTGATGAAAGACTCCAGTTTGCCAAGTTTACCTTGTATAGCACGTACACTCAAGCTCATTGTGAATGAAGGAGTGTTAGCACAGCTCAGCGTGTCTGACATACTGGCTATTGGATGAAAAATTGTTGGGCACTTCAAACATTCTCCATTGACCTATTCTCGTCTTCAAGGGGTGCAGACGGAGCTTGCAATGTCTTCCAAGAGGTTACAGCAGGATGTACAGACAAGGTGGAATAGCATTTACTACATCCTGCAAAGGCTTCTGGAGCAGAAACGTGCTCTTAGAGCATATGCAGCTGACTATGAAAGCCCTGCAATGCTCACTGTACATCAGTGGGGGCTGACGGAAAAAGTAATGAGTGATAGTTCTAGCACCTTTTCAAGAACTAACACATGAATTGAGTTCATCCTCAGCCTCTGCTTCTGATGTCATCCTGTCTATTGCGGCCCTAAAAAGCAAAATTACAGATTCAGACTACTATAAAAGTTGCTTTGCTGAAAGCCATGGAAACACGCTTTGCTGATATTGAATCAGAACCTCTCTACAGCATTGCAACACTCCTGGATCCAAGATACAAGGACAGATAGTTTACTGATAATAGCAAAAACCTGCTGGCTACAGAAATGTTGGCAACATACTTGGAAAAAATGCAAGTGAGTAAGATTGATACAGAACAGACAGAACCTGCCACAAAGAAATCAAAGGAAGCAGGTGACAGCACTTCAAAACCAAGCTCCCTGTGTTCAATGTATGATGAGATAATGGAAGAAAGTACCTCTGAGGTAGAAACAGGGGTAAACAGCAGTGTAACCCTTCAGAAACAAAGCTATTTGAATGGGCCCATGCTTCCAAGAAGTGCTGCAAAACTGAAATACTGGGAGAGCAACAAAGGCCAGTTTCCCATTTTGGCTGAAGTGGCACAGAAGTTTCTCTCTGCCTCCTGCAGCAGTGTTGAGAGTGAATGGCTTTTCAGTGCAGCTTCACATGTAAATGTTGCTTTTTGTCAAGAAAAACCTTCTACTCACTCACTTGCTACGCCAAAGTTTAAGTAATTTATTATCATTAGAATGGCTTCTACTACTACAAAATGTACCTCAACATTTTTCATTTGTAATGTTTATGTCTTGATCTGCATTTCTCGTGGGTTTCTTTTGAAGCCAAAATTGTTATGATTATGCCATTTTTTCTGACATTGTTGGGTTGATTTTTGTAAAACAAGTGAACTATTGAGTTTTATAATGACTTTGCTGTTAAGTGAATTATTACGTAAGTTTATAAAGTTTATACTGCAAACTACCATTTTAAAAATAAACATTTTAAAGTTTAACGTGTTTGTTTTTATTTTGCTACAAAATGTTTCTAGAAGCAGGAATACAAAAAATCTATCCACCTATGCATTTGCGTGTGTGTTATAAATGTAAAACAAACAAAAAGAAGGTTTATTTATGTCACCAGTTTAAAATGCCTTGTATTATTACTAAATACTGGTCATCGGATTGGTATTGGCCAATATGGCTGGTTAATAATCGGTTATCGGTATCAGCCAAGAAAATCCTTATTGGTGCACCCCTAGTTTTAACTATCACAGGCCTCCCATAAATGAATATATGAAATTTCTTACAGACATATACCAGAGCTAACTTTCTTTCTCAATTTTTGCACAGAGACACTCCTACTTAGATAGTGCCCTAGATGCATATGACACTGGTCTCCAACTTGTCCCATGTTTTTGAAGCAAAGCTGTTCCAATGCCTTTTTTAGAAGCATCTGTTGACAATTTAATGGTTTTTTTAGGGTCATAATATTTTAATATCGGAGCGATCATTATTTTTTCCTCCAAGTTTTTAAATTCAGCTTCATCTTCATGTTCCCATATCCACTGAGCATTCTTTTGTAGGAGTGATCTAAGGTGTTTGGTCTTTTCTGCTAAGTAGAAATTTCCCTACAAAACTGATCATTCCTAGTAATCTTTGCGCCCCTTACTTATTTGTAGGGTGTAGCATGTTTGTAATGGCTTTAACCCTTGCAGGATCGATTTGCACCTCTTTCTCAGGGAGCTTGTCTCCCAGATATGTTATTTCTTTGACCCTGAATTTGCATTTTTGTTTGATCAGTTTCAAAAGCGCTCTGCGATCTTTATTCTGCCTTTCTTAGCCTCAAGTCATACTTTTCCATAGTATTTCCCCAAACTTATACGTCATCAATATAAACCATATTTCCATCAAGACCTTCAAAATTTGTTGCACCTTTCTGTGAAATACTTGAGATGCAGAACACAGTCCAGAAGGAAGCCTATGAAAGCAATACTTTCTGAAGGGTGTATTGAAGGTACATCACCTAGTACTATTCTTTTCTAGGGGAACTTGCCAAAACCCAGAACAGGCATCTAAAGTGGAGAAATATTTAGCTTCTGCCATGTTGCCAAAAACCTCTTCCCTGGTGGGAATGGGAAAATGCTCCCTTTTGATGTATCTGTTCATTTGCTTAGGGTCCAGACACAATCTCAAGGGTCCATCTTTTTTTTCTATTATGACCAGTGAATGAACCGAAGCAGTTGGTTGCTCTAGTTTTTCTATTCTATCCATGTTAACTAATCTATCTATTCCTTTTTCAGTTTCTCCCTTAGTAAAAGGGGAACATTTCTTGGAGCATGTATGGTGGGAGTATTTGGTTTTCTTAGTTCTATCTTGTACTTAGTTGACAGTTTCCCTATACCTTGAAACACATCAAAAAACTCTTCTTCTATGTTCTTTCTAGTCCCTCAGTGGCATCCTTTCTCTTAATCAAGCCTAAAGTTTTACAGTCACAATCCAGTAATTGGCACTAGCTTTCCTGGGACTGTTACAAACTTGTGTCTAACCTTTGGTTGCAATCATGTTCTCATTATATGCTCTAAGTTTCACTTTCCTATTCTCATAGTACACAGGTTTAGTTTTCATTCTTTGAATAATGTATTCTGGTATTACACTGACCTGTGCCTCGGTATCTAATTTATAAGTTACCATTAGTCCATTGGTGTCCAGGGTGATTGTCCAATCCTCATAAGAATTAGCTTCTTCTTGAATTGTGCCAGTGAGGAATTCTTTCTCTTCCTTGTTGCATAAAGCATGAACTGTTTTTTGTGTGGCGAATCTTGCTTCTTTCTGAAGACTCTTGCAAAGTGATTGAATCTTCTGCATTTGTTACAGTGCTTACCAAATGCAGGACATTGCATGGGTTTGTGGTAACCCCCATAGCACCTGCAGCTTACCATTATTTCTTCAAGAAATTCTCTTTGGCCTCTGCTTGCCTGCTTCATAGTGACATCCTCCTTTCTGTATTCTTTTTGCATTGCCTTAGGTTTTTGCAATCTTGTAATCCTGTCTAGTTTAGTTTGTTCTGCTTTTTCCTCATGCTTCTGCAGTCTAGCATTTTTTTTATTTCAGCTGCTTGGCACATTCCAACTGTCTTTTCCAAATTAAGCTCAGGTTCCTCTAGCAGTCTTTTCCTTAGGTTTGTATCCTTTATACCTAATACTATTTGGTCTCTGATCATGGACTCTTTTAGGTCTCCAAAGTTGCATGTCTGTCTCAGCAGTCTGAGGTCTTTGACAAACTCCTCTATTGTCTCACTTTCTTTCTGCCATCTCATGTGGAAATCATACCATTCAAAGGTTTCATTTTGTTTAGGTATACAATATTCTTCAAACTTTTTGTTACTGTGCCATAGCATTTCTGTTCTGCTTCTGACAGTTGTACGCTATTATAAAGAGACAGATTTTACTGGCCCTGATACATTTAAAAAAAATAGCTGCCTTAAGTGGATCTTCCTTTTCTGTAGCTTCACTGGACATCATATATATGGTGAAGCTATGATTACATTTTTTTCCCCAGTTTTCTGCTGCATTGCTGGATAACTTTAACTCCTCTGGAATTCTGAGGTGCTCCATTTTTCTGTCTTTCTTCACACTCTACTCCTGATACCATATGTTATTCTCAAAAGACCAAGGAGTTAAACTTATAAAATGATAAAGCTTGTTTATTCAGAGAGCCTTCTTAGCCTAGTGATCTGCTGTTCCATCCTGCAATCCCTGGGCTCATGTAACATTTTATACTCTTAAAGGTATCCACACAGACTGGACTTCAGTAGCTCAGGAGCCCCCTTCCAAGTCCTTTGTTCCCAGGGGCAGATCTAGGATTTTTAAAAGGGGATGTGGGAGATGTGACCAGTGCTGGGGGTGGGGCTGGGCTGCTAACTTCCCCCCTCAGTCCTATTGCCTCTGTTTTGGCAGGCAGAACACACTGCATCAACAACTGGTAGGTACTTTTTGAGTCCCCAAAGCAGGTAAAACTTACCTTTAAGCATTCCTCCTCTCCAGCACTCAGTGGTACTTTGCTGCCCCATCCACCCTTCTCTGTCCTGGGACAAGCCCAGTTCCAGTGCTCTCTTATTTTGGTGATGGGCAAGCTTCCTTCTGTTCCTTTAAAAAGGTGGCATTAACAAATGAATCTATGAAAAAAAACAGGTGTCTTCCATAATTTACTGGCAAAGCTAGCTAGGTGATCCATTTGCACACATCAAAGCTGAACCTTTGCCATCTTTTCTCAGTTTGAACAAACATCTAGCATGCATCGTGGCAGCACAAGGTCTTTAGCAAAACTCTGTGTGTGTATGTGTGTGTCCTCATGCATGCAGGGAAGCAGAGATATCTGTATGCAAAACTAAAAATGCTGATTAAGGACAAAATCCTCTCTTCTGAGGTTGCTCCATTTATCCTTTAGGATCAGGCCCCAAAATTAACTGTTGCCATCAAGGACATAAACTCTAGATGGTGGTCACTCTTTAAAAGTCCATTACATTTGAAAAGGTTTGACTTGACTGAAGATTACTCCCTATCCATATAACAGGGACCTCCAAAGGAATGGATAATTTCTATAAAATGTAGCTAATGTTTTTATGTGAAAGTGCTGTATGTCGTAGTCCACATAACCTCTTGCTAGCCATAGGAATGAGTGCAGGCACTCTGATGATCAAGCAACTTTTTAAAATGAATTTGGAGCTCCTCATTTGGTGTTTTTGTTTTACCTTCATTTGCAATGCATGCTATATTGCAGCTCCTGTAAAATTGTCTCGAGAGCATAACTGAACTATTACACTGTGTCTAGGTTAGAAATCTTAATTATATTAATTAAACCTGGAAGAAGGGATCCAAATAGCCACGCATCAGTGAGCCATCTTACCATTTGCTATAATTATCAGCAGCAGCTCTGAGAAAAAAAGACAATTAAACAAAAGCAAGTGCTGTAGATCATATAAATCATGTTGTGCATGCAGGTAAAATATATTTATTCTACTGCAGTTTCCTAACAATGGCTTTAGTGTCTGGAGCCAGCTCAGCAATTTTGTATCTTTTGCTTGCTCATGAAGATTTTCTACTTCTCAAAGAGATGGCTTTCAAGAAACTCATTCAATTGATTCCTTCAGTTCTCATGACCCATCTTTGAAGTTCAGCAATGACTAGTGAACTTTAGTTCTGTGTTTGTAAATACATACCTATAAAGGAGTCCCTCCCCCCACCCCCCCCACACACACATGTAACACCCAAAGGGCTTTACTGGCTCTTTTACATTGCCAAATTAATTTTCAATACTGCCCATAGCAGGTAAGGAAAACCTAGAAGTGGTTTCAAAATGCAAATATCAGATTATGCCTTTTTATTTTAGGAAGGACGACTATGTACTTAGAACACAAATCCCAGGGCTATTACACATGTGCTACTTTGAGCAATCAGATATAAACCTCAAGATCTCTGCACTTCAGTTTCTTCAGCTGTAATACGGGACTAATAATATTTCCCTACCTCACGGTGTGATGAGAAGGTAAATTAATTTGTGCTACAGACATCTGATCCTGGTTACAGACATCTGATTCTGAAAGGAGCTAATTCTTTCAATTCCTATACTAATGGGCCCTAGAAGAACAAAATATTATTACTGTTTGTTAAGAGGATGGTCTTGCTGAGAAACCAGCAAGTGAGAAAAAGTAAGGTGCTCTGCGGTGGATGTAATGAAAAAGAGACATAAATAACTTTGGAATTATAGTGATGCTTTGCTCCAGGGGAATCTGTGCTTTTCCCTTGTTCCCAACTATGCAGACACTGCCATTAAATTTATAGAGGAGTTTTAGTAGTATAAACTGTGAAGCAGTGGGGGTCATACTCCAGTCAGCCACAATTTACTTCACAACAGCTTGCATAGTTAACGGCAACCTTTCAGTAAAAACTGTTTTGTATTTTACCAAAAGGCACACACAGCTGTGAATAGAAGCAATGCAGTCATCCCAGGAGATCCTTTTAATAGGTTTCCTTTTTTTTCTCATCTATTGCCAGTAGTTATTGTCTTGCTCAATACAGGATCCTCATCTCTCATAAGGATGCCTTTCATATTAAAACTGCAAGGCATACAATGACTTACTCAAGGTCATTCAGCATGTTACTTGATTAGAATTAGGGTGCATTAAGAATTTTTCACAGAAATGTTCCCGTTTCAGTGAGTGGGCTTCTAAAGTTCAGACTGGATTGAGGTGATCTGGTGTACTCAGCAGGGTTATGGAAAACCCAAGGTCTTTGGCCCTTCTTATTATGGACAGAGATCTGAACCTGGGTCTCCCGCATTCCAGATGAGTGTCCCAGTCACTCTGTCCTTCTCTGTTTGACCAGCTAAATATTTAATTATTTAATACAAGGTGAAATAATTCAAGAAGACACACTGAGATGGACAGATGACATAGCCTACTGGATTAGGGCACTCATTTGAGAAACTGGAGACCAGATTCAAGACAATGCTTCAAATCAGGTAACGTGGGCTTCAATGTGTGTTCCTGATATTGCAGTTTACTCCCGTGGGCTGTTTATAGACATTACGCTTTCCTAGGTTTCATGCAGACTACAGCCTTCATTATGTGCACAGGGATGTCTGTAGTCTGAATTAAAAATGGCTCCAGTCTAAATTAACTAATCCTCATTGAATGAGAATTAAAGTTAATGCAGACTAGGACAGTCCAGACTAGGCAATTTAAACTGTACTAAATAACATGTATATATGGCATGTATCTAGGGCTTGCTTTGGCTTGTGCCCACCACCAGGTGTAGCAATTGAGTGAAGTTTTGTGGTTCTGATTGTGAGTGGTGGGCAATGTCCAGTGTCCCCTGCCCTCTCTACTGCAGAAATGCAGAAATATGTGAAAACCTCCCTGATGGTCAATGATCATCTATTAATACTCAATTGAATTGAAATTTGATTCAAACGGTGTGATGTGCATCAGTTAACACAGTTTGGAAAGCAGTGAGCATGTCTACAAACAGCCATGCTTACCAACTCTTCTAGGATGGGAGGCCTTTCTCATACATTTTTGTGAAAAATTTCCCAAAGACCTCTCTTTCTGCATCAAAACAGAAACAAATTCCAAAACCTCCAAATTATTTGTGGGCTGTTTCCCAGCCAGCCATTCTCAGAATCTGCCCTAAAACTTTATGGATCAATTAATTTGCTTAAAACATGAGGGACTTCAAAGGACTATTCCAACATCACATTGCACAGAAAGCACACAGTGAATCCATATTCTGAACAATGGTGGAATTATGATTTAATTTTAGAATTTTACATAAAACCCTTCTACTGAGAACAATTGTATCTAATAGAAATATAATAGGTGAGCTATTTCTGTTTGGTATAGGATAGGGTTAGGCAGTTATTGTTATGTATATATACATTGTGCATGTGTATACAGCCAGACATGTACACCATATCTTATAAAACCATTATCTGACCAATATTTAGTTCCTCAATCTCTGGATGGTTACAATAATTCTTACAGAAAAGTTATATATAGACTTATTTATTAGAGCTGGGCAATATTTTTGGTTATAAAGTACAATTTTGAGAACATCAAAATATATTGAAAATTTCTGACACAAAAAGCCAAGGATTTACTTGGGCAACTAATATTATCTTTACCTGAGAGAGATGAATATTTTTGCAACAGGTCTTCCTGAAATTTTTCATTGCCTCTCTCCTTCTGAATAGGTATTTGTCCCTTTGTCCGATGGAAAGGAAATGAATAAAAACTGTAGTCCCTTTCCTTTTTGTACCCAACATGCTCTCAGTCTTATTGTCATATTGGTTCCCTCTTTGATTGATGGTTGGATGGTTTCTTGGCATACGTTCAGATACAGGTGTCTGGGTGGTCATCATGTAGAGGCTTCTTCCCTTCTCTATGCTTTGGAATTATCAGCATAAGTTCATCTCTGATCATTTTATCAACCTGGTACCAAGGGATGGGATTTAGCCCTTTGCAACCACTACAGGATTTTCAACCTGATCCTTGATTCTTCTCGTCTCCCGCCAAGAGTGTTCATTTCAGTCCCATACATATCTTGTGGGCATTTGGATGAGGTCACTTTCTGTTGATGACCAGTGTACTGGATAGCCCAGAAAACATAAGATTTTAGTAGTTTTGTTGGTTGTAGCCATGTTGGTCTAAGGTCATAGGTAGAGAAGGTTCTTTGGGTAAATGTGATATATTTTATTAGAGCAACTAAATAGTTGGAAAAGTTGTTCTTTGTAAGCTTTCAGGCACAAACACCCTTCTTCGGGCAGAGGGAGAGTCTGCTGGTGTTATGTGTTCTCCATGGTGGAATAGAAGCAAAAAATCCCAACCCATTATCACATAACTGGGGAAGACAGAACATAAAATAAAGGTTTAAAACATTTCAATTTCTAACACTTCACTTTCACACCCAGCTGGTGCTTACTTCACAGTCCACAGTTGGGTTTTAGTGGCGGGCAGGAGTTATCACTGTCTCTGCAGAGAATATCTCCATCATTCCTGGAGATCTTGGCTTTTTTGCTGGCCCTCAGCAAGTTGTCTCTGCCCCACACTCAAGCCTTTTTAGTTGCAGTCCCCATGGCTAGGGACAGACATTCAAAAAGCCGGAGCCTGAATTAATTCAAAGTGTCCAGGTTAGTTTAAACTGCTTAGGCTGAACCGATTTGTAACAGGACAAACATTCTCTTTGGACTGAGGCAATCCAGGTACATGCCTGCAGTTGCTCAGGCCAGGAGCCGGGGGGAGGGTGGGCTGCTAGAGCACACCCTCAGATGCAGGGAAGCTGTGCTTGGGGGGCATGGCCAGTCTGGGCTGAACTGGCCACAGAGGGGTTTAATTTCCCCTCTCTATCCCACTGTCAGGGACCAGAGCCAGGCCTACTGGGCACTTCCCCCTCGCTGCTGCAGCAGCGGGGCACCACAGCCCCTGAGGCAGAGGGAAGGAGGAAGGAGAGTTAGTGTCCTCTCTACGTCCACTGAGGTCCCTGCCCCAGAACAGGCCCCCTACGATGGAGGGAGGAGAAATAACCCCTGTCTCTGCCTCCCTGACCCCAAGGGGCCCTGCCGACTGGCATCTGGCCATGCCCTTGCCCCACCACTACAGCAGGAGGGGCCGGAGCCCTTGTTGAGGACAGCAGCCCCTGTCATAATGTGGGGGAGTATGAGCCCCTTCCCAGTGGGGGCACTGCGCTGCAGGGCCAGCAATGCTGCAGCAGGCTGTGAGCGGCAGCACCTGGGACCGGAGCATGGCAGAGCCCTGAAAGCCCCCTGCAGTGCTGCCACACTCAGCAGCAGCTCTGCTGGCCCTGCAGAGCAGCCCCCACCAGGAAGGGGCTCGCACTCCGGGAAGCCGTGACAGGCTGTTGCCCATCATGGTCACTCACTACTCACTGCTCCAACTGCCGGATGGGGGCAGGGCCCAGCCCCCACCACTCTGTCTGTGCTCGGAGCAAGCCCCCTCCTGGCAAGAGGAGGCTTATTCAGCCACTGGCCCTGAGCACAGGCCAAGCAGCAGCTATGCCTGGGGTGGGCAGACCTCGCTGTGGCACCAGCAGCCAGTGGCTAAGTAAGGCCCCTCCTGCCGGGAGGGGGCTTCCCCATGCACAGAAAGGCCTCTGGCACTGCAGCAGGATCTGCTTGGCCTGGCCGTTCTCTGCTCAGGGCCAGCGGCTGAATAAGCCCTGTCCTGCTGGCAGGAGGCTAGCCCCAAGTACAGAGCTGTGGTGGCGGTCAGGCTGGGCAGACCCTGCTGTGGTGCCAGTGGCTGAATAAGCCCCCTCCTGCTGAAATGGGGCTTTTCCTGAGCACAGAGAGGCTGCTGGCACTGCAGGGGGGTCTGCCTGGCCCGGCTACAGCCACCGCTCAGCCTGTGCTTAGGGCCAGCAACTGGATAAGCCAGGCAGACTCCACTGCTGTGCCAGAGGCTCGGCCTTTGCTCAGGGTCAGTGGCTGAATAAGCCTCCTCTTGCCAGGAGGGGGCTTGCCCTGAGCACAGAGAGGCCTCTAACACTGCAGCAGGGTCTGCCCGGTCCACACACTGCCACCGCTCTATGCTCAGGGCCAGCCTCCTCCCCACAGACTGAACTGCAGGGGCTGGGCCCTGCCCCTACCTCGCAGATGGAGCAGTGAGCAGTGAGTGAACATGATGGGCAGCAGTCTGTCATGGCTTCCCAGACTGCGAGCCCCTTCCTGGCGGAGGCCACTCTGTGGGGCTGGCAGAGCTGCTGTTAAGCGTGGCAGCAATATTGGGGGCTTGCAGGACTCTGGCCCACTCCAGGCCCTGGTGCTGCCACGTGCAGCTCTGCTAGCCCTGCAGCACAGCACCCCTGCCAGGAAGGGGCTTGTGCTCCCCCACATTATGATAGGGGCTGCTGCCCCAAACAAGGGCACTGCAGCTGTGGGGAAGGGGCATGGCCAGGAAGGGCCCCTGGAGGGGAGCAGGGAGTGTGGTGGCAAGGGTAGGCAGACCCAGATGCCAGTTGGGGTAGAGAGGAGACTAACTCTCCTCCCTGCCTGTTCTGCCTCAGGGGCTATGGTGCCCCACTGCTGCAGCTGCAAGTGGGGAGCACCCAGCAGACTTGGCTCAGGTCCCTGCTGGTGGGATAGAGAGTGGAGAATTAAACCTCTCCCTGGCCAGACCCCGGCCCCTGCCTCTCCTGCTCTGGCTTGGGAGGAGAGGGGCGGGGAGCAGAGAGCCCCATCCAGCCTAGAGAGCATGCTGGGGTGCTGGGGGTCTCTGGTTTAACTTAAACCAGCCAAAGGTCTGGAACAGACATTGCATAAACTGGTTTGAGCTAGATCAGTTAAGTCTGATATGACATTCAACCAGGTTTATCTCAAACCAGTTTCAACCATTTTGAAACTGGTTTTTGTGCACTGAATTTCTGTTCTGTTACAGATTTAAACCAATTTCTAATCACTTAAACTGGTTTATGTGTACTGTCTGTCCCTAGCCCATGACAGACTCCCACTGTTGCCAATGCACACCAGCAGGCATCAGTGGAGTCCTGCCAGTGCTTGATTTAGGCACACACTAAGCAAGCTATATTTTAGGGCCTCACATTATGAGAGGCCTCTAAGCGTCAGCTGCCAGACTGGAAGTGATTGTGGACTAGCAAACCACAGCCCCGCAGAGCCAGGTGGAGAGGCCACAACTCTTCCCACAGGGCCTGTGGTTGCAGTTTGCCCCACCCCCCCGCCTGGGGGTGGAAGTACCTTTACCTGTGTTCTGGCTGGAAATTCTGGCCACGGGGCTCTGTACTGTGGTCCACAGTTTGCCGGGCTATACCCGCAGTTGCTTTTGGTCCGCAGTTTGCCGGGCTGCAGCATGGAAAGGTTGGGAGCCACTAGTTTAGGGTCTTGGTCCTGAGTCCAACAGGCTGCATGCTGACAGATACTCAAGAGGCATGCACACATAAGTGGACTTTTTAGCTCCCCTTTCTTATATCTCCTTCCCCCTACTCTCCCAGCTTTAAGAAAGAGGCAGTGTTTTCTGGCAAGTTCTTTCAGCATGATCCAGAGGGCAGAGTAGAATTAGCCAGGTCATACCTAGCACCTCCGCAATCCAGCCATTAACCATTTCCCGCCAAAACAAAAATCATCAAATAACCCCACTTTTGAGAACATTAAAACAAACAGGACAATAACATAATCATCACACTTAGCTTTGAAGTTAGTTCTGCATTATGTCTTTGCCATCCTTCATTCCTTAACTGACTGGTTTCATTTACATACAGCTTGTCAAACATCTCTGACAAAAATGCACATGGTCCAGTAAAAGCTATCACAAAAAAATCCTTTGCCTCTTGTAAGATTTTTAACTCAGCTGAAATGTAGGTTATACCTAAGAAATCAACAGGGACTATTGGAGGGGAGGTCTGTGGAAATGGGGAGTGAAATGGCCACAGTGCAAGGTAGCTAAGGGGAAGAAGTAAGCCATGGTTGGAAACAATTATTCTTAATACAGTTCTACACTTCTTTCAGAAATGAACTATTTTGAACCGCAGCAAAAAACTCAGGTGGGAATAGAATTGCTGCTGTTTCAGTTCTGAACACTGGATCTTGGCATGCTCTCCTCTAACCAGATTTCCAAGGCAGTAAAAAAAAAATAGGAGCAGATATTGCTCATTTCCTGCCCTATGAATCTTGTTTGCATACACTTAATCTTACTCTAGGACTAAATTTGGCATATAGAAAATACCTATTTCAGAGTTGCTTTATGCAAGAAGCATAGTTCTACTTATATGGAAATGCTCCTCCAAGACTGGTCTGCACATGTGGCAGAAGCAGTTACTTTCAGCCAATTATACATTGTACCAAAGATAAAACAGAAGAATATGAAGAATTTAGATGCTCTTCCCTTCTGGTGCCCTTTCTCCTCTAATTAAGGCATATTGATGAGATGAGTTCCCTGTAATTTGTTTTTATACCTGAAGGTGCAAGGTTTTAACATACTCTATTCACACAATGTTTAGAAGAGACTGTACCTCAAGCAGAAAGTATGGGCTGGATTAATGGGTACGTTTCAAGGCATATGTCTTGCAGGAGATCAAACCAGATGACCATAATGTCCCCCTTGGTTTTAATATCTCTGCATCTATCTTCTGCTTTATCATTTTCCTTTAGTTTTGTGGTCTCTCTTGTGGAGCAGGGATTGGACTAGTGGTCTCTTGAGGTCTATTCCAAGCCTATTTTTTAATGATTCTATAAACATCTTCCATCTGGGAGTTGGATGATAGTATAGTGCCTTCCATGTCACATGATCCTCTCTTAGACAGGAAGGACTCACAGACCAGGATCCAAAGGAGATCAAACTTCATTATAGGGCTCGAGTGTACTCAGATAAATGACAGGTAGATCATAGAGTTTTACCTGGGCCCAGAACAGAGACTTATTACTATGGGTCTGGTTCTGTCACTTATGCACATTGGATTCATGGGCTGAGGGCTTTTTCAATGCATGGGTGACAGAAACATACCCTGAAATGGGGAGCAAAATCCTTCAGTATTAGCCAGAAACACTTAGCCAAAGACTAACAAATAGGAATAAATGAAGTATAAATTAATCCAAACAGGGTTAAGTCAGTACCAGATGAAACTACTTGGAAAAGAACAAGGAAAGCATAATCTACTGAAACAGAATTATTTTATTTCAGTGCAGTACGAAGAAACAGTAGTTATTTTACTTTAAATGAAAACATTTGAAACTAAAAAAATAAAGCAGATGAACTATATCCCACGTATATTAGGAATCCTTGGATATCAAAGCGATGAAAAAAGGTGGTGATGAATGATCCTCCAGCATTAAAATCAATATTTACATTGCTTTAAATGGATGCATTACATTTTTTGAGTTAGTGTTATATCATTGGTAACAGTTTGCAGCAGTATAATTTCTTACCCAGTTTCAAACACAGACAAGAGTACTTTGGCCGTCAATCACTCAGTCAGTGATTTCTTGTAATTTAATATGCATTAGTACAGCAGCAGTGTTCTTCTGGACCAACCCCTCTACCCCCCTGTTTCTTCCTTGTCCAAATGAACACATCAGCTCAAGTCAGTCAGGAACATTAAACTTTGGTTACATTTAGTAACACTGTAAACAATGGGCCCAGTTCACAATCAGATAACATGGACTCATGTTCAAGTTATAAAAAATTAAGTTGCTTTTAAAAAAAAAAATGCTACATTAGTCTTAAGCCTGCAGAACCAAATACAAGATTCTTTAGTTTTGGACTGTCTATAAAAAACATACATTAGAACATTATTGTGAATATTGAGTTAGTTTAGGTTTTGTCTAATTCTACTGCTAGTGAATTCACGAGGAGCTTTTCCTTCAAATGGACCATTACTTACTAACATAGTGGTTTTTCAACAAAGTGTTTAGCCCCATGTACAGGTCCAGTATGTTACAGATACATATGTTAATTACAAAGATATTGCTGTGAACCAAGCCCATTGTCTGAAGGAAGCACGTTTCTTGCCATGTTTCAATATCTCGATGTAAGAACATGATCAATAATGGATCTGAGTCGCTAATATATAGCAAGTTATTCAAATCACGTGTCTTCTCTGTTGCATGTTATATCAACACAAAAATGGAGCAATCATGCAATAAAATGTAGCATCCTTAGAAAATAAAGTGTAAAAAAAAACATTCACTATTCCCATATTAAAGCATTTACACTGCATAGGCATTCATATAAGGGTATAGTATAGTAAAACTCATTGGATATACAAGCATGCAGCAATTGCCTTATGTTCACAGTTTCTAGAAATGACCACACATTAATTTCCTCAAATATAAAGTCAGTGATCCAAAATAGACTTTGCAACCACTCTTTTTTGTGGTAGCAACTTATATATTCTCATGTGTGCATTGTAGATGTTGACCTATACAACAGGCCTAAGCTACACTGCTACCTGTACTGTACAAGTGTTTGTAAATGTGTTTGATATATATAACATTGTGGAGTAGGAGAGACAATGAGGAGTTATCCCACATCTCACATTAGATCTTGGAGACTACATAACACCTGAAGTAAATAAAATATATAAGCATATTTACTGTATTCTCCTTAGAGAGTAATACTACAAAACTTGCCATATATTTAGCCACTGCATAAGCTGGCCATGCAGTTTTCAAAATAAGTTTAGACAAATTTCCTGTAGGATTTTATACTCCATCAGAAGAGATGAAGTAGTAGGCATATGTTATACAGTACATACTGTTATTGCCCTGTAAACTTTACATAGAACTCCTGCTATTTTTGAGAATCTGTATACCAAAAGTAACACAAATTAAATGTGATTTCTACAGCTTAAAAGTCCAGAGGATGTCTGCTGTCCTAATGTTGTACAGCAAAGGTGAACGAGTTCTGAAAGTTGGGGCAGAAGGCGAATGTTACAACTATAGGATAAGAAGCTGGAAATGTAGTTAGACATTCTTGTGAATTCACCCGGACTCATATCCATGAATTGCCAAACGCACCCCACTGGTCTTAGACAGGATGTTGTAACCTGGAATAGTTCAGCAGTACTGGCACACTCACTTGCCTCTCATTTCTTAAATTGGCAAATTAACAATTTGCCTACCTGATGTGTTGTCTCAATTGTTTTGTATTTGGAAATCCAAAGGACTACAATCCAAGGGAATCCAATCTGGAGTTTCAACACCCCAAATTCAGTTCTGGATCTTGGATGATGCTTCAGGAAATGTTTGAAGACAAATTCTGGCTCGACTCATTATAACGGTAGGGACCACTGGTATAGGTCATGGTTTGGGTTTCAATCATCTCCAAAATTCTGCGGCAACCGGCTTCAGTGTTACGACTTAACTCCCATTCTAGACAGCTCCCCTTTACGTTTCTCCATCTACTTTTACATGCTGCCTGCATCCTACTTTGTCTTGATTCACTTTATCTTATTAAATAGTTATGTTTTACTAGCATTTGTATTGGGATCACTACATTGCTGCTATGGGATCCAAATTAACCCAGCAGAAATAATCTTGCAGGACGTTTGACTCCCTGTACCTTACTGGGGGACTCAGGGCTGTGCCCAGAGGAAAGAGGGGTTCCCACAGAAAAAAATATAAGGGAAGCATGTGAAAGAGAGAGGAGGTATTTACTGATAGGTGGAGTTAGAGGCATGGCTTGCTGTTCTCCCTCCATTTTAAAAGCATTAAAATATAAACTACCTGGAATGTTTTATTTAGAGGGAGAATCACTGCCCCTTGGGTTGAAAATACAAGCTTTGGAGTGAATAGGGTCAAACAGCATGGCATCACAAATTCTTAGTCTGAATCACATTATGGTTTATGGCCAACGGAATTTAGCTCATTTTAAGAGTCTCTTGGTACAAGACTCAATGTGCCTTTCCAGTTTCCTGCAAGGGACATGAAAAATATGTTCTTTAACAATATTTTTCTCAAAACCTGTAAAATATTTGCTATTAGACAATAAAAACCTTTTAGTGGTTTCCCATTAATAGGCTGATTTAATTGCAATGCACTATTTCCCACACTTCCTCTGTGCGTTGGTGGGGCATTGCATATGAGCACATACATATATATGGGGGAATCTCAACTCCACATTTGGAATTTCTGATAGGCACTTGGGCAAGTCAAATGGGCCCTGGACCATCTTAGCTCTATTACTGGACAAACTAATGCTTGGGAAAAAGGCTTCCTGTCTGCTCGAGTTTATTTGCATAAATGCTGCTTTATTACTGTCTTGAAGCTCTGTTCACCAAGAGTCTTATTAGTCTTCTGAAAACAGCAGTAAGATGAGAGAGGACTGTTTTTAAAGACTAATTGGCAGGGGGTCTGTTTAAATGTAGCCCCTTTCTCTCAGTTACTAGGCTGTATGTAACCCCAGAAGGACACAAAAATGTCAGTCCTGCAATCTTATTTGTGCAAAATACTGAAGCTTGAATTTCACAAATAATTACTGAGCTCGAATCATATTATTCTGAAGAAGTTTAAACCC
Source organism: Alligator mississippiensis (assembly GCF_030867095.1). Classification (NCBI taxonomy): domain Eukaryota; kingdom Metazoa; phylum Chordata; order Crocodylia; family Alligatoridae; genus Alligator; species Alligator mississippiensis. Next base: position 158,757,285 of record NC_081824.1, read on the forward strand.
AAGAGTTTGATTGTAAAGCTCTGGAGACAAGTATGATTGTTTGAATTTCTACCGTAAACATGAGGGGGAAGGACCATCATGGCTACAACATCACTCTAACAACACCTGTAAAAGCATGCTACTGGTCTGAAAAGCCTAGCTGGTCTCTACCTCCCACTCTCAGTGTTTCTTTAAATGGTAGTATGCTAGTGAGTACACTGTCAACTTTGGTCTTGATTAAAAATACATTTTAATGTTAATGCTAGATTAATTGGGGACTCTGACCAATTCTCTGACATTTCTTCCTTTTCATAAGCAAAGACAAGAACCTTATAAACTCCCACAAAATCTGAACATTCCCAAAACCAGAAGATACAGCCATCTGAAATAGGATAGGGAGAAGGAATGGTTACAAAGAAGTTGGTCCTAAGCTCTGTGGCCCAGATCCTTGGAAGTATTTAGCACCTGGCTTCCACTGAATGGATGTCTGGCACCTAAATACCTTTGAGGAGTTGAGCTGAGTTCTTTCCTTCCTACAGTACCTATTCATGACCACTTCTGGCAGCACAGGGCTGCCACTAGAGAGGATGCAAGGTCTGTGGATGGGAAGACTTTGAATTACTCTCATCTCAGACCCCAAATTCCTACATATTACATGAATCTGGTGATTTCTTGCATCACAGAAATGTATTTCCATGAGAAATAAGTAATGAGAGTGAAGTTATGAAAAGGTGTACAGACATTGTTTCCCAAAAAAATACCTTTTCATGTCCCACAGAAGGGAGCTCACATTTGGTTCTCACCATGTTGAGAGGTACATGGGGCACATGGGGTAGAATTCTATTTCTCTTTTGGCAGTTTTCTTGCCAATTACCTGGTCTTTTTGGCTCCCACTTTAAGTTTGGATTGTGTAAGCATGTCTATATGAACTATGTATGCATATAACCCTGGTATGTGCATACTTGAGCACAAGTGTCCAAAAAAATGGTAGGGAGGAGGGTTCAGAAAGGAGGAAGCTCTTGCCATGTTCCAGTCATGGTAGCTCAGTTAAGGCACAAGCTCAGAAAGCTAGAGACCTGAGTTCTAGGCCATTACATGTGTATGTCAGTGAGATGGATGCCAGCCTGCACCTTGCTCCTCATGGGGTCAAACCTCCCTCAGTATACCACCCTCTATCCACTTAAACCAATGACTAGGGACAAAAGGCAGTGGCACGGCTTCAAAAGGCATGCTGGAAAGGCCTCTCAGTTATGTCTGCCCTATGGTGTAATGGTTAGAGCACTGAACTTGAGGCAAAGAGGAACTAGAAGCCAGGTGTCCTATTTCCTGGGACAGTGCTCTAACTACTCAGCTACTGGGGCTACAACATTGTAGGGGCCTTCTCCTTCTCTTCCAGAATCTAGCACCTTCTAGTCATGGGTTTCAGGCCACCTACATTTGCATGCCTTAGATACTGGCATGTATCCACAATGGGTTTGTATATGTAGCCATATACATGCCTGGCCAGTGTGTAGGTTACTACACATGATCCTCACTTTTGTACACTGTGGGCCAGATCTTGTACTGTATATTTCTTGTACACTGTGGGCCAGATCTTATTCCACCTATCAGGTGCCCAAGTAGATTTAGATGCTTATAGGTGATCCTATCCCAACCTTCAATGATCTATTAAACCTGCTTTAGTCCTTGAAACACTCTTAATACTAAAGGTGGAATACATATTGCCTTCTACTGTGACTTGAAGCAGTGATCAGCCACCAGTCTTATATCTGTGTTTACATTGTGAAGATCAGCAGATTCATATTTTAGAGGATTAAAGGGTGTCTATACACGTGCTCCAGGGTTGGGGGCAGGCACTTTAATTAGTGCGGCTCCCAGAGCGTGCTTATTAGTATGCTCCAGCAGCTCACAGCATCATGTGTATTCAGTGTCCTGCACTTCAAAATTGCAGCAGGGCACTTTAGCTAAAGCTCACTTGATGAGCTTTAGTTAAAGCACTTCCATTGTTATTTTGAAACATGGGGACGCTGAATACACATGACATGGAGGCTGCTGGAGTGCGCTAATTAGCACACTCCAGCAGACTTGCAGTAGACTCGATTTAATCGAGTCTGCTCTGATGCATGCTAATTAGCACACATCAGAGCAGGTGTCTGTCACATTTATAGGTGCCCAAAGAGTCTATGTTGCTGAAAATTCACGTCCTAAAGATAGGAGGCAAGGTCATTATTGGCAAAGTAGAACCAACTACATTGACTATAGACAAGAAGCAGAATTACTGAGCCAGAATTGTATTTAGTTAAAAAAAAAAAGACAATTTTAACATGGTTTTGAGTAGCATGCAGCACTAACTTGATTTTGCTCTATTTTTATTTTGAGCTTTAGGACAAATTTAGCATTCTAATTCACCAAAGCCCACATAGGTGCCTTACAAAAGAAACTTTCATCAAATAAAAATCTGAGATAAGTTGTCTTCTGGAACCCCTGAAGACAACTAGATGCCCCCCTTCAGGTAGTCTTTAATGACCTCATACAAACCTCATTTAATTCAACAGAAAATCTTTCACTATATTAATTGGCTTGGGATCATTTAATATAGGGGTGCATCTATCAAAACAGTGCAAACTGCACTGCAGAGTAATAACATGTTACCAGTAGACTTTATAAAACCTTCAAACACCAATAATGCAGCATAATCAAATGGTATGTGCATTTTTCTACACTTGTCTAAACTCTATTTTGAAAAGGTTCTTTGTTTTCTCATGCTAGTTTGGCAAGCTTCTAAGGCATTTGTGCAAGGTGATAATGCAAAAGCAACTGATTTGCCAGTGAGAAATCCATAAATGCTCTATTTATATCATTAAAATTTAAAAAATCAAGTCAAATGTAATAAACCACTGTACAATATCAGTTTACCTACAGTAACACACAGAGTTATACTGTTAAAAGCTGAATAAGAGATCTGGTGCTCTCAACTCAGGAGGCAAGCTGTGAATTTAAAATGTACCAAGGATTCATTCGAGGTCAATTCAGATGAATGGAGTGACAATCATGAAGATATAGGAAGAGAAAAAAGAAGCAAATACGGTGATGCAAATTATCATCTGAAAATATATGTATATTTAATCAGCACATATTGTACTAAAATGCAAAGAAGTATTAATTTTGAAGTCCACTGATTTTTAAGGTGATTAACACCCCGTCACAAAGTTATATCACGTGTCAACTGTAGGTAACAGTGACATACATATTCAAGAGGAGGTTGTTTATAAAGGACTTCCTTTTGAAAAACTAGAATAGCCAGATGATGTCTTATTACCCACCTGAGAAAGTACATTCTAATATAAGGAAGTACAAGCTAAAATCACAAAAAAGTTAAAAATCTTAAATCTGTATATTTTCTTGATTTGGGCCAAGAGGCAGAACATTTCATATTAGATGGATGTTTTCTGCTTACAAATCTTGACCTGACATTAACAGAGACTTGGAAGACACTAGGGGCATGTCTCCACATGCCGGGGTATGCACTTGCGGCTGCAAAAATTGCAGCAGTACAAATTTGCGCTGCTACTTTTTGCTGTAATGCACTCCCCTGCATGTGCACTTTGGTGTGGGACAAATTGCCCCACTTCGTGAAAACTGCCCTTTCCCCACTCCTCCAGGCTCTTGGCATGCTGAAGGAGCCAGGGGGGGACAACTACAGGAGTGGAGACACTCTGGACAGCAGCCACAGCATCTCCCAGGAGGACCAAGCCTCTGTGGCTGCCAACACACGCTCCTCTCATGTGTGCCATGCCACTTTTTTCACACCTATTTTTTTGCTCCCAGGATTTCCTGGGAGCAAATTTGCAGTACGGGGGCACATTTTAACATTTTGCATGTGTGGTTCGTGACACCACGAAAAGGTTTACAGCACCACAAACTGCACATGTCTGCACAGCTGGATGCTGCCTAGGAGTATAAAATATGAATAAGTAGGAATTTGAGATTTTATAACTTGTTTTTTTTCAGATGCCTCTTTTGGGCTAGTCCTATGGACCGAATAAATGGGAGTAGGATTGGGCTCCCTATCATGTACAATTTTGGGCTAGAACAAAGTGAAAACAAATATCACATAAATACTGGGTTTGATCCTGCAAGGGAACAGACAGGGATACTTTGCAGTAATACACGACTTGCCTATTAACACTGGTCTACAAACAAGTGCTAAGAGGGGCTATGGAAACTTCACATTCCAATGGACCACACTTCTCTATCTACTTACCAACCCACTTTGCTATTTAGTTTTCAGTTTGACAGGATTGTGGGTGGGAGGCAGAAGGAGCTGCAGTGTGCATCAGGATTCTTACTACTTATATTTTACTGTATGCGATTGGAGTGGATTCATCCCCAGCTAAACAGAATGGGCATTGTATTGTTACTTCTGACTGCAGCCTGATGTTGAAGGAATCCAGATTTTGAACACCCAAAACACAGTAATATTTTAACATAGAGGCATAACTAGGACATTCTGTGTCTTAGGCAGTGGTGGTGACAAGAGCCGTGCCAGCACCAGAGGTGGGGTTAGGAGTGGTGGCAGCAGTTGCTGTCATTCTTGGGCCCCTTTAAGTTGGCATCTGGTGCTGGTGACCTGCTCACCCACCCTTAGTTACACTACTGTTTTAATCTGTGTTTTGCATGAGCTCTTAATAAAGATAAAGGAGCACTTTGTGAAATTTGGATCCAGATGCTGGTTGAGAGTTAAAACATTATTGGGTTCTGGTATATCCAGAAACAGCCCAGGTCTTTGTCTGCTCCACCTCTTATGGTCAGGTGTATCTTTTTGTGACTCTAGCTCTCTGTACGGACTTATAAACATTCATAATATGTAGGCCTTTTATTTTTTTAAATTTTTTTAGCAAGCTGTGTTTATGCTTCAGTACTAAACAAAATCCTAGCTGGTCTTTCCATGAGAAATAGTTAAATAAAACCTTGTGTATGAATAAGGCACTAGTAAATGTTTGCAGCAAACAGCAATTAAAGTCTATATTCTTTAAGAATAAAGCTGATCTCTTTAGGAAATCACCTTTGTATTATGACAGAGTTACCAATGTCAGTTAGAAGGGGATTAGAGAAAGTGCATCTTTTGGACCATGCCTGTGAGGTTTTTGAGAAACGACCAAACACAAATTCCTGTAAGAGTTTGGAAACATGCCATGCAGTGGTAGTATTCCAGGGAGTTTAAGCAAGACGAAATAGTAGGATTGATTCTCATCTCAGCTGAACCAAAGCAAATTAGCTTAAGAAGAATGATCATAGATTGACACTGGTGGAACTGAAATCAGAATTTGGTCTACTGGGTTTAATTCATTTGAACAATAACAGTACTAACCTAGGCAGAATGATGGTTATTACTAGGGTGACCATATGGGACAATGTGAAATCTGAGACACTGCCTGGTCTCGTCTCCTCTCCTCCACACACTGCTGCAGGCTGTATTTCCCAGGTGTTAACAATCATACGTGAAGTAACAATTAGTGTTAATTGGGCTTTCAATTTCACAGCGCCTGCCACTGCTTTTGTACCCGGTACCCTGCACCTGGGTCATTTGTTTTAATTTTCACTGGCTGGCTGGGACCAGCCCCCCCAAATTCAGGACTGCCCCTGCCAATCTGGAACATATAGTCACCCTAGTTATTACCCCCTTAGCTACCTTTAAAATGCACAATAATTCTTTTAAACTACTTGCTCATTTTTGGGGTTTTTTATTTAATCCAAGGATGCACTTTATCTTTTGGCTAACATATCACACCAAAACCTTCTGCACTTTTTTGGAGCTGCTGCCATTTGAAAGTTATTAAAACTATTACTCCATGTTTTTACACCAAATGAATCTGTGCCTGTCAGTCCCATTGTAGGATGACTGACTACTATTTACTGATGAAAGTTATTTAAAAAAAATCATTCTGTTCATAAATCACTGTTCATAAAAACACAGCATACTTAAAAATACTGTACTTTTACATATTTGCTTTTCTCTGGACACCTGAAACAGGGAAATTTGTTCTCTGAGCCCATAAGAATGCACTTATACAATAATAGACAAGAAAGCAGTTGTGACTCTACTGCCCCTAAACGTATCAAATAAAACTACTACATCTAATTTATTCATTTGGTATCCTAAATATTAGATCAATTCAACAATGCCACATGGTCACTGTGTCCTGCTTTGGAAACAAATGTATTAACTTTCTCATTTGACAATTCTCTTCCATTAATTATTGTATAAAATATACCAAGGGATGCTCAATACACTCCCAGTACCAACCATACAAAAGGAAAAATACAGCACTGCTTAATAACTTGGATCTCTTTATGTGTTATTGATATCAAAAGTTATAACTTTGAACTCCAGAATTGTTGTCTCTCTCATCTTTATGGTTATAGAAAGATGTAACAACAAGTGTATCCCAAGACATAAGATATCCACTTCCAGAATTGTTCTTGCTCCATCTACAAGATTTTCAAATATCTTGCTTTGATTTTAAAAATAGTTTTTAGCCTTGAACATACTGGACCAAAATTGTTGCTAGAGTGGCTCAGCCGAGGTCAGTGAAAAATTACTCCAGGGATGCTTTTGGCCTAATATATTTTAGATTTAGTTTCTCAAGGAAGCAAATCCATTGTCTTAGGAGAGATGGTAGTGGATATCTTTTAAGGATATATGGAAGAAACAAAATACAGAACTCTTCACCACAAAGCCTTCTACTTCACAGCACCTTGAATCACATCTTTATGAAATATGTTTTTATAAGTTTCCTCTATGAACAGCTGACTATACAGTACTGTGTAGCTTTAAGGCTCTGGGGAATAAAATACAGGTTACTGAATTGCATGGCTTCCTTTAAATCTTAACTGACTGTCATTGGGTTTTAGGGCTATGCAAAACACTGATAATGACATTTAACAAGATCTGAAATTCCGATAATTCAGTACAATTTAAACTCTATCAACATTTTTCCTTGTGAAAATGGGCTTCTTATTTCCAGAAGTAGTTCTAATTTTGAATTGCAGCTACACTCTGAAACATGGCTGCAAAAATGGCATTGTGATGGTCTGCAGATTGTCTCTCAAGAATCTCCACAAACAGTGCACTTTCTACCTGCCAACCTTGCAAATTCAAATGAGATCTAAAAGACAAGCTGGGCATTTGCATCATCCACACCAATAAAGATTTTGCAGGACAAATTAAATTCTCACGTCATTTTCTATCAAGCCAGATTATGGCCTCAATGATATATGTTCACGTGAAATCGGTTTGAATCTTAGAAAAAAAAATGCTTTGTGTTGATGCCCATGGACATAAAGAATTTGAATAACTTTAATGGATGGATTTCCTCAGCAGGCGTAAAAATGATTAAAAAATAAGTATTAACAGGTTAAGCAGATACAATTCTGAATGGAAAGAAAAAGCAGATCAATTGTTTAAGACAGGGCTGTTCAACTGGCAGCCTGTGGGGCTTGTTGGCACAGCTGCCAGGGCCACTGTGTTGGTGTGTCTCTGGACCCTAAGGGTAAAAGCTGCCACTTGCCCTTAGCACTCCACTGCCTGCTGCTGAATTCAGGGTCTTTGGTCTCCCATAGTCATTGACTAAAATTGGTGGAAGGGGTAGAATGGGGGCGAGCAGTGGCAATGCTCACCTCCTGGGTTCCAGAGCTGCGCCAATGCAGTGGCTCCAGCAGCTATGCTAGTACACTCTCATCTGCCACTGGACCTGAGTCATCTGGCCCGTGAGAAGCCTCGTATTTTGCATTCCGCCCAGAGAGCCAAGTGAGTTAGACACCCCTGATCTGCAATGCACCATTTTTATACAGCCATTTTTCAGAGTAGAATTATGCTTTAGGGGGCAGAGCCTTAGCTGACAATCTCATTTTACTCTCTGGAAGTCAGCGAAGCCACACTAATTAATGCCAGCTGACAATCTAGTCGTCAATGAAAATATGAATATTGTATTTGGACTGTAGCCAGTTGATGGGCAAAACATGGAAAAAAGTGAATGAACTTTTTAAAATGGGAAAAAAAAACATTCCATAAGAGGTGTTCTTAGTTATCAGAGCAATATTTTCCAGATGTGAGACCAGCTGGAACAAAACTGGAACATTTTCACTGAGATTTTCTAGTTTTACACAACCCATCACCTTATCCAAACAGTGACATTTAACTGTTTTTTATGCAAAACCATTATCTCAGAAATGATAAACACTTCAGACTGGGAAAAAAAAATCACATGATACAGCTGCCAGGAAAGTCAGTCCTTGACCTTTATGTGTAAGCACCCTCAGAAATTAGGCATTTCCATAATTAAAGAGATATTGGTATAACATAGAAAAAGTATGATGTTTGAAGGAATTAATTCACTTGACTGAAATCCATTTTGTAAGAAGTTCAGTTATAACGAAAGTTTATTAGATGAAAGAAAACCTCTGGAATTATTAAGCAAAAATGAACAAGGAAGCTGGTGGATCAGTTAAATTCATTTTGAGAATACTATAAAACATTTTTAGATATTGATATTCAAAATACCTGTTCATAAATATCAGCATTTACTCAGATTGTCAAATATTTGGAGGGCACAATTTACATGGGAGAACATCAGCTTATACCTGTGTCTTTTCCTATAGGGGAAATCTGTCCTCCACTATGTATCAGTAACAGCTGGTCTTACAATGACATTTCATAGTTCAGCTCTCAATTCTGCCTCCTGGTTTATACTAACCAGGACAGGAGGTAGGGAAAGTCCTAAAACTGAAGGAGAGGAATCAAAGCATGCTTTTAAATTCAAATGTGAAACATTAAAATCAACATCGAAGCAGAAATGACATTCAATGTCTGAAGTAACAAATTTAAAAGTCTGAAATAATTTAATATAGAGAATATAGTTTAGAGAACATTTTATATAAGTGTGCTTTTTCCTAAAAAAAGACATTTTTTTTATTTATTTTTTGCTTTTTTTGTTTACAGTCTTTTGTCTGTAAATATGAAATGGGGTTACAGCCCCAGTGGATGTCTTCATTTGTTATACAGTAAAAGAGTCTTTTTAGTTCACATTGCTCATGGCAGTCTTGTTTGATGCTGCTTTGTTAAGTTTGTGGTTTAAGCAGTTCGGGATTTTTGTTGGTGGTAAACTTTTGGCGTAGTGAGAATACCAGTCCCTTTCAAACACGGCTTTAAGCTGCTTAATGATGCTTGTGCTGTTCCCAGAGTCTGCTTGGTTGATAACAAGGCCAGCTCCAGCATTCTGAGTAAAAGCATTTCCCACCCAATCAAAATTACCTACAAATAAATGAAGGAACATACAATGAGATTGTGAAATGAAATATTAGCCAATTTCTCCAGGGCAATAAAAAAAAAATCCAGTATTTCTTCCCCCATCCCAAACAACTGCAGGGATATGTTGTTGTTTTTTTCTGACAGTTTGGAAAATAAGTCCTCAGTTTCCCCACCACGATATACAATGCAATTCATGCCTACTTATTTATCACCTTTGGTCAGAAAGCAAAACAGGTACTTTGCTGTTGTCAAGATGGAAGTCCCCATTCCATATTCAGAAACAACTCATTATTTTCTCATAGACACAATTTATAGCTATCAGCATTGCTAGGGATTATTATATATTTGGCCTAATCAGCAGTTTAAAGTAGAGTAATGCAAATGTTCAGACTGATGGATTGTGGTGGCTGTATATTATTCCACTGAACCAGGGAATCCTTCACAGATTACTGGGTGACAGATGTCAATGTAAGAAAGGAATCACTCTTCCCATTTGAACAGATTTCTCTGTAATTTTATTCCAGTTATTATTCCCTGCTGTTACAGGAAGCCTAAAGTAATGAACATGTCAAGCCCTGGTGATAGCAAGGTAAACAAAAGACCTGGGCTAACGGAAGACTAGTAAAAGATGCACAACAAGCAAGAATTTCAGGGATTGGTTTGGTTTTTTTTCATTAACTGGACCTCCAGCAATTCCATGAGTCTATACCCAATATCTCAGAAAGAACAATACTACTATTTGGGGCCATTTTTCACAACCAAATATCTGAACATACATAAAGTCCTTGAAATAAGACAAAAGAGCACATGTTCATTGAATGCCCCAATCCTTGAGAAGGTATCCGCTCTGAACCCTAATTTTGTCCCCTGACCACAGCTCTGCATACATAGTATGCAATAATTATCTCTATCTGTAATAGGGCTGGATCCCACAAAGAGATCTGTATGCTCTTCAGTATTTATTGATGACTACAGGACTTCTAAAACTTTAACACAGGACACTAAGGGTGAGATTCTATTCCCAGATTATATGTCCAGGAGAATTTATGCATGTAAGTGTGATTCTGTGCTGCCACATTCAAGTCTTGAAAATCCATTAATGCATTCATTTTTGTAACATGCCATTATATGACTCTTAAAACAAAGTCACAAAAATGCAGCAAGTTTTTCAGGTGCTTGAGCAGGATGGAAAAGAATCGTATTTAGGTGCCCGAGTCCACTAACAAGTGCCTATCAGTGGAACAGGATCTGGCTTTGGGGACAGTCACATCAGCTATATTAGAAAATTAGAGGCCTGATCTCACATCGTTTCTTAGAATTTTTCCATTGACTGCAATAGAAGCAGTAATTAGCTGTAAATTAGGGGTGTGTTTGTGTTAAAAAGTGATGGGAGCAATGAATGTAGAGTCAGATCTGAACTTCCTCACAGATTAGGCATGACAAAATGCTTCAGGGAGTTAATTTAGCTCAATATATTAAGAAAGAGTCAAAATCAAAGGCTGTGGAGATCCAGGGATTTTATTTTATCGTTTAGGTGATTGGAAATCTGACTCAGGCCCTATGCCCTCACTGATCCAATTGCAGGAGCTGAGCCTAAGGATTAATTTGGCCCCACAGTCACCAACTTGCATAGCTTTCCTTAACAAAACTAATTAGATTGAATATGCAAACTGTATTTCTGGTTGTAGATATCTCATTTATTTTTTAAACACACCTCTTCTGTGCTGTCTTTACTGTATTTGGATTTTTATAATTTAAAGGTACCAGGCTTTAAAACACTTAAAACATAGTGAAAAACTATTTTACTAAGAAGCCACAGAAACTTTATAACATAGCTGCTCTCAGTTTCTTCCTTTCTCTTTCCCATTTGTCAGTGATCAACCTTTATATTTTCTTCCTCCCATGAAATCCTGATTGTCTGAGGCATAGACTTTTTAAAAGTTACTGTAGAATTGGATAGAAATGGAATTTTTCATCATATTGAATAGAGCCAGTGATTAGCATTTTATCTATACAGACTACGTGTTTACATATATACTAAGCTCAAATTCTGAATAAATTAACATCAAGCTATGCCAACACATCTAATCCTTAATTGTACAATCAAACATCATTTGTTTAAAGTAAAGATAAAAACAAAACCAGCATGATCATTGCAGTGATTATGTGATGCTAATTGGGTCAGGACACAACTTGTTTTTTATCTTCATGACTCACTTTTTATACTGCCTTAAAAATATTAAACATCTACTGGTATAGCATTGGCAGTGAGCTAGATGCTTTGTAGACAGATAGGAAGACAATGTACCTACCCTGAATAGCTTAATATCTCCAGAGATAGGCAGAGAAACAAAGAGGATTAGGGGGAGGTGAAGTTTTGAAAAGCAATGTAACAGAAAGGTGTTTAAATATACATTTTGCTCCAGTATTTGGGTATGTTTTATTTTATACATGCATAGTTTTTCCTATTTTAAGAGAATGGTGAGAGATGGACTGAAGAAGTATTCTCGGGAGGACTCCAGGGAGAAAAGAGTGGAGACACTTTAAAGTGGGTCATGGGAGAAATTCTAGATGCCTTCATCAGCAGAATTAAAGATCTAGAAAAGAATACTGGAATTGCCATACTGAATTAGGTTGGTGGTCTGCCTACAATATAGACTATTATCCTGTCTGAAAGTTGCCTTTACAAGATGCTTCAAACACAGATGCAAGAAACTTTTAAATGGACCAGTATGGAATAACCTGTTCACAGAAGAAATTTTTTCCCTTCCTTTCTGGTAAAAGATAGTTCATGATGGTCAGGTGAGGTCCTGGATCACTGGAAAGGGCAATTATTGTGCCCATCTTTAAGAAAGAGAAGAAGGAGGATCCAGGGAATTATTGACCAGGCAGTCTGATCTCAATATCTAGAAAGATCATGGAATCTACTGTGAAACACCTAGATGAGGAAAGGTGATCAGGAATACTCAACATGGATTCACCAAGAGTAAGGCATGTTTGACCAACCTGATTTCCTTCTATGATATGGTGACAAACTTTGTGGATGAGGAGAGAGCAGTGCATGTTATATACCTTGACGTTAGCAAGACTTTTAAAACCATCTCCCACAATATTTTCATTAACCAGCTAAGGAAATACAGACTAGACAAAAGTTGTGTAAGGTGCAAACATAATTGGTTGGATCATTGTACTCAGTCAGTATTCATCAATGGCTGAATGTCAGCTGGGAGGAGGTATCAAGTGGAGTTCCCCAGTTGTCTGTCTTAGGTCTGATTTTGTTTAACTTCTTTGTTAATGATTTTGATGATGAGATTGAGTGCATGCTTGGAAAATTTGTGGATGACACTGAGTGAGGTGGAATTGAAGACATTCTGGAGGGTATTGCTAGGGTCCAGGATGACCTGGATGACTAGAAAAATGGTTGGCAGTCAACTGGATGAGTTTCAACAAGGACAAGTGCAAAGCCCTGCACTTGAGATGGAATAACTGCATGGAAAAATAAAGCCTGGGGAACAACTGGCTAGGCTGCAGTACTTCAGAGACGGACCTGGGGGTTACAGTTGACCATACATTAAACATGAGTCAGTAGTGTGCTCTTGTTGCAAAAAAGAGCCAACATCATACTGGGTCATATCAATAGGAGTATCACTTGAAAATCAAGGGAAGTGATTCTTCGACACTATTCAGCATTGGTGAGACCTCACTTGGAGTACTGTGTCCAGTTCTGGACCCTGCACTTCAATAAGGATGTGAACAGATTGGAAAGAGTTCAGTAGACAGTGACAAAAATGGTTAGAGGTCTAGGAAGCATGACTTATGAAGACAGGCTGAAAGAACTACAGTTCTTTAGTCTGGAGAAGAGAAGCTTGAGGGGGGAGATTTGAAAACCGACTTAAAATACTTGAAAGATGATTATAGAGAGGATGACGTGGGCTCCGAGGAAATATAGGTTGGAGATCAGGAGGAACTTTTGGACTATGCTGGTGGTCAAATATTGGAATAGGCTACTTATGAAAGCTGTGGAATCTCTACCCCAGGAATTTTTAAGAAAAGGCTGGACAGACACTTGGTTGGGATGCTTTAGTCAGTGCTAGAATCATAGAATTACAGAAATTAAGGGTTGGAAGGGACCTTGAAAGATCATCGAGTCCAACCCCCTGCTCTGGGCAGGAATACTGCTGACATCAAATTATCCCAGCAAGGTGTCTGTCCAGTCTCCTCTCGAAGACTTCCAAGGTTGGGGACTGCACCACCTCCTTGGGAAGTCTATTCCAGATTCTGGTCACCCTTACCATAAAGAAGTTCTTCCATACATGCAACCTGAACCCATCCTCTAACATGGCCATTGCTCCTTGTCCTCCCCTGGGGTGCCCTAGTGAACAGTTTTTCTCTCAGCTCCTGATATTCACCTCTTACATACTTATAGACAGCCACCAAGTTCCCCCTCAGTCTTCTCTTCTCCAGGCTGAACAGTCCCAGATCCCTTAGTCTTCCCTCATAAGGTTTGTCCTCAGGGCCCTTAATCATTCTTGTGACCCTTCTCTGGACCCTTTCAAGATTCTCCACATTTTTTTGAAGTGTGGTGCCCAGACCTGTACGCAATGCTCCAGCTGGGGTCTCACCACTGCTAAGTAGAGAGGAAATATCACTTTATCAATGATTTAGATGAGCCCACATGATTTAGAAGTATCACTTCCTTAGCCCTGCTTGTGATGCATCAGCTAATGCATCTCAGTATGCTATTAGCTCTGTTGATTACAATGTCACACTGGCAGCTCACGTTCATCCTGTGATCAGCCATAAGGGAGGGAAAGACGGATCGAGGTAGTCAACCAAAGACTGCAGTGCTGGTGTCATCATGAAGGCTTCAGCTTCCATGATCACAGTCTGCTCTTTGGTGAGGGAGGCAGCGGTCTGCTGGGAAGAGATGGCCTCCACTTCACTGGGGAGGAAGCTCTTCTCAGCCAGAATGGCTGACCTGCTCAACTGGGCTTTAAACTAAGCCTGCCGAGGGATGAGTGAACAACCACCAAAGCAAGCCCGCTAGGCAATACCTACAGAACCAACAGGTTAGCGCACCCAAGGGATTCCACTCCTACCCCAGCCCTGGAATGGTCTCCTCCTGGGAACGTGAGGAAACCTAGGGCTCCCAATGAGACGTTTACTGTCTGTACATCAATGCCAGGAGCTTGGGGAACAAACAGGAGGAACTGGTCCTCCTGCTAAACAAGAATGACTATGATCTCATAGGAATAACAGAGACCTGGTGGGACTCCACCTATGACTGGGCCACAGGTATAGATGGCTATACTTTGTATAGGAGAGATTGTGCAGACAAAAGGGGTGGGGGTATAGCTCTCTATGTCAAGTATAGCTACACATCCCTGAAAGCTGACACCCAGGGAGGGCAACTAAAGACCCTCTTGGTTAAAATATGTGGGGAATGTGGCACAGGGGACACAATGGTAGAAGTCTACTATAGACCCTTTAACAAGGAACAAGAAATTGACCAGGAATTTGCCAGGGAACTGGCTGAGTCTACATGCTCTCAGTGCATGGTTGTCAACTGCCCAGATGTTTTGTGGGAAGAGCACTCAGCCAAATCCGAATGGTCACAAAGCTTCCTCATGTGTGTGGATGAATGCTACCTGACCCAAGAAGTCTATGGACCCACAAGAGGTAAAGCAGTGCTGGACCTGGTACTGGCTATAGGGGAAGATCTAGTCAGCAACCTAAAGATCAGAGAAAAGCTGGGAGACAGTAACCATGAGCTGATCACTTTTACTATCCATCACAAAGCTGGCAAGTCAGTCAGCAACACAGAAGTCTTCAACTTTAGGAAAGCTGACTTTGATAAGGTCAGGAGGCTTATTGTCAAGGCCCTAAGGGACCAAGACTTGGAAGGGAGAGAAGTCCAAGAGTAGTGGTCACTCCTTAAGGGAGTGATCCTGGAAGCACAAGGGATGTCCATCCCATCTCAGAGGAAAGGTAGCAAAAGGGAACAGCAACCCCCTTGGCTCAGTAGGGAACTTGTGGACCAACTACACCAAAAAAGAGAGGCTTATAAAGGATGGAAGATAGGAATCACCATAAAGGAGGATTACTCTGCACTTGTCCGTACCTGTAGGGAGTGAACCAGGAAAGCCAAGGCTGCAACTGAATTCCACCTGGCTACACATATCAAGGACAATAAAAAGTCCTTTTTTATATATGTGGGGAGTCGGAAGAAAAGCAAGGGTAACATTGGACCCCCGCTAAACCAAATGGGACAACTGACAAGCGACATATATCCTCCTAGCCTATATTGATGTCACTGGTTACTCCTCCCAAGATGAAGTACTCTGAATTTATCCTTATTGAACTGCACCTGGTTCTGTTCCACCCGCCTTTTCAGCTTGTCCAGGTCTGCTTGGATCCGTATCCTATCCCCTAGTGTGACTGCTTTTCCCCATAACTTAGTATCATCTTCAAATTGGCCAGCATGCTTTCCACATCCTCATCTAAATCATTGATAAAGATGTTGAACAGCACAGGGCCAAGAACTGAACCCTGCAGGGCACCACTGGTGACCTCCCTCCAAGATGATACAGACCCATCCACTAATACTTTCTGGGTTTGACCCCTTAGCCAGTTCCCAACCCACCTGACCATGGACTCTGTCAGCCTACAGTCTCCCATTTCTGAACTCCCTTTCCCTCCAGTCCCTCTTGCCATAGGGACTCTCCCACTATTTTCCTAAGGTCACTGAAGTCAGCCTTCCTGAAATCAAGCACCTCTGGCTTACTGGCTGACTTTCCCTGACCTACAATGGATAGTGAATTCTATCATCTCATGATTACTATCTCCTAGATTACCTTCAATCCTCAGGTATCCCACCAGGTCATCCCCTTTGGGTAGAACCAAATCCAACAAAGCCTTCCCCCATGTCAGTCTGTTCACCTCCTGTACAAAATGAAGTTCTTCCACGCAGGTCAAAAACCTATATGACCGGTCAGATCTGGCCGAGTACTCCTCCCAGCAGATGTCAGGGTAACTGAGGTCACCCATGACAACCACGTTCCCTTGAATGTGCAGCCTCCATCAGTTCTCTGGAAAATTCCAGATCCAGTTCCTTCTCCTGGTTTGGCAGTCTGTAGTAGATGCCTATCATTAAGTCCCCTTTTTCTCATCCTCCCCATATCTTGACCCACAGGGTCTCAAGTTGCCCTTCTCTCAAACCAATTTGGGTCTCCACGGAGACATACTGGTCCTTTACACACAGGACCAGTATGCCTTCATCCTTTCCTTTTTCCCTACCCAATCCCTTCTGTGCATCCTATAGCTGTCTATGCATACAGCCCAATCACGCGTGATAATTTTGCCTTGAGGAAGGGGCTGGAACAGATGACCTTGTGAGGTCCCCTCCAGCCCTACTCTCCTATGAATGTATAATCCTACACCCTGAAGAATGATGATTTACATCCTATCCACATGCCTGAGGCTTGTTTTGGTTTTTTTCATAGAATCATAGAATCACAGAAGTAGGGTCAGAAGGGACCTTGTAGATCTTCAAGTCCGACCCCCTGCCTGGGCAGGAGGGAAACTGGGCTTAAATGACCACAGTCAGGTAGGCATCAAGCCTCTTCTTAAAGACCCCCAGTGTAGGAGCCAGCACCACTTCCCTTGGAAGTTGGTTCCAGATCCTAGCCACCCTAACTGTGAAGTAGTTCTTACGGATGTCTAATCTAAACCTACTCTCCAACAACTTGTGGCTGTTATTCCTTGTTATCCCAGGGGGCGCTAGGGGAAACAAGGTCTCCCCCAAACCCTTCTGGTCCCCCCTAGTGAGTTTATAGACGGTCACCAGGTCCCCCCTCAGCCTGCTCTTGTGAAGGCTGAACAGGTTCAGGTCCCATAGCCTCTCATTGTACGGTCTGCCCTGCTGTCCCCAGATCATGCGGGTGGCCCTCCTCTGGACCTTCTCAATGTTGTCCACATCCCTCTTGAAGTGGGGTGCCCAGAACTGGACACAGTACTCCAGCTGTGGCCTGACCAGTGTCGCATAGAGGGGGAGGATCATCTCCTTGGCCCTACCTGAGAAGCACCTGTGGATGCACGATAAGGCCCGGTTAGCCCTGCCGACTGTGACCTCGCATTGTCAGCCCATGTTCATCTTGGAGTTAATAATGACTCCAAGATCCCTTTCTGCCTCTGTGCTCTCAAGAATGGAGTTTCCCATCTTATAAGTGTGCTGCTGGTTACTACTGCCTAAGTGCATCACCCTGCACTTGTCAGTATTGAAACGCATCCTGTTTTTGTTAGCCCACCCCTGCAACCTATCCAGGTCTTGCTGCAGTCTTTCTGTCCCTACTAGTATGCCCACCTCACCCCAAATTTTGGTATCATCAGCAAATTTAAACAGGTTGCTTTTCAACCTCGTTGTCCAAATAGCTGATAAAGAAATTGAACAGTGCGGGCCCATGGACCGAGCCCTGGGAGATTCCGCTGCCCACAAGTCTATTTAATGTAATTGTGGATGGAAGCAATTATGCATTTATTTCTGTAGCTTGAAAAGATACAAGGTGAGAAAGGTGAGAAAGACAATGGAAAAAATTAGGAACGTAAGAAAGGAGTGGTAAGGTAGATCCTCTTTTGTGTAAGGCCTTCAGTGCAAGAAAGACCTGAAATCTGATACAGGCATCTGAAGAGGATTTGGATAGTGAGAAATGCTGAAAAGAGTGCTGATGTCAGGAGCTTCATAAAAGAAGCCAGCGAGAAGGAAGCTATAATACTCAAGACGAGAGACAACAAAGATCTGGAAAGTGCTTTGGTAAAGGGGAGGGAGATAGGTGGATTTTGAAGATGTTTTGTATAAATCAACAGAATTTATGTAGGAGAAATAGCAAAAGAAGATAGGGATGATACAGTGACAGACCTATATTTCAGATGACAATGAGCTTGTGATGAACTACATTTATAACATTGCATTCATTCTTGTGTCTCCTACCTATGGTCTTATAAAGTAGTGACAATGATCAAGAGGGCATAATATGCACAGCCCAGAACTTTAATTCACTGCATACTCTAAGATGGAACTAAGGAGCTAAAGTTCCTTGAAGAGGTGGAGTGGTGGTAGAACTTCTCAAAACTATCCTCAGCCCCCAGGCTAGCATGACCTTTAATATTAATCCATATACAGGGAATAGCATCTGGATCTCTTATCATGCCACCAAATTCCCACCATGGTTGCAGCAGAGAGAGAGGAACCATGGTTCTAAGTACTATGTAACAAGTCAGGTCTGAAGAAGCCTGCCACTAAAGCAAGTACTGTAGCCTACTTAAAATTAAAATTTTCATTCTTGGACTCATTCAAATCTCCTGATGGAGGAAACATGTTTTAACTTCTAAATTCAAAGCAGTTTTCTACCTACCTAAAAGCAAACCTCTAGTTCCAGAGCACAGCTCAGGTGGTTGCACTGTGGAAAGACTATGTTTTTCTCCTCTATTTAATATATATTTTATTCAGAATGAACTTTTACACTCAGCTGTCTACAGTAATATTGTCAAATATGCATTTAACCTGCAAACAATGACTTCAGATTAGGACCAAGCCATCTGCAGTTCAGTGCATGTGGTCTGAAATCATGAGAGTGTATAGTGAATCGGCATAACTAGAGAAAATTCTAAAGAAAACCAGGGTGGCTGTCCATTTTACATTTCCCAAGATGCCCACAAATATTATGATGACATAGGAAATCATGAGATCAGTCACATTTCATGGAACTAAAGAAGTCATATATCAAAAGGATGTGTTGGATCCCCCAACATATTTCCAAGCCTGTGCCCAATTCTTCTATGGCATTTTAAGATTGTTCTTCCAGCCTACTTTTTCAGAATTCAAAGCATCATGAATTCCCTTGGGAAACCAATTCACAAGAAAGACAGAATGCAACTCATCTTATTCAGACAACAACTCTGTTCTGGGAATCGGAATTCCTTCCTCAATGTTTAGTTTGCAGAAATGTTCTCCAAGTGGACAAAAATACCCAGTATGCATTAACTGAAAGAACTTTTCAGCTAGCTAATACACCAATGAAATTGTTATTTCAGATATTGGCTTATAAAGTTCTAATGTACTGACCAAAACCAACTGTACTGTGGGTTTACTTACCAATGTATGCAGCTCCATCAGTCACCACATATTTGTTACGATTTAATTTGGGAAAAGACGAATTTTTCTGTTCTTTTAAAAAGCAAACACTCTCTTCCTCAAGATCAAAAAATTTCTGTAAGAAAGAAAAAAAAAAATCAGGTTATTGAAAGATCTTCCTGACAACACTGCAGATGAGAGAAAAAAAAGAGCGCACCTGCTCCTTTATTTTGACCTGATGTAAATTAAACAAATAGTTTCAAACTTGTTTGACCAATGGGCAATTGCCAATCCTCTGAACTGCTGTGATACACCATGAATCCTTACCATAGAACTTTTAATTGAAAAAGTGGGGTTTAACTTGATCCACAGACTACTCCCCCACAGCCTCACAAACCACCCATAGTCCACGAAACCACAGTTTGAGAATCAACATTACATAACAAACAGTCTTACCAAACTACTTCCATACATGGGGCATAGCTTTAATCTATTAGAATCTAGTATAATACCTTTTATTTTATACTGAACTGTTATCATCCATGCTACTACATATACCTTATCAGCCAACAGAAAAACATACACAAAATCCCAAATCACATTAAGCTTCTACAGCACTTTCATCTTAGCTCGGTGCTTGGCTCAAACTTGGGCACCCCTTTTAGGAGGCCTAATTCTATTACATGTCTAAAGCACCTATGTTTCCCATTGTCTCAATGGGAAGCCTAACACATCTTGAAAACCAGTACCCAGCCCTCTCATTTCCCAGGATGGTGCCCTAAAGCATGTGCCCTAAATCACAATAGCCTCAGCTAGGTCACTTCTCCCCTTCTCGCTGAAGCTAGTTCACTGACCAGCCCAGAAGGAAACAGTCAGGAAAAACAAAGAAGACAAAGAAAGAAGGAATAGGTCTCTGTGGTCAGGGAAGTAGACATCACCATAGAAGAGAGTGGGACCTTTTATAGATTCATAAACATTAGGGCTGGAAGGGACCTCGGAAGGTCTTCGAGTTCAGCCCCCTGCCCAAAGGGCAGGAAGCCAGCAGGGGTCATAGGATTCCAGCAAGATAAACATCCAAATGTCTCTTGAAGGCATTCAAAGTAGGTGCTTGAACCACCTCCGGCAGCAGTCTATTCCAAACCTTGGGGGCTCAGACAGTACAGAAGTTCTTCCCTATGTCCAGCCTGAAACGGTCACGGAGGAGTTTGTGACCGTTCGATCTTATCATCTCTTGAGGTGCTCTGGTGAACAGATGTTCCCCCAGATCCTGATGAGCACCCATGATAAACTTACAGGTGGCCACCAGATCACCCCTGAGCCTGAGCTTTTCCAGGCTGAAGAGTCCCATAGCTCTCAGCCTCTCATCATAAGGTCTATTTTCCTGACCTTTGATCATGCACGTGGCTCTCCCCTGGACTCTCTCAAGCTTCTTCTTACCCTGGATCCTTACTCCTGCTAGTTAATCAATGAAAAATGTATAAACACTCCTAATAGTACCAGCTAGAAGCCAGGGCTCCCCTACTCAGCTGAGTGCCCTAAAGACCAGAAGACAGAGTCTGTCTCCCTTTTGCTTTCTTCCTGGGCTGATTCTCTATTTTGCATTACACAGTTATTGGAAAACATAGATCATCACCATAGCAGGAGAAGGGGCCCCAACACAAGCCTCTTTTCCTCCCAGATCAGTGGCCACTTTGATGAACCACAGAGTTATATTCTCTCTTCCTTGCTCTCCTTTTGGATCTCATGATCTCTCACTCTTGGCTGCCCAGTAGCTCAGCTTCAACAGGAGGGTGGAAGCCAACATTGGCCCTGCTTAGCCCACAGTCTTGTCATTAGGACACGTTTTTGGGAAGTGGGAGGTGTGTATTTAAACATCCAAAGCAGGCCTAGAACCTGGGCTAGGTGCTTTCAATGCTATTTCTTTGGGAAAAGATAGGCACTGTGACACGTTGAATTTTGGTGGCACTCATTGTACCTCTCCTGTATACCACAACATCCTTTGTTTCCTAGTTGTTGCACCTGCCCCTTTTCTATTCATATTCTTGGAAATATGCATAGAATGTGGGCACTTCAACAGAAGTCATCTTTGTCTTTCTAAGCATCCTCTGAAGGACAAATCTGTGTGTGTAGGAGATGGTAAAGAGCTTCTTAGACTAAAAGAGGTATACACATGAAAGCTAAGGGATTTAGGCACTCAAATACAATTTGTGGTGTTTCATAGGGATTAAAAAGGATGCTGTTTAGTGACTCAGGTGCCTTAAAATACACCTGACTAGTAAAACAGTAGGGTTCTAACAATGGGGTTCTAACAATTATGCAATGCATGTAATAAAGGCAATACCCTAAACATAAAACCCATAATTTTTTACAAGGTGAGAGCCAGAAACTTGCATAGCTCTCATTTTCTCATTCATCAAGGGGCACTGGGATTTAAAGTCAGGATGCAGAATGTCAGGCATGCCAATGAACTGCATTAATATTCTTATCTTATACCTTGCTAGTTCATAACAGGCAATGTGACCATCTCAATAACTTCTCAAGATTAAGCCTGTGATTTGCAGAGGTCAAATTTTCCATACAACAGGAGAAAATGCATATATTTTATAAAAAGGAAGAATGTCTGTAAGGTTTGGTTTTGTTGAACAATCACAAGCACTTTTGAGTTTAATCTGTCTTGGTATCAAACAATGAAATCTGCATTACTGAATTAGGCACAATGTTTGTGTTGCACTCAGGAAACCAACAGCTAGACCAGAATTTCAAAAGCAGCCATGGGGAAGAGGACTAGGACAAAAAAGAAATAAAGCCAGTGTCATGGCTTGGAAATATTAAGTGCAATGCAGGAGTGTGCAGCTTTCTTAATGATAGGTATATCACAATGTAATATAGATGTTCAGAAGTTTAAAAAAAGAAGTGAAAGGATGAATGTGTTATTGTTGATTTCTTTGTAAGACCCAGATCCAGAACCACACATGCAGCTCTCATACAGACCTTGAAATACTTTTTTTCAGATGTACCAACGTCTTTCATCTCATAGCACCACACTTTTCAAAATTTGACTGACAGAATTATTTAATCCATTACTAAAGTACAGCCACCTCTAGGGTGGAATGCAATATCAGTTCAATTAAACACAATAAAGCTATGTTATTCTAGACAGGACATGAAGAAGAGTCCTATACCTAAGTGATGCTGGGAGGAAAATTAAGATGGCAAGCCTAGTTAGCTGAATTGTGATACAGTCAGTGGGGGTTACACCACCTTACTTTTATAAAAAGTGCTATGGCGATTTGTTAAAAAATGTAGTAAAGAAACATCTATTATTTAGGCAAAGATTTATCTGCTGAGCTATTACTGAGCCACATGTAAGTAACAGAAAATAATGATTAATTTTATGGTTAGTTATTATAACAGAAAAGGGCAAATTTTGAATTTTGTAATGGCCTAATTAGAGAGGGTATAACATACAAAAGTGATTTTTATTGATGAAACTGGCTAGAAGTTGACAGCTGGATTCCATTTTGAAGGCAAGATGTTGGGTATGGTGAAAGAGCAAGATGAAAAGATGAAAATAATCTCCTCCCCATGAAAAGGAACAGTGTTTGAGCTGGTGATGTGTGTTCATTGCCTAATATCCAAAAAGCATGACAGAGTGTGGGAAACTTTGTAAGCAAAAGCCAAAAATTATTTGAGAAGGGAAAACGACCTAATCTCCCAAAACCTTAGAGACAGTGACCCCAGAAAAGATGTCAGGGCTTTTAGTCTGGTACCTTTCATGAGCACTTCAGTTGAGAAAAGAAAGAGACAAGTAGATATTTTGCAGCATCACTAATAAAGTATAAAAAATAGAAAGAAATAATCTACAGATGATACTATGCTGCTATAATTTTGTACCTACCAGAACACTTTGAATTATGTTTTTACATGTAGCTGTAGTTGAGCCTGTTCATTTAACTCTGTAAGTGACTTTCAACAAAAACCTAGATAAATTGATTCAGGTACTTGGTCCACATCAATTTAAAACAATTATAACATGAAATATCAGTACTTGTCACTCATCATTCATCCAACCACTCTCACTTGGGAATATCTATTCAGTTTCTTGCATGGCCACCGTCCACATAGTGCCTGAGCAGCTCACTGGCTTTAATAGATTTTATCCATAAGGTATTATTATCCCCATTTTCCAGGGGATAATAATACCTGAAGCATGGGGGCAAATTACACAAACTCCCAGGCTTCCGGCATGATACACAGTTGAGCTAAGAGTTGAGCTCAGGCCTCCCAACCCAGTACTCTGACAACAAAATTATTCTTGATGACAGTTCCCTATAAGCTTCACGGCACAAATGGACTTTGTGCAGAGATGTAAAAGAAGTCAGTGTAGTACATTTAGATTAGTTAAAATGAGTATTTATTCATGTTTAATAACTTAAACACCTTATTTCATTTTATTTCTCTTAACACTGCTGAGCCAGCAGGGAACTATGAGGAACCAGATGCTATTCTGGCTTGCTCATCATGAACATTATTAAAGTCCAGATCTACAGCCAAATTTTGCCCTTGCTTAGGGCCTTGTTACACCTTATGCTGTAAGCTGAACAAATGTTAATCAGTTTAGTGTTCAGTTTACTGGAGCAGTCACACCTTAAGGAGAAAAAAACATCTCTGACTGTCCTTCACCTGCACAGCTGTGACTTGCCATTGGAGGTTTGGTGAGCACAGGCAGGACTAGGAGCTAGGGGCAAGACTGACTCACTGTTCCCACTGGGCTGAGTGAGTGCCCGCACCCCCAGAGCGCCCAGTGGCTGCAGTGCCTCTGACTGCTGCCTGGACTGGCTCACTGCCTGAGCTCTGAAGGGCCTGATGCTTTTTTACTCCAGAGCCCACCCCCTGTGCCACCCCTGCCCAGACTGCTGGCCAGCCAGCCATGTGCTGTCAGAGCTCTGGAAAGGATTGGGACACTTGGAGCTCAGGTGGTAGCTGGCCAGCTGGCAGCCTGGCTGGTGGTGGTCTGGGGGGTGGGGGGTAAGCTCCAGAGGGAAAAAAAAAAGATTGTGCCCCCAGGACCTGGAAATACACCCTGGCAGGCCCAGGCAGCAGGTGCAGGCAGAGTTTGGCAGCTGCAACACAGTAGCCTGAGGCCGATTCCTGCTTACACTATGCTCCACCAGGCTGTGCAGGGTCCAGCTGCCAGCTCCCCCTGCCTAGCTCACTGAACAGCAAGCCATGGTTGGCAGGCACCTGAAGCCCCTGAACCCCCTGTAGCAGCTGGATCAGGCAGCTCTGGGCGTGGATCATGGGCTCAGTGCTGTCCATCTGGGCAGGGGGCTGCACAGAACAGGCAGGAAGGCTGAACCACTCACAGCCACCTCCCAAGCCTGGAGAAGGCAGGAAGTCCCATCCCTAACTCCCCACCCCCAACATGTTTCTGTCAGAGCCCAACAGAGCACAGGACAGATCCTGAACAGCCCAGCAAAGCACAAGGTCAACAAGAACCGGTCTCAATGCAGGTACTGAGTGGAGGACGCTCTGCAGCAGAGTGTGGGCCTTGGCACAGGTTCAACCATACGTCAGTGGGAGAGGTGAGCACCAGCTTGCCACCCCCTGCAGGCACCATGGCTGAAGTCCAGCCCAGGTATTAGGAGCAGCAAACCAATCTGGGAGGCACTTCAGTTCCAGGTCTGTGGCACTGGCTCTGCCCAGTAGGAACAGTGAGGCACAAGCTCTGTACCTTGCCTCACTGTATCCTGGCATCCCCACCCTGACTTGGGAGGGGCTACTGCATCCTGAAATGCTGGGGGATTTCAACTGGGGTGGAAAAGCTGTGGAGGGTTGCCACACCTTAATGCAACAGGAGCAAAACTAGGTAGATTAAAGATAATCCTGTCCTTGACTGGTGTAGCTTTAAGATGAATAATAAGTGCTTTAAGCACTCAATGTGCAGCCAATCCAGAGGTGAAGAGCTCCAGAAGCTACCTAAAATTATTGTGTAACAAGGCCCTTACACTCGTGCAAATTCACTCTTGCCAATGATGTTACTGAGTCCAGACGTTAGCTTATAGCATCATTATTACTGATGATGACTTGGGAAAAGGGCATGACTTGCTTAATTCTTAAAATTGATGTCTACAAGTTAAGGGGAAAAAATCATTTTACTTATAAACTAGAAAAATATGTGGCACCTGATATGAGTTTATAGAACCTGATCCCAAGACAACTGAAATAGTAATCTTTCCATTCAATATGAATTGGTCATGAATTATTGTCAACAGTGTTAACAGACTTTAGATTAGGCCCATAGATGGAGAGCTTATTTTACACAAGTCCAGATGTATAATACTGTAGCTAGAACAATGACAGCCATATTTGTGGATATCTCTTCCTTATAGTAATCAATACTGCAAAATTCATTATGCAAACTGCAATGTAAATATCTCTGGGATATCAAAAACTGCAAGAACACATGCTAGAATAGAGAGATGTGATTTACATAAATATGTGGATTTGGATGAAAGAGACATACCTATTTTTAGCAATCTCATCCACAGGAAGCATTTCCTATTTTTTATTCTCTTCAAAGCTGCAAAATATTCTTGATTATATGTGCATATCTTTCCTTGTGTTCCATGAAGATAAAATGACTGGGGAAAATGTTTTCTTTCATTTGACGGGATTTTTTTGTACTCAGTTGGTTTTATTGTACATAGAGCAAGATTTAAGTCAAAATTACCCATTTAGTTGGTATTCAACATACAGGATCTGGTATATCATGCAATGAAAGAACACTTTCTTCCTAATATGCAGTATCACATATACTTGGGTGAACTCGCCATGATAAATGGACAGCCATGAATATTTTTATGGAAAGAAAAAAATAGGGTCAGGCAGCAAAACAGTCTGAACACAGCTTGGTACTTTCTAGTATGTATGAACACACACATATAAAGAAGTATCCCTATATAGATTTAAACATGGGATTAGTCTCTATATTGTATTATAACAAAAAACCTATAGATTTTACTCAAAGTTATAGCTGAACAAGTTCTTTAAATGCATTATCCCACAATGAGCAAAAAAAATCTTATGAACCTGTTAAAGAATGTTGTACTTTGTTTTCACCTGAATCTTTAAAGACGGCACCTTCAAATCTAAAAATGTACTAGAAACACAGGGAGTTTAGTACTGAGAAGGTGTCAGAAATCTTTTGTCATATAAAAGGACAAAATAGTTCTCTAATAATGGAAAAATACACTGAAGAAGTGTACACATTTCTCAAAGAACCTTTTAGATAAAGGGTTCTGGGGTAAAATGCTGACATACTGCCTGAAGCTGAGCTGTAAGCAGAGGATATTAATTATATTTTTTTTCAGAACAGGACAATTGTCAACCATGGCCCATTGTCTACCACTAGAGCTGACTGAAGCAAAACACAAGGAGCTAGGACACAGGTTTACAGTGATACTCTCCATATAGATTACCCCTTGGCCAGAAGACTTTAATTTGGTAGTAATATAACCTGGAATATTCTGAGGATGCAATTAAACAATAGCTTTTTGAGGCTTAAGTCCATTACAGAAGTTCTCAGATCTGAATGGAAAGGAAGCAGATGTTTCAGCAATTCTTGCATAGCATGGGAAGTCATCTGAGGATGCCATCACAGAGGTGAGGCCTATGGAAAGGTTGATATTGAAATGGAGTCAACCTTGAACAGTTTGTCTGTACTATTTCTGCTTTACCATATTCAAGTGGGGGAAACATTATCCTTGGAGTGCATAGGGTGATAGACAGACAATGTTCCTTGGATATCTTTTATTAGACCTATTATTATTATTATTAGGTCTAATAAAAGATATCAAATTCACCCAAGGAACCTTGTCTGCCTACGTCCTTAGACCAACACGGCTACAACCCAAACCCCTGCAACTAGGGTGATAGAATCACTTGGGACTTTGGGGTGAAGAGAAAAACCATCATGGAGATCATGCTCAGGGGCAATCAGCATGGGTTCATCAAAGGCAGGTCCTGCCTGACCAACTTGATTGCCTTTTATGACCAAGTAACTAATTCCTTGGGTGATGGTGTCACCGTGGACGTAGTCTTTCTAGACTTTAAGAAGGCCTTTGACACTGTCTCTCACCCCATCCTCATCAATAAATTAAGTGACTGCGGCATTGATGCCTGCACAGTTGGATGGGTAAAAAATTGGCTGATGGGGCGCACCCAGAGAGTAGTGGTGGACGGGTTGTACTCAACCTGGTGAGATGTGAGCAGTGGGGTACCCCAGGGCTCGGTCCTTAGGCCTGCACTGTTTAACATTTCATCAGTGACTTGGACGAGGGGGTGGAAAGCAAGCTGTCCAAGTCTGCTGATGACACCAAGATGTGGGGCGAGGTGGACACACTTGAAGGGAGAGAGAGGCTGCAACTAGATTTAGAGAGACTACAAAAGTAGGCAGACAAGAATAGGATGGGGTTCAGCATAGACAAATGCAGGGTGCTGCACCTTGGGAGAAGGAATCCACAGCATACATACAGGCTGGGGAGTTCCCTTCTTGAAAGCACAGAGGCGGAAAGGGATCTCGGAGTCATTATTGACTCCAAGATGAACATGAGCCGCCAATGCCAGACCGCAGCCAGCAAGGCCAGCCATACTTTGTCATACATCCAAAGATGCATCTCAAGCCTGTGTGGAGAGGTGATACTCCCCCTCTATGTGACTTTGGTCAGGCCGCGGTTGGAGTACTGCATCCAGTACTGGGCGCCGCACTCAAGAGGGATGTGGCCAGCCTGGAGAGGGTTCAGAGGAGGGCCACCCGCTTGGTGAGAGGGCAGCAGGACAGGCCCTAGGAGGAGAGACTGAAGGACCTGAACCTGTTCAGCCTCAGCAAGAGGAGGCTGAGGGGAGACCTGGTGGCTGCCTACAAGCTCATCAGGGGGGATCAACAGCAAATAGGCAGAGCCCATTTCTCCCCAGCACCACCTGGGGTGACGAGGAACAATGGTAATAAGCTGATGGAGAATAGGTTTAGGTTAGAGATCAGAAGTAAATATTTTGCAGTTAGGGTGGCCAAAATCTGGTACCAACTTCCCAGGGAAGGAAGGAAAAAATATCTGACATGCTTTTGTTTGCAAATATGTGGGGGGATTGGGCCCCCCGTGCTGCTCTGGGCCTGGGCCTGGGCCCGGGCATGCTGCCCCTGCCGCTCTGGGACTGGGCCTAATCCCCCCACTGCTCTGGCCTGGGCCCACTCCCTGCCAACACTTCAGGCCTGGCCCCGCTCCCCCACCTCTGCTGCTCTTCCTCCCCCGCCACTCCGGGCTCAACCCTGCTCCCCCTCCCTCTGTCACTCTGGGCTTGGCCCTGCTCCCAATCTCTGGGTTCAGCCTCACTCCCCCCTCCCTCCACTGCTCCAGGTCTGGCCCTGCTCCTCCATTTCCTCCCTTGCTGCTCTGGGTCCCACCCTGCTCCACCCCACTCCACTCCACCCCCTTCCACTCTGGGTCTGGCTCCACTCCCCATCTCCCCCTACCACCCTGCATCCCACCCTGTGTGCCCCTCCACCCCTGCATCTGGCCCCGTGCATCCCCCCATCCCCTGCCACTCCATCCCTTGCCACCGCCACCTCCCAGGAAAAGCGGGGGGGGCACATTCCCCCTATCCTGTGCTGTGCCCCTGGATGACCCATTGGGCTCTGATTGCCCCACAACCTGGCTTGGACCACCCAGGTCATGGGGCAATTGGAGCTCAGTGGCTCCTCCAGAGGCACGGCGCCGGGGAGCCAAGGCGAGGGCATGTGGCCCCCTGGTCTGTGCACAGGGCAAGGTCGGGCTGGGATCAGCCTCTGCTCCTTGCTTCACTACTGCTGCTTTGGCAGCAGCATGGCACAGCGCCGTGTGCCTCACTGCCCAGCCTGCCCAGAGGCAGGAGTCACATGGCGCCACACCACACCACTGTCAAAACAGTGGCAGCAAGGCAGGGAGAAGAGGTTGAGCCTATCCTGCAGCTGCAGCCTGCCCTGGCCCTGTGCATGGACTGGGAGGCAATGTGCCCCCGCAATTGGCTCCCCGGCATGGCGCCTCTCAGGATCCAATTGTCTCATGACCAGGCCAAGCCAAGCCAGGTCATGGGGTAATCAGAGCCCAGTGGGTCATCCAGTGGCATGGCATGGGACAGCCAAGGATAGGGGGAATATGGCCCCCCTCCCCTGGCTCCCCTGTAGTGCAGGCAGTGGTGGGAGCCACCCACCCATGGCCCTGGAGGAGCTGCTAGGCTCCAATTGCCCCATGACCTGACCCACCCTGAACGCAGCCCATCCCCCCCCACAGGAACAGCCCAGCATAGCCCCAACCCCACTACCCTTACTCCACAGGCCTTCCCCGGCTGCCCACCACAACCCCGCTCCCCTCTCCTCCCCTCCATCTCCTCCCCACCTCTTCCTTTTGTTCCCTGATGGCTTTTGTCGGGGGGGGGGAGGGGTGTGGCACGGTGCGGCACAGCAGTTCCCTTGCCCCAACCTCCTCTGCCCCCTCCCCTGAGACCTGGCTCAAAGTTGTGCCTGTGCCTCCCTGGGACAGCCAATCACCCCCTGCCCTCTCGGCACAGGCGCAGTTGGCCCAGAGCATTACAGACAGACAGAGAGGCGGACTAAGGCTTTTATTATATTAGAATTTTGTCTTCTTTTCACCATTCAGTGCTTGACTTTGTGTCTGACCTACCAAACACAATCCAAGCCCTGCTCTGAAGTCAAAATTCCTCAGAAGCTTTCCTCTACTGCTTATCATTATAGTGTCTGAGTGCCTTACAAACATTGATGAATTTATCATCAAACACTGCTTGCAAAATAAGTCATGTAAATCTAATTTTAAAGGCAGGGAAACTGAGACATAGAAAGTTTGAAGTTAAAGATATGTAACAATTTCAATGTCCAATTGAAACATCAAGGACCTAAGTTTTTGGAGTACTAAGCCTTAAATAGTTTTCTGTATGTTCAAAGCACAGCTCCTGTGGAGTCCAGTGCCAGCTGTAAATTCTCGATACTTCTGTACATCAGATTCCAAGGTTTCAAATCAGGTATCCAGAAGCACAAAATTAACAGCTACACATAAAAAGTCTGGTTTAGTTATTATGTGTAGCATCACACAGGAAATCTATAGCTGAGGCAGGTAGCATTCAACAGCATTTAACTATAAGACCATTCTTCATCTTTTTTGAAATTGCTTGCTTTTTGACTATGCATTTTGCAACTTCTGCAACAAATGAGGCAGGCAGCCTACAAACATCTTCTTTCACTACACAGTCCTCGGAACAGGTCCCTACTGTGCACTAAAAGCAGAAGGAACCTTCAGAAAAAAAATAACTTGCTGACTAGAAGAATGTCAAGCAGCTGCAGTGGTCTTCACAGCATGCTCTCCAAAAGCATGACCCACGTCTGTTTTGTGTCTTCTATTCTCTTACCCTCTCACCACCTTGTCCAAATCTCTCTTTCTCCATGGTGCCTAATTCAAACTCAGTCTTCACTCTGACTGTCTCCCAACAGGGACAAATAGTATACCAAAGTCTGCTCACTTTATTTTGGTGAAAAGCCAACTAATGCTATGTGGTAGCCCTAACACCTACACATCTAATTCAGGAGAGGAAAATGGAACGTGGTTCCAAGAGGTAACCAAAGAGCCTAATGAAGTTGCAAGCATGTATTACTGCTTTGAGTATTGCCTTTCAAGAGCATCAGTTTGAAAAGGAAAGAAAAAATTTAAAATAAGAATTAAATTGTATTTATAAGAACTATTTGGATGACATTCACAGATAAGGTGGCATACTACCTTAAGTCTGCTCCTCTGAGAAAATCAGAAACTCAGACTTCTTTATCCGTCCATAAACAACTTATCAATAATCTCAAAAACTGGAATGCCTCACATTTAATTGTATAAAGTTCAGAGAAAAAATAGACTTTACATTTTTACTGCCCCAGTGAAAATGTATGAGCAGACATATAGAATAATGAAAGCAGTCTTTCCCCACATTGCATGACAGGCCAATGTTTAAAGGCCCTGTAGTTACCAAGCCCCTCAGGGCTTCAAGCCAATATATTTCTATGTGCCAACTGACAATATAGATTTCGTTAAACACAGACCCAGAATTGAGAGGAAGCCAATTTTTCAGAAGTTCAGAAAATGTAACACTTCTACCCTATTATTATATTGTATTTTCCTATTATAACACATCAACTCTGCCTGGAGCCAGAAATGTACAAAGAAAATAGAATTGCGGAGGGGGGGAGAGGGGAGGGGGCTCCACATTTGGTTCAGTAAGCAAATACTAGAGGTGCACTGATACATGGGTCCAATATTGGATCAACACCAATATAAAAAAAAATTACTATACTGGAAATCGGCCATATCAGGCCAATAATCTGCATGATAAATGACCCAAGCATGTGTATAGCGCAGCACAGATGACAAGGAGTACAGCCCAGCAGTGTGGAGAGCTGCCTCCAGCTTGTAAGTCTGGTGAGGGGGAAGAGGGGAGGGAAGGGGCAAGGGGAGCAGATCAAGGCCCCTGTAGGAAGGGTAGAGAGGGGCTGGAGCTGGAGCTGGGGCAGGGGCATGCACTGGAGCTGGGGTGGGGTGGGTGCAGGACAGAGCCGTGGCTCATCCAGAGGGTGCGGGCAGGGGGGGGGCAGCTCCCACTACTGCGTGCTGCTCAGCTGGGAGCTGCTGGCCCAGCAGCTCATCAGGCACTCACTTGCTCATCCCACAGCTCCTGCTGCTTATCTAGGAGGGCAAGGGGAGGGAGGGGTGTGTGTTCCCAGATCCGTGTGGGGTGGGATGGGGCCGGCGCTGTGTCAAGCTCTTCTCAGCAGGGCAGGGTGCACTGGGCTGGGCAGCTGCGGTGTTGGGAAGGGGCTATTATGATTTTGTAGCTGCAGCACCCTTCCATAGCCCACTCCCAGGGCAGCCCCACTGTGTTATTTATAACTGAAATGAAATCTGTGTTGCAATTCTGCTTATTTGTACTTAAGCTATGTTACAATCTTTTTCAGAATGAAAAATGTCTAGGTTCAATAGGTAACTGAAGTATTACCCCAAAATAAGAAAACAATAATATACGAGGAACATATCAAATAAAAATTCTGTTTGTTGTGTTTATAATTGTACACCTTTCTGTATAAGGAACGTTCAGGGGATGTCTACATGAGATGCTTAACTGCATGGTAGTGTAGTTTACTGTGAACTAAGCA
This sequence comes from Alligator mississippiensis, assembly GCF_030867095.1. Classification (NCBI taxonomy): domain Eukaryota; kingdom Metazoa; phylum Chordata; order Crocodylia; family Alligatoridae; genus Alligator; species Alligator mississippiensis. Next base: position 158,789,943 of record NC_081824.1, read on the forward strand.
TGTGTGTTTACACATGCAGTTGCTTATTATGTAGTAAACTTCATGAATCATGAGTAAATCTGCTACCTGAAAATGCAAGTAGCAAATTTACTTTTGATTAGTAACAGCACAGTAGCATTCATGTAGATGACTGACCAGGAGCAAATCTGCTCCTGGTCATCTGTCCACCAGAGGGAAAGAGATTTCTCCCTGCCCCTGGTAGCAGCCTGCTACCACGGCAGGCTCCACCACCAGAGTCTAGGTGGGGACTATGTCCCCCTGCCCCGGCAGGAGGGAGCTCTGAGATCGTGACTGGGGAATGAGGGCCGAGAAGTTCTTATCTCTCAGCCCCACCTCTGTGGTTGTGAGGCCAGTGCTGGGAGATCCTTATCTCCCAATGCCAACTCTGTGGTCATGGGAGATAAGGATCATCCAGTGCCAGCCCCATGGTCATGGAGCTGGCCCTGGGAGATAAGGGTCTCCTGGCATGGGCCCTACAGTTATGGAGCTGCCACTGGGCGATAAGTCTCTCAGCACCAGCCCCGTGGTATGGAGCTGCTACTGGGAGCTCCCTGCTGGCAGGGGCTGGGGAACCTGTTCCCTGCCCAGCTCCAGGAGTGCTGAGCTGGGTGCTCAGCTCATTCATGGAGCTGAGCAGGGAACAAGCTGCTCAGCTTGTTCCCTCTCCAGCGCTGTGCTCACAGAGATGAGTGGGGAACAAAGTCACCAGCCTGTTCCCTGCCAGCTCTGTGCTCACAGAGCTGAGTGGGAAATAGGCTATCCAGCCTCTGCCCCGCATGTGGGCCAGAGACTGGGAGCTCTCCTGGTCAGGGGCAGGTCCCAGCGCAATCAGGCAATTGAGGCACGGAGCTTGGAAAGAGCTGCAGGGGTGAGGTAGGTCTCAGCCCTCTGCCCCGATCTGCCAGTGGGGCAGCTAGCAGAGAGCTAGCTGCCCCACTGCGCATTGGGGCAGGGGGCTGGGACCTACCTCATCCCTGCAGCTCCCTTCCCTGCAGCTCTTTCCAAGTCCCCTGCCCCTGGTCAGGAAGCCAGGGCTAGGAGCTTCCTGCTGCCAGGTTAGGGGGACATTGTCCTCATCCCAGCAGCAGGCAGCCCCTGGGGGCAGGTTGCAACATCCCAGCCCTTGCCAAAGCACAGGTGTCTCCTGGCCAGATACTCTGCCAGCCCCTGGGTTAGCAACTAGGGAAAGCCTAAAACTCCCCCTGGTGGTGGCAGAGGCTCATTTACTTGTGAGTAGTTTACTGGCAAGTAAACTGATCCTGGATCAAATGCATAGGTAGATGCACCTTCAGGGTGTAAAACTCTCGCAGTGTTAATACATCTGTTTTGCAGTTGTTATAACTTAGTTAAAGAGAAGGATTAAAAATATTCAAGACTTCAGCCCATGATTAAAGACAGTTATCCTCAAAAATGGTTTGGAAAGATAATTCTATTCCTTTCCAATATCCTTCGGTGACTTTCATAAAGATGAATATTAATGAATAGCAGTGTGAAACTTAATGCCACATCTACCATAATTCTGCCCCCTTCTGCAAGTATGGCATATGTGGTGTTAACTACTTCTTTATGCATTGCATATATAATAGGGCCAAGTAACAGTTGCTTTGGCATTTATAAACTTGAATTTATTGATTAATTTTCATGTAAAATCTGCATTGTTCTCTTAGATTTCATGCTGTTTTTCTTTTTGAAAAAGAAGAAAAATAAGTGCTGATATAGCTGCCTATTAAATCAAGTTACTCCACATTTAAATGAGCAAAACCATGATGTCACAATCACTTTTAATAAATGGACAATTTAATAAGATACATAATTATGGACATTTGGTTCTGCTTCTCCACGAGAGAACAGATCTAGTGATTTAACACTGAATGGAGAGCTATCTTCTCACCTGACAGTGGCTCCATTTGATGAGTTAGTGTTTGCAAAGTACTTTGAAGATTAAAAACATTATAATTTACAAGTATTTTCCTCTTACCCATGTGAATCATAATGAGATGCTGGGACGTTAAAGTTAGGACTTCATTTTGTTTAACTTAGATATTTTAAAAATCACAACTTTCCCAATGCAGTCATTTTTCTATAGATGTCACCTGTATATAGGCCCTTTAAAAAAATGGCTCTGATGTTTAAAGAGAAAATGTTAAATAGCGGCATTAAATATGTTTATCTACCTTGCCTTAGAAGAAATGTATCATTGTGCTGGGACCTGTACAAATGAATAAAAGGAACAATCCCTGCCCCATAGATATGCACTAGGATTACCATATATGTGATTAAGGTCCAAATTCTGCACAACTCTTACAGAAGCAAAACAGCAATTAAGAATTGTGACAATAAAATGAAACAAACTTTGATATAAGGCATCACATTCAGCCTTGTAAGTGAGGTTAACATCAATGAAGTTCATGAGATAACTTGGCCACCCTGATTCTATGTTGTATTTTACAGAGAACACTAAATAGGCAATGACATATTGCACTTTCAGAAGGCAGTTAATGACAGATAAGATTATTGGCAGTTTGTTAAAGACTACTGAAGTAAGACGAGTGAGTTGTTCTTCTATCACTATGCCATGACATTTTAAGATTTTCAGTGTATCACATAAATTTAAAATATCCATTTTAAGTATTTTTTAACATTGAAAACAGGCTTATTCCAAAAGAATGTGTCTTATACTTACAACTTTTAAACTACAGCTGGGAACTTCAGTGCAAATAGCTTTAAGAGAGGAAACAAAGTTAAACGTAAGGGGATCTGTGTCTTTTGAGAAACTTATGAGGAGTCGTACTTTAATACTTCGCAAAGCAAGTACTTCTCTTATCTTCCCATCCAAGTAAGGCCAGTACCTGTGGAGGAAACATGCAATTCATTCAGGTAAAATTTTTAAAAAATCCAAACCCAAACAAACCCCCACCCCAGACTTTTATTCAAACAACCACAGGCAATCTAGGGAAAGCTAAGCAAAATGTGAACAGCATTCATATATAATTATGCGGGGAGCAGAACCTGCTTGAGGGGAGTCTAGCTGAGGTGGTCTACCACATCCTTGGCTTTCTCTGTAGTAAGACAGCAACCCTGGGGGCAATAAGATCCTGTTAGCCTGTGGGCAAGCACATACACTTTCTGAGTGGATGCTTAGCAAGCTGCAAACATTAAAGTAAATTGAAACATGTATGGGATTTTTCTTTGCACAAGGTGTGCTGCTTGCCCAAGCTGCATTCCTGCTTTGAATGCAGGAAAGAGAGCTTCCACAACCTTCCTTTAGCTCCTAATTTCATCCTCTCTTTCCCTCTTGCTGAGACCTCTGGTCTAGGACTATAACAACTCTTCAGCAGTTCCTGCAGGGGCAAACGAGAGATACCTCAGTGTAGAGTCCTCGTGTCCTTTGGCAGGGAATAAGGGTAGGTACTTGGTCACATGAGGGTGTTCCCTTTTCTACCCAGTTGCTGAGAAAAATAATCCTCATTTTAGTGCAGCAACTATTTTTATGGCATACATTTTGCTGATCATGGTCCACAGTGCTGTTTGAGGGTCTAGAGATCCCCTCCTCTGGAGTGATTAGTCCAGGATGGGGAGCAAAGAGCAATGGACATGTCCATTAGTCTCAGGAGATTTTGTAGAACATAACCTGAGAAGGTATTAAGTGCCTCACAGAACTCCCCTGTACCAGAAATGACATTAAGTGGTAGGAACATAGGCTAGTAGAGTTGTGGAAGCCACAGCAATGACTTTAAAACCTTACTCCTGGGAAAACAGAAAAAGGCCCCCTCTGTGTAGATAAGCCTGTGCTTATCTACAGAGTTAGTTTGAAATAGTTCTCCATGGTGGAATCCTATTTCACCATGGAGAACACAGAATACCAGCAGTCTTCCTATGCCTGAACAAGGGTGTTTGTGTCCAAAAGCTTGCAAAGAACAATTTTTCAAACTATTTAGCTTGAATGATAAAAGATACCACATTTACCCAAAGAACTTTGTCTGCCTGTGTAACAAAGCTCTGACTTTTTCCAGGAGGAGCATCTCCAGATTGTATTAAGTAATACATGTTAAGCTATCACAGGACTGCTCTTTGGAGATAACACAAGTTCAAGACTAGCACAGTGCAGGAGTTGGAACCAACAATCAGCTGAATGTTGGTTCTAGCCCCTGCATTGTGCTGAAGTCTTGAACTAGTATTATGTCTGTGAAGCAGTCCCACAACCACTGAATATGTGATTGTCAGTCCCAGCCCTGGCCCACATCAATGTCTTGAACCCACTCTGGTGTGGTACAAACCTGTTTTGTAGGAGCTATAAACATGGGAGGGCGGAGGTCTTGAAACAGCTCTGGTGCAGTTTCAGGGCTGGTTTGAGACTCTGACAGGGTGCTGGGGATAGGATAACTGCATATCATGTTAGAGTCTTGAACCAGCCCTGGGACTGCATATCATGTCATGTCATCAATGATCTGCATATCATGTTAGAGATTGTGGTAAACATTACCATATGACTGCTCAGAACATGTGCTAACTTTTAATATGGTATAGCAATACTTAGTATGATTTATATAAAACACATGCTAAGTGTCCTGACTGACTGCAACATGGCCCTAAACTGCTGAATACATCAGACAGGGGGAGCAGCATCTGCCCTTCCGCAGAGTGGCAAAAATACCAGTCTCTTCCACAAGAGCAGTGCCAGAACTGCTATGGCCATTACAGATCCATTCTGTTCTAAACCATGACAACCTGCATGTATTAACTTTCTCCAAAACAAGAATGTGGTGCACAAACTTCTCCTGCTTCATCTTAGCCAAAAGGAGGCTGATTTTGGAAGGTCTGAACAAGTCCTATTATCTGATTTTTCAGTTATAAAAAAGGTGTACATAAAAAATAAGAAGGCAAAGGAAACGAAAAGAAAAAGCACAGTTTAGTCAGATTTCACAAAGAGCTCAGAACCCAAAGGCTCCCAATTAAAGCACATACCTGCAACCACAAGCTGTATAAAAACCCTCTGCTCTGAGCAAATGACACTAATAAGAGCTGCTGACTACTGGGCAGTTCTCCAAACCTGGCTGTTGTGTCCAGGACAGCAGTTTTTTTTATTACAACCTGGCATCCGTTTCTCAGGTCCCAAGCACTTTTGAAAATCTGGGTAATTCATAGGTTCTGCTTAAAATAACTGACTCTTAAATAGCTACAATGTGATATGGTTTTAAATGCAGTCTGTGCTGAGTTTAAAACAATTTTTAATAGAATTATGGCAGCTCCCATATTGTTCATTAGAACTCTCAATATGTTATCTCCTCTCTCTCTATCTTAACACACATACACATTCACACACTCTCTATCTCCTTTTGGTATTCAGAGGCTGCCAGCAACCATTGATCGCATCAGGGTACAGAATGCACTAGCATGAGAAATACAATTAAACAAGTGGGTTCTTCTATCACATGCCTGGGTATCACATACCACAGTCAGGACCTTTCAGGTAATCTCACTACATATATTTTGATCTCCTTCAGTAGGCCAGTTCACATTTTAGGATCCGGAACTAGAAATTTCCTTTTAAGTTGCAGTTCTGCTCCCATTTAAAGCAATGACTGAACTCTCAACTTTCAGTGGATACATCTACATGAGACATTTACTGAGTAGCTGACTAATTACTTATGCAGTAAATGTTACACATACTCCACAGAATAAAAAAAACTCTACAGCAGTGCAGGTGTAAATACTGCCCTGGCTGGCTGGGCCATGAGAGTGCTTCAGTGCAGGGGCTGCCTGCCAGCTATCCCCTCACTGAAGCACCCTTGTGCCCCAGCCAGCCCTTCTGCAGCATGTTGAATTGGGGGGAGCAGCCCTGGGCTGGCAGGCTGACACCCAGAGACCCCTGAGAGCTGGGGTGAGCTGCCCCAGTTCAACGTGTTGTGTTCCTAGGTGCGTGTGCTGATGCAACACCTGGGAGCAATAACCTCCAGAGCAGTAAGTGCCAGAGTTTATTCAAGCACACTAATAGTATGTATAGACACACCCAATGAGTGCAAAACTGGGCCCTAAGAAATCAACCCAGAGGGAGTAATTAAAAGACCCACTAATTTTATTCATCAATGATTGTTCAATGTCATTTCTGCAATGTGTGGAAACTGAATTTGGACTCTTACTAACCTTTTAGCATTAGTGTCAATGACAATTGGCAGGTAGTCCATGACAGCTATGTACACAAACTGCTGGGCATCATCTATCACATTGTAGATAGCATCAATATCAAAGACTCTGTCTTTGGGGCAAAATTGCTTGGGAGAATTCTGTGAAGACAAATGATCAAATGTTACATTTCAAAGTTGCTTTTCTAAAAAAAAAATCATGTCGCAACAAAACTTTTAAGCAGTATTACTTTAGCAGAGACAATCCACCACTGTTATGTTAAACTATTCAACTGGGATTTCCAGAGGCATAAAGGGGAGTTATTTGCTTAACTCCCCTTCAAAGGTCTTCTTCCAGTGTAATGTTCAGTGTTCAACCCTGAAAAGCATTTTTGCAAACAAAGTAGCTCTACCTGAGAGGAAGCTCTTACATGATATAACACAGGACTTTTCTCTAAAGGGTATATTAGAAAGAGGTAGAATTATCTGATCATTACACTCTCCAGGCACATCATTTTCATATAAGTAATTAGTCTTTATTAATTTTACCCTATTTAAAATAGCATGCAATGTAGCTATTTGCTAAGAAAATCACTGTTGTTCAAAGTCACTGCTGCTGTGTAAGAATCTGAGATTTCAATACTACCTCTTTCATGTCATCTACAAAATCACTCCCATTTTGGAATTGGCTAGGCAAGTGGTGAGTCATGATTTCTATTTTTTTGCTTAACTATCCATTGTGTTACCTCAGCTTACAACCACCTCCTCCTATTCTTATTGACTCTAGAGAAATGTCACCAGAACTTTAACAACTTCCATGCCTCCATCAAACTAACTCTGCAGCACTCCATCCAGCAGAGTCATTTCCTAGACCCTGGGCACTACAGTGAAGAATTTGCAATGGCCTTGTTGCCACCACACTGAATTGGACACCAACCAATTGCCTCAGCTACCTTCACGCCACCAGTTTTCACCCTAAAGGCACCACTAGATCCACTCTCTACAGCCAAGCTCTATGTTACAACAGTATGTGCTCTGATCCCACTGACCAGGATGAGCACCTTAAGGATTTGGAGCAAGGATTCCTACAATTACAATACAATCCCCAAAGTGTAGCCACTCAAATCAACAAAGCCAAACTCGGACCTTGCTCCAACCTGCTACAATACCAACCTCAGGAAAAGGACAACAGAATCCCTCAGGTTGTTACCTATTCCCCCAGCTGGAATACCTTAGACACATCATTATTCACCTCCAGTCCAGGATGACCATTTCAAGGTAGTCATGGCAGACAAACCAGTCCTAACTTACAGACAGCCCGCCCCCACCCCCCCAACCTCAAATGACATCTCTCAAACAGCAGACTAACTCCCATCCTTACCAAGTACCAAGCCTTGCAATGGACCCAGATGCCTGCTGTGCCCCCAGCATCAATACAGACCACATCATCACTGGACTGGAAAACAAAGAGTGCAACATCCAAGGTTCATTCACCTGCAACTCAAACAATGTCATACATATCATCACTTGCTTACGATATCTGTCTGCACTGGACAGACAAGGTGGTCTGTATATGTAAGAATGAATGAACACTGATCTGACATCAGCTGCAGAAAGAGACAAAGGCTTGTGTCAGAATACTTTCACGTCCCTGGACACTCCATAACTGATCTCAGGATTGCTGTTTTCAGGCACCAAAATTGTAAATAACAGTTTAAATGGGAAATTGTGGACCAAGAAATCCACAACCTGGAGTATGTTAAATATGGTTTAAACACAGCCTATGTATTTTAATCCTAATACCTTGACTGGCCTTTATGACTGTTTTGTTCCTTGTCTTTGTATGCTGCTCCCAACACTGTTCCTTCTCCCTCCCCACCCCCGCCACTATCCTCCCCTCTCCCCTTCTTCCCATCCTTCCTCTTTTCCCACCTTTTGTTTTCAAATCATTCAGTCCATTTCATACACTGTTTTATGCCTTCCTTTCACAGCATTTGATGAAGTGAACTCAAGTTCACAAAAGCTTGCGCGCGCTCTCTCTTTCTCTCTCTCTCTCTCTATATATAATTTAGTTAGTTTGTAAGGTCTATATCTACCCTGCCTTGTATCCTGACATCTAAATTTCTCTTCTTTGTTATTTCTCCAGATTCTACTTAGCACAACCATATCTGGTTCTTGACTGGGGTCCCCATGTGTTACTACTGTATTACAAATAAATATGTATAAACCTTTCAAATAATTTTAGGATAACAAAAACATTGGACAGTTAATGTATAGAGCACCTATAAGAATCAAGCCCTGAATTCTTTTTTTTTTTCTTTTTTAAAAAAGGAATTGGATTGTTTTATGTTTCTATCAGCCAGTCAGAAACATAATGTGCAGTTGCTAAGCAACCTCATCATAATGATTCCTGATTAGAGAATCATTGATTTATTGTAATGTTTGGATCACATAGAGAAAGAAATATTGTAAGAGAAGTGTATTTTAAAGATTACGTATTTGAATTTGGAAAACAAAGTAGAAAATAACACAACCTTCCTTAAGTTGACAAATTTCTGTTACTCAAATCTGTTTTTCTCAGGGCACACTATACACAATTTAATTTTATCCATATAGGACAATGTTTCTCTCTCAAAAATGTCATGGGTAAGTTAGTAATAATTAACAGCAATAGACAAAACTGTTACAGAATACATTGTTGCACTCTCTCTGATGATCTAGAGATTTTCTGAGCTCAGAAAAAGTTAATGCTCTTGCACACAAATTACTTTTGATGGCAGAGGTGCAGTTTCTATTCTTATGTTCAGACTACTAGTCCTATTAGACTAAGATTCATGTATGCGTGTATGATTTGTCAACTGGGATTATGGATAACTAATTGTGATCATGAAAGAGCCAATGACACTTCTTTCAAATTTAGATGTGCGAGATCCTCAATCTGGCCAAATACTAATTTGGACAACTAGCTTCCACTTGCCTAAATAATTCATGCAGCTTCAATTGCCTACTGCATTTTCCTCCATTGCACTTCTTAGACTTTTGTTTCATGCTTCTGTGTGCTGGTAAACTACTGGCAAGCTCTGCAGCATCACGGGGATAGGAGAGAAACAAGATATTGAAAATACTGCTTCCAAAGTGATTCATCTTGTAACAACTGTCCTGGATTTACCCTAACTGCCAAGCCCTTCAGCATGTATATGAAGCCACTCAAAAAGACCGTTTCAGAACCAAGGACAGCTCATTGATGATACACAGTTAGATGATTCTAGCTCTACAGTCCCCTATAATTTCAGTTTCTGCCCCACGGAAATGTTTGTAGATATGGCAGACAGATGTGCTGCAGATAACAAAATTCAGGGGGTCAGTGATGGGGTCTCAGTGAGGACAGTTTTAGCTAGATCCTATTTCATCTTCAGTGCCACTTACGTATCCATGTAAAGCGCAGTTTTGGGCACCCAGTTGGATTTCAGATTCTACATCCACCCAATGGCTTTTATGCACCCTGCATTTAATATCAGAGGAAAAGGATAAAGGGTGGTAGGACAGTTTCTGCCCCACTGGAGTTTGAGATAGAAGACAGTGCCCCTTCCTTCCACCGCAGACAGTCCCTTTAGCTATCTTGCCTCCAAGTCACCCAACCTGTCATGTTGTCTTGGGTGACTGGTGGTCTAGTTCCTTGAGGCAGGCTGGAGAGCCTGCTGGGGAATGCCTTAGCCCAGGGGTATAGGGGCAACCTGCAGCATGTGTGCCACAAGTGGCGTGGGCAGCCTGTGTGTGAGAGACACATGGCAGATCAGTGTGGGGAGAGGGAGTAGAAGCAGAGCAGCAGATCAAGCAGGGGAAAGGAGATCAGAGTGGCACTTAGGGAGGACATGGGGATCATGCACTTAGGGGGCTCTTGTGGCATACCTGCCAAAAAGGTAGGCCCCCACTGTCTTATACCATGGTCTGGTAGTTACAGCACTTTTCTGGGAAGTAAGAGGTGCAGGTCCCCTCTAGGTTCTGGGTCTCCCATTTCCGAAGTGTCCTAAGCACTAGCATAGTAAAGAAAAGGTAGGAAGGCCTTCTTCATCCTCTTCTGAGTACATTTAGGAAATCTACTGTCAGTTTAATTCAAGCCCATACTATTTTCTAAATATGGTAGAAAAGATGCCCCCTTCCCATTTATTCAGAGTGTACCATTATCTACCATGTTATAATTTTGTAGCAGAAATACAGTATTTTGCTGTAAGCACAGGCTCAGAACCTCTAGCCAAATTATGCTGCAGCATTCTGGAGGGACTTGCAAATTTGATATCTGTGACCACCAGCAGGAATGATGGTGTTCTCTACTTTTTTGTCAAGGTGGGAGTGGAGACCTCTCTTCCAGCTTCATAAAATCTGGTCTTATGCAGATCCCATAATTTCCTTCAAAGAAGTGCATTCAGAAAACTTCTCTTTTACTTGCAGCTTCTACAGCATGGTGCACCAGATTTGCATATTTGTTTTGAATGGGATTTCTGCATTTTGCACATTAGCTGCCTATGAAGTGTCAGACCTGACACTACTGATCTTGAAAGGTCTTTGTAAGCCCTGACAATACTTGAGGATGCTTCTTCAGGAATATCTCCCTGATGCCTGTATGTGATCACATGCCAGCTACCTTTTAGGGATGATGCAAAGGCATGTTACGTGTCCCTTGAGGTGTAATTGGCCAGTTGTGTGCCCTGGACAGTGATAACACAGGGTGCAGAAGCAGCAGCCAGAGAGTTACTGCTTTGGGATAGATTCCCCCCCCCCCCTTTTTTTTTGGCTGCTGATGTGTATAATGAATGGCCATTTAAAATGATTTTTGGTGGCAAAAAAAGGAAGTGACATCCTTCTCTGCTGCAGCAAACCTCCAGCTTCCAGCAGGACACCTGCTGCTCTGCCCTACCCATTGCCTACAACCATAGCTACTTCAGGGAAGGTGCAGGGGCGGGGGAGACAGGCAGGAGGCTGGGGCACCCCACTAGTTAGTGTCCCTCCAGGTAGTTGCCAGGGCTCATGCCCTGCTCACCTACCCATCATTGTGCTACTGAGTACAGCAGCAATTATACCTGTGTGAATGCTGGATTCTCAGATTCAGTTCACGTCAACTCTTCCCACTTAAAAAAAGGGGGGGTGGGGAGTATTTTCTTCTTCTATTCTTACTGGTCAGCTTCAGTCAGGTTTAGTTGTTTGAATTTTAGAGGTTGTTAAATATAATATTGTTGTAATTTAAAAATAAAGAGAAAAGTTGTAACAGTTATAAAACACTTTGATGGTCTCTGGAAGACAAGAACTGCTACATTAATAAGCTATTATAATTAGCCACACAGAAATCAAATTGATAAAAATGCTAGGCTCCAAGTTTGGTAAAAATGTGAATGGGATTTGGACTATGTATAATTAAAATATCAGACAAACAATAAGTTCATTTGGCCATAGATTCTTTGTTTTGCAACAAATGAACTATTTGCATGATGCATTAGCCACAGGAGGGCTCCCCTGTTTTTCCCTGATTGCAAAGGAAACATATTGTGAATTATAGATCAAGGAAGAAGCACAAAACAAAGCTTTTCAAAACTACAATATTCCTGGCAACCTTCTGTAGAAAAGATGTTATGAAAATGAAAATGAATGTGATTTTTCTCCGTAATGGTAAAACAAAAAGAAAAGATTACATGCATTTCTCCACCTTTTAGATAAAGATTTTAATCACAAACAGCACACTTGTTAAAATAATTATTTGCTCCTGAAAGATAGACTGATTAGATTTGTCAGCAATGCTCGAGTCCCCTTCAAATTCTGTCTAGTAGCTGGAAATAATGGTATTCTTCCTCTGTAGATCAGTTCAAACCCCTCACGCGATTTTCAATTTTAACAGCTTCTCTTGAGTAATTAAAAATAGAAGTTAGGGTGGCACCTTACAGACTAACTCGTTCAGAGAAGCATGAGCTTTCATGGCTACAGCCTAGTTTGTCAAATGCTGTGAACTGACTAATTAAAAGTAGTGATAGTCAGTCACCAATTCAAAGGCACCAATTCAGGAGAATGCTTAATTATATGCTTAATTTAAATCATATACTTAGGTCTCAGTGATTTCAAGTGGGTTTGAGCACCAGTGCCTTTCTGAGTAGGGATGCTTTCAGGGCCATAAAAAGGAAAAGCACAGAGGTTATACATAGAGGAATAAGACAATACTGAGTACAAGAGAGAATAGTAACCAAGAGTTCTCTCTCACTAGTCAGCTGCTGTCAGGAGAAAGCAACATAATTGTACTTGTACAAAATTACTGTAATTGGTACAAAATTATTATACCAAACATGACAAACTCAGGTAAACAGTGAAGATATCGTTATAATAGGATGATCAACAGACTTCAAAGTCCTAACTTTGAAGTGATATATAATACCCCAACTCCCATGGAACAGATATTTTCTTAAAAACTCACCGACACAAAGGCCTCTGCTTTTGTCTCATTCAGCTGCAGGGTTAATTTGTTCTGAGTATCATACACCCCATACAGTCTCTTAGACCAATTCGAAGGTATTTTACTCTTGTGTTTTAAAGAGCTATATAATGCAAAGATCCTTTGTAAATCTAGAACCAGGCAGCTGCAGTTGTACACGATGACACCAAGTTCTTTCATCTGTGAAATTAAAGTTCATACCATTAGCAATATATTGGTTGTAAAATCTATCTGTAGAAATATACAACAGCACAGAAAACATACTTTGGAATATATCTTAGGTTTATCATTTACATCTAGAAAAATATGCATCACACTAAGATAAGAACAGTGGAGACTGTCAACAATATTATATTAAATAATGTTATTAAAATAATGTTTTGTTTCAGGCACAAATATGGTAAGGGTATATAAGTTCAACATATTACTTTGCATTTGGGCACCCTAATGAAATAAATGCACTCCTGAAGAATTACTAATGAACAACATTTATTTGTGTCAGAATTCTGTCCACAGCATTTATTCTGTAGGTGCTGCCTTAGAACTGCTGCTCTTGGTATTTTTGCTTGTTTACAATAATAGCATCCAGTCTCTGCTGGGTAGCATGATAGCATGCTGTGCTATCAACATCAATTCCAGTTTCAGAAGCAATTTGTGTTTTGCAAGTATTGGAAAAGCTGAAAGAATCAGATTCGCATTAAAGGAAAGTAAGTTATTTCTCCACTAAAGAAAGGATATAAGAGTCAGGCTTTGCCCATGGTGGGTGCAGTGAAAACCTGTACATTTATCTCTGTCAGTAGTTGAATTTGCAGTGGTCTTGGAAAACAGCATGCTCCAGCAACTGGGACACTGGATTAAGAGATGGCAAAAAATTGAGTTCTATTCCCTACTCTCCTGGTGCCTTGGCATGTGATCTTAACTGGGGCATTTCACTTCTTTGTGCCCAAATTCTCATCTGTACAATGACGATGAAGAGACTTGCCCTTTCCTTGACAAGCATTCTGAGATCTACATGTAGCAAGGACTGCATGGGCAAAATACTACTATTACTAGTTCCCATTCTATATATTCTGAATATAAAAGATACCATAGTAAAAAGAAATATTACAGACATGTCATATTCTTTTATTGGCACACACTCTAGCTTCTGCATTACCAGAAGGCAACACTCCCAGTTATCTTAATTTTCCTTTGGCACAGATTTCAAAATACACTTTTCTAACACTTAGCAAAATTTGATATAATTTCATCTAAGTATATCACATGCCTTCTGTTGTCTAATGGTAACAGCACACATTATCTCTCCCCTCATTTCTTTTATGATGGTCCAGGAAAGCATTGCTATGTGTCATAGATGTTGTCAACCTCCTAGCATCTGCATTCCACACCAGTTTAAACATCTCCAAAAATAAAGCATTCATATATCTAATGGAAAATGGTATCTACTCCAGATTAATGTTGGAGGGTGGTTGTTACTTTCCCAGAATCACAGAGTAGAGAAAAACAGAGTAGCTAGTATGACAGGGTAAATAAGGAGGACATGCCAGCTGACAATCATGTTCCTCCTTTCCCCATATGCCATAAATGTCCCAAATGGAAGAAGAAACTTGATGACTAAGGATTTCTTGTTTCCTAGAATAATAAAATTAAAGAAAAATGGGGTTGGAAGGGACCTTAAGAGGTCACCTAGTGCAGCCCCCTGCTCCAGGCAGGATCATTCCTGTCTAAACCTCCCTAGAAAATTGTTTGTCTAATCTGTTCTTAAAATCTTTGGGAACAACCCTCATGCACAACCACCAGGCATAATGACTGAAATATCAAAAACACCCTTTATCTTGCCACACAGTGACAGAGACACAGTCAGTATCCTGCTATTGTAAGGACAGGAAGCAGTTTGCTAAAATCCACTCAAGCGTTCCAGGATTCCTAGCCCATATGCTGGAAAAGTCACATACTAGGGGACCACCAAACCTGTATGGTGTCATTCCAAAAATAATTTATGAGTCATTTCACTCACAGGAATATGACTAATAATCATATTGCCTAAATCACAAGACTCAGGCACCTTTTAAATTAATTAAATGCAAAATACAAAGGTATATTTCATAATTCATCTGTAGACCTGCACAAAGCTGGCTTTAGCAGTTTAGCTTGTTTACTAAACTGCAGCTCAATTTTGCAGGTAAGTGAGTAGTAACTTTGTTTTAGGATCAAAAGAGAAACCATTCTAAAGTTTCAAGTATTCAGCATATGGTTCTTATATAGTCCTTGGTATAACAAAAGATATCCTTGTTGATGTACTTTTGAGTTTACGGTTTCTTTTGCATTCTGTTCATCTTCAAATATTTAAAAAACATTTAAAGAGCTTTTAAATGTACTATAATTATTTCTGGCAATATATAAGAAACCTATGGGTGCTAACCCAGTGCATTCACCTTTAGAGATCTCCTTGCACCAGCACCCCCCATCCTCTCCCTCTTTGTATTCTTGCCTGCCACATCTTGATGTAATAACCAAACAGGGAAGGCTGCCCAGAGGGTGAGGTGAGCTTTGGAGAAGTGCCACCTGCACCCCTCCACCAGAGGCACCATCCCCAGTGGCTTCCAAGACCAGACTGCCTCTCCTGCCCTGAGGCTTGTGCTTATACAGGGCATTCTGGGTCACTTGGCCCTCCACTTCTGCCTCCTGGGTCATCAGGCACTGCCTGCACTTGGACCTGGTGGCCATCTTGTTACAGGCTTCTTTGCCTGTGAGCTGACTCTAGCAACACAAAGAAGGTGTAAGAAAAAGAAAAGAGGGGACATAGCTAGAGGTCAAGGGAAGGAGGAAACCAGGAAAAGGACACCACACAAGGAAGGGGTGAACTGACAGCAAAATGTAAGGGACAAGAAAGTGTCACAAACCCCTAGGTCCCCTTCCCTTTCTAGTAATGGGGTAGTGGCCTCATTACACAACCCCACTTCATGTTGCCAATGCAACTTATTTTATTATCTCTACAAGCACCATTGAATGGCTCAGAATAGTTTATGCTGCACATCTGGATTAGGTGGTTTAATCAGCTTTTCATGGCTGCTACTTGTTATAGCTCAAATATACAATTACAATTTTCCTCTCTCTGTACCTCTTTATTATTTCACTCTGCTCCTCTCAATTCATTAATGGCAAGGACCTAATTATATCATAGGAGTACATTTCAATTTGCCACATCTGGTGCCATTAGAAAGACTTTTTTGGCCAGGGAGAGAGAAACCTTGTACAACTGTGTTTCTCCCACTTTCCAGTTAAGACTGCTATCAGAGAAACACAGTGCCTTGTGAACAGGAGAAATTTTGGTTCTATATGAGGAAGAAATGGGAAACCATCTTATCACCTAGCTCACATGATAAGTGAAAGCTGACTTCAAGTGACACTGGGTTTAGCACCCTCTCTCTTGGGAGAAGCTGCTCTCAGAAATGTAGATGACACAGGTTAAGTACAGATGTTCAAAAAGCCTGAGGCAGAAGTGCTCTGTCATGATTTATTTAAAGCACTGTAGGTTAGATCAGGAGTAAACCGAACAGACATTCACTGTTTGGTGAGGGAGCTCAGCACCTGCATGCACTGGCCAAGGCCCACCAGTAGGGGCACTCTCACACACCTCCCAAAATGCCCCATGAGCCCCCCAGGCTGCCGAAGACTCCTGAGCAGAGCCGAACAGGCATGCTGCCCCTGATTGGCTGCTTGGCAGGGGTCACCATACCCGCAACCCTCTGTTGCATCACCACAAACCCTCCCCTGTGCCTAGCCCTAGACTTCAAGAAGAGGGTAAGGGCAAGGGCAGGGGTGAGGGTGAGGGCCAGCCATTGTGACTAACACATAACTCTGTGTACTGGCCTGCCCACACCCCACTATGGTGTTCTGCCACCCATACTCAAGCAGGGAGAGCCAGGAGCTGCAGCAGGTTTTGTTGGTTGCCCTGTGTGACTTGCCGGAGGCTGCAAGACATTCTGCACATCCACCTGGACCTGATATGGCAGCAACTTGTCATGCTACACACCCTCATGCTAACAAGACACTAGCTGGCTGTCCCAGACATGCCTACACACTGTACCCTGTGCCTGCCAAGCATCTTGGACTGGACCACTGACTTTAACGTGGCCAATGAGGACAAGGTCATCCAGGATGCCAGGGTCTTGTGGTATCACCATTGAGCGCTGGTTCTGAGTCCATGATGCCAGCATGGACTGGTGGAAGTGGATTGTCCTGGGCACCTGGGATGTTGAATGGTGGCTCCAGACTATTGACATGCACTGGGCCACCTTGATGTTGTCACTCAGCTGGCCCCCCACATCATGCACAAGAACATCAGCATGTTCACTCCGGAGAAGTGGGTGGTCATCACAGTCATGAAGCTGGCCACCCCCAGCAGTTACTGCTCTGTTGCCAACCAGTTTGGCATGGGTAAGACCACAGCCAGAGAGGCCATGCAGGAGGTGTGCCTAGTCATCCAGGACATCTTTGCCAGCTGCTCCATCTCTCTTGTCAATCCGCAGGAGGTGGTTGCTAACTTCTGCCACTGGGGCTGCACTCAACAAATGCAAAACCTTGGAGGGGAGGCACAGAATAACAAGCTTTTGACCTAGCACCCTACTTTCAGGGGTCAGGAGTGAAGACCAGAGCCTTCTCCATAAAGGAGTTGGACAGATTTGTGATCCCAAACCCACTGTCCATCTGAGAGAGCTGCAAGGTGGGAGGAAGCTGCTGAGCTGGGGTGGGAAGAGGCTGAGGGCTGGGAGGCATTGCCACAGTGGGCACCGTGGACTTCTGGCTCTCCCTTATGGGACCTCCAGCCCCAGGGCCCAGTCTTATCTTTCAAGGACCTGAGCATTGTAGCCCTCACCCATGCCTGAGGCTCATGTCATGCAGCTGACCCAAGCCTGAGGGCAGCCTATCCCCACCAAGGCTGCACAGCAGGATCCAGGCCAGGGGGGAGGGGGGTGGAGAGGGGCATGAGGACCTGAAGAGCCCCCAGACCTGGGCCCTTCAGCTGGTAGGTAGATGAGCCAGGACCAGTAGACTCTGGTACCAGATGCTACCCCAGAGAAAACCTAGCTCGGCAGGGTTGCACTCTCTCCTCCCATTCTGATCATTCCTGTGCCCCTTGGGGACTGGCCTGGAATCACTTGGGGGGTCTGCACATACAAGATGACTGCCAGTGGTTGGGGGTGGCTAGTTGGGCTGGAAATGGCGGGGGGGGGGCGTGTCCTTGATGGCCCTGCCATCAAGTTTCAGGCAGCCCAGTCCCACTTCTCTTGCCCATTGCTGCTTCCTGGAGTGGGCCTTGCAGGACACCTTTCTGCCTCATTGGACCATGGGTCAGTGGCTTCCATGTGCCACATCTCCTGTCCTGGTGCCCCCTCACCCCCTAGTATCTCCCAGTCAGGGTTCAGTGGGGAGCACTGCCCCAAAGTGGGCATCCAGGGGTTCCTCCTGTGGGACCCCCATTCCTGTCACCCCAGGGAAGAATCCCTGGAGCAGGGCTCACCATGCTGTGAGGGGCCGGGTGGCAGCCTGTCCCATTACTCCTGCCCAGGAGGGCTACAGGCTCTCCACTGGAGACAGTACCAGTCAGGGATGTCTTAGGTGGATGTCAAATGGTCCAAGACCCTGTGCATAAACTCCCTATCCTGGTGCCGTGACTTTCAGTTCTGCAGCAAAATGGGTTGTCTCCTCCAAACAGTGGGTGGCCATCTGGAGCCCCTGTTCATGGAAATTGACATCCCATTCCTGCCTGTTCCTGCACCTCAACAGACTTGGTGTCAGCATCCCCCAGCCTGTCCTTTCCCCACTCCTCTACATCTTGAGTCATTTCTCATACTGGTCCCATAACTCCAGGCACTAGGAGTCCGCAGTGTGTGCCCTCAGGTCAGAAGCTGCAACCAGAGCTTGTAACATCTCCTCCTTACTTCACCAGTGCTTCCTACACACTTTCATGCACTCTGCAGGTGTTTGGCTCCCCCGCCTTGAGCCACCATCTCAGCCACCATGAGCTGGCTGCCCACAGACAGATGTAGGCTCTGCAGATAGGTGAGACATAGACCCTTTGTGAGAGGTTGCAACTTTTAGTGATAAAAAATTATATAAAGAGTTAGAACCCTTTCATCACTTGCCTGGGCACTCATGCAGACAAACCAAGGGAGCTATGGTGAGTCCCCTGTTTAGACCCTTTCCCTGCCAAAGGCCAGGAGCCATGCAGCTACTCTGCACCCAGCACAGCAGAGACCATGGGTTCTGGCTTTGCCGCAGGTGGGAAGTACCTGCTGTGGGGCAGAAATGGATTGCTGGGGAGGTAGGACCTGAGTCCTTCTATAGGCACTGTGGTAGGCAATTGCTCTGCTCCCATAGAGGGTCCAGGATCCTGGTTCCCAAGGGGGTTCGGACCATCGCTGGCAAGGCAGAGACTGATCACTCTGGGGAATGCTGGTGGGGCTCTTACAACACTCCCTTCCTCTATCTTACCTTAACAGGAGAGAAATTTCTGTGCTGGGTCCCTATGGGAGCAGTATCTAAGTCCTGACACTCCCAGGGCGAGGACCTGGCTGGAACGGTGAGGTTCTTACTCCACCCCACTCCCCTGTGCTAACCTTTCAGGAGAGACATTTTGGCCCCATGTCCCTGACAACCTGGTTCTATGCAAGTCCCTTGGTAAAAGTCAGCTGGGCCTGGAAGATTTTTTTCAGTGTTTCTGTGGGAGCCCCAACCAATATGCCATGCTTCTGCTTCTGGACATGGTCCCCTGGGAACATCTCAGCAGCTGGAGAGGAGCCATCTGCTGTGCCAGAGCACTGGGGAACCCTGGAGTTGCCATTCCATGTGGGAATCCACCTTGAGTTGTACCTATACCTCCACTATGATGATGTGACATCCCAGGAAGAGTTTGTAATTGCTACCACTACTGATGCGCTGCTCAGCCCATGACTTGACCCAGGGAGAATTTCCCTGAACCCCTGCTGTCTGGAATGAGTCCTGTCATGAACTGCCCTTGGCTTTCCAGCACCACTCTTCTACTCAGAATACTCTGGGAGGGGGTGTGGGAGGGGTTGCTTTGCTTTCAGTGCTAGTGGCAGGGGGCCAGGATAGAGCTGTGATTACAGGAAGGGGATTGCCCTGAGGGGTTGGTACAGTGACTGCCTGTGCTGTGATATTTGGAATCACCTGGTGCCCAATGGATTTTACCCGTGGATGGGATCAAAGGGGAGGGGGAAAAGTGTCAGTTTGCCACTTGCCAGCCTCTCCAAGTGCATAACCCGGAAGTCCCCCTGGCAGTAAGAGTGGAGCATCTGAGATAACAAATCCCACATGGGATTCCTGCTAACACATCTGTCCCTTTCTTGAAATGCTGAAGTCAAAGTGGCAGGGTGTCTGGCCCTGGGGCTCCCTAAGGGGGGTGGATGCTAGGGCTGGACTTCTGCAGTGCTATGCCCATATGCAGATGCCTGGGAAGATGTGCAGGTGCCAGGGCTGAGCTCAAGCAGGGATGCATCAAGTCTGTGTGGTGTTTCATGATGGGGTCTGAGAGGCATGGACTGCAGATGGCCTGGAGCTGGGGCTGGTGCAGGGGCACAGAACCTTCTCCCCACCTCAGCCAGGCTGCACCTCATAACTGGCAGGATGGGGGATGCAGGGCTGGAGATGAAATGTCACCACCTTGGGTCAGTAACAGTCTAGGGGCAGGGCTAGCCCAGTGCTCTGGTAGAGCAAATAAGTGCTGGCCAAGGCAAGAGAACAGCGCAAAGCCGCTTAGGATGCTGGTGGAATGAGACCTAACATGAGTCACGATCTGGTACAGATGTTCGATAGAGTTCTCAAACTTAAAGCACTTTAGCCTGATACCACATTTATCCAGGGTTATCTTAGATCAGGATCCACTATTTTTAAAGTGCTCTTCATGGGGTGAGCTTCTGTTCAGTTATGGCTGTAGAGTACTTTCTGAGCGCTTATCACACAGTAAGTGTAACGTCTGGCCATAGAGATCTGCTAAGCACACATCAGTCCTGACAGCTTTGAACAGTTTAAGGAATGGAGCTAACCTATTTCAGAAGTGCATGATACCTGTCAACATTATTTAAAAAATTAGAATTACTATCTAACTCTTGTTTGTTTCAAGTATTTGTTGAAAAAGACAATATGAGAAATATATGCTTGTATGCAAATAAGCACTCAGCTTGCTCCTTTCTTCTGAGGAATCTTTAATTAGTTTTTGAAGCAGAGTCCTTTTCTATGACAGAAGCATCTTCCTTTACAGTGTGTCTATTTTTAGTGCTGTACTCTGAGGTAAGGAGAAGCTGATCTTTTCCCAATTAATTACAAAACCCATGATCCTGAAGGCATTTTGGAGGGTGGGCAATGGGGATGTCATACCAATGACAGATTAAGCATGAATAAGTATCTCATCCAGATAAAGATAGATACACTCCTGGTATAATTCAAGGGCTGCTATTATTGCAGTCATGAATTTTTAAAAACAGTCTCAGAGGAGAAATAGAAATAAAGGGATTTATATTGAAAGAATCAAAATCTGAAGATTGCTCTGTGACTTGCAGTGACTGGAAAAGGCAGCAATGTATCATTTTAAAGATCTGTCGTGGCAAAACCCCTGAAGGTGAGACTGAGAGAACAGAGGAGCATCTTTTCATCCTAAATTTTGGAATTACTTATGCATTAATGAAAGGCCTGCTAAAGAAAAGACTACTGCAAGCATATTTTCTGGATTAATTAATACAGCTCTGAAGGAAGAATATTTTCTGAACTGAAAATTAAAGTCACCCATCTAGCTGTCTCTGAACAGTGGCATAATAATCACATCTGAAGTTTAATGTGGAACAAGTGACATTTGGAAGAAGGCAGATGAGGTTTTCTGGATAGAGACAATTATGTGACTTGAATTTTCCTCTTTGTGGAAACATGTCAGTACCAGTACTCAGTTCAAAGTCCTCCCTGCTCCCTTCCCTGCCAAAACCCATCAGTGTCTGCTTTTTCACTCCTTTCCTCTTCTGTTGCCATTTACATCTGTGCAAAACCTGCATAAAATCCTATCACATCAGAACCTGTCTCACTCCAGTGGTTGCTTTTTACACGTGCTTTGAACAGAATGTGACTGCAAGACACAAGGAAGTGGAGAATCAATCCCAGTTTACAAAAGTAAATATCAAAGCTGTAGAGCTGAGTTAAATGAAAAAAAAACCCGAACGGATAAATTATACAAGAAAAGAGTGAGTGACCTGAATAGGAATAAAATTCCATACTAGATTCAAGCATCCTATCTTAGGTATCCCTTCCCAGAAAGGATTCTACCTTTCACAAATAAACTTCTAAATCTTCTCACTTCTTGCCTTGCACAATGTTATGCTTCACCTTAGTTACATATTTCTGAGTGATAAGCCTTACCAATTAAGAGATAACATTAATAACATTTTCCAAATAAAATTGGACTCCTTAGATACTGTTGAATGTACAACGCCTGAAACCCACTTCTATGCATGCAGGTAAAGAATGATTGGATCTAATGCACATGCAGCTACACATGTAAATTAAAGCTCTATAGCAACCAGCTAGCTATACAGTTAGTATAGATTTTTGAGGTCTAACTTTGTAGCTGGTTGGAGCTTTTTATTGTGTGATCAGGACTTTGCACATGTCGCTGGTTTTAAGGTAACTGTACAATTAACTAGTTAATTGTGTGATACTTGTAATGTGTAGAGGGGCCCTTAGCATAGCCCTTAATGGGCTATGCTGTGCCTCTCCTGCTTACTTCCTTATTGTCCAAGTTATCCCATTGGGTAACAGGTTGCTGCTTAATATATGGTCAGTTTGGCTCTTGGTTTGTAAAACTGAAGTGTTAGTAGATACAGAGGGAATTTCTCTCTGTACTTATTTTAATAAAAAATTTAATTGTTCAAATTCATGTTTATGTGAAGAAATTAATGGCTTGATCCTGAAAGTGATGGACACCTCTTGAAAGGTGTTAAGTCCCATGAAGCTCAACTCTCTGGAGACTTGAAAGTACTAGACATCTTCCAAGATAAGACCCACAGCATCCATTAACTAAGAACTGAAGAAAACCATGGAACAAAACTCTTTACCAAATGCACATAACCTTTTGGACTGTGGCCTCTTATAAAATTGACCTTTTAGATAAAGCACCATGCATGAATTTCACTATCCTCTATTCACAAAACCTTTGACTGTGTTTGGAAATAGCTCCAACAGCAACTCAAACCTGGAATATTTTATAACAAATTTGCAAATGGATGTTTGAAGCAGTAGTGGAATTACAAAACAGTAAATTAATACAAAATAAAAATCATGCTATATGGAGTGTAACAGAAGCTGTAATCACCATGATAAATCAATTACCAAGGTCTATAATGACCTGAGCTCCTCGGTGGTTGGAGAAAGAAGAAATTATTTAATAATAAAACTGTGTAAATACCTGTGGCAGAAACCTTTTAATCCATTAATAAAAGGTTATTCAATTTGCCTATGTAGAAAAACCTGGCTACTTTTCTATCACTTACTAGCATTACTTGCCACAGACTCCAATAATGTCCTTATTTTGGCCTTTCAGTGGTTTATGAGCCCTCTCAAATCACATGTTTCATATAGGGTTTTATTAATTGGATCATTAAAAGGACTGAATATTTGCTATGTAACTTTCCAGGAAATTTTAAGTGGGGTTGTAGAGAATGGCTTCTTTAAAACCCAGAAACACTGCTGAACATGTAAAAAAAATCTTGTTCCTTTGTGCTCACACAGATACCAAGCTCACAGTGGTCTGCAACCACAACTTGCAAGTAAAGGTCATTTGTGTTAATGGGCATTCCAGTATCTAAAAATGTCACCAAAATCTGGATGAGAAGATAAATTCTAGAAAGATAAATTTGCTTCCTTTAAAAATATGCTGTTTAACACGTAGCAGCTTTAGCTCTAACAGGATTAGGGAAGAGAGGGGTGCTTATCACAAATACAGCCTCCATAAGAGGGCTCATTCAAACAGCCACACGGCTATCACCTTGATGTAAAATACAAGGCAATGGGACTGTGAAGCAGCACACAGAGCAGCAGCCGGGCCTTTCTTAGGTCTTGCCTCAGATACTAGCTTGCAGCACACCAAAGAGTTAATACTAACCTGAATACTGAAACTCCTGTAAGCTTCCTGAGGTGTAAAAAAACCACCACAAACCCTAATTTCTTCTTAATTTGCTCTACATTTGGAAGGGAATGCAGTCAGATGCTCTACATCCTTTTACATTAAAAATAATACAACTAAGCAAAAGGCCAACCCCTACCCCCCCCCTTAATTAACCATTTCCTATAGTTGTTTTTGTTTTACCAAGTCTCATTTTTATAAACCCTTATCCTTTTCTATCCCTTCTGCCCCACCATACAGTCCAACTGTTGTATTACAGTTGGCAAATGATAAAAGACTGAGCACAAACAATACACGTCTTCTCAGTAAAACAAAGAAATGAACAAATTATTGAGTTGAAGTGCCCGGGGGTGTTGTGTTTGCCCAAAAGCAGGACAAAATAAAATGCATTAGCCCATGAGAGCTTCTACTTTGAAAACTAAGGAATGCAAAAATATTTTAATGCATAAGATTAAATGTTGATAAAAAACTGTTTGCTTTCATTTTCTTGCATCAGAAAGAGGGTTGTACTAGATGACCTCTAGAGGTCTCTTCCAGCCCTACTTTTCTCTGATATTCTAAGATATTTTCAGGCTCCCAAACTACAATTTCCCATAGACATTTTTTATGGAACATGCAATTATTTTGAACATTTTCCCCTATACATTCTACATTGACCACCTTGTCAGAACTATACCCATATTGCATGTTGCATGTTGATATCATAGGTGGATTGAGAATTTCGAAAAAGGGGGGTGCAAATGGTGAGGTATATCATCACATATAAAACAATACATATTTTTCTCCAATTAAAAAGAAACTTGAAGCTTTACTGATATGCTATGGCTGTATTATTCAGTTTAAGATTGAAGCAAAAACAAATATAACTTATTTGGAATAAGATAAAAACAATCTGCAGGACTGTGGAATAGGAGCTTCATTACCAGCGACAGCTAACAGACCACAGAACTGCAGAGCGAGGGATAGCTTGATTGGGGGAACATCAAGACCATTAAAAAGAAGAGAGGGTGATTAACATCTGTGGAAGGAAGAGTTTAGAAAGGATCAGGTACAGGACAATAAACCATGAAGACAATTCACTTCCTTAGCACTGCCTGACTAGAAATGTTGCTGCCACTGCCAGGCAGTTAGTTTAAACTTTGGGTGGACCACTGCACTCCCCTCTGGATCCTCCTCTGGTTGCTAAGATAGCTCTTTCCACAGACAATTCTACCCAGATATGTATATATGTTTAGCATAAGCAGATTGCCAAGACTAAAAAGGCCCAGCATTGTAGCACCATCCAAGCTCTGCACTTTAATTGCAAAGGATGAATAAACAAACCAACAGAAATTTATATCAGTTCTGCAAGTGTACCATATTTAAACATCACCATCAGAAAGATCATGTTCTTGGCTCTCCAGTGTCCTGGTTAATCTGGCAAACACTGACCAGAGAAGAATATGTATATCATTTAGTAAAATCCTAGGTCCTTGTTTTAATAATGCAAATGAATGTATTTAACTGCACCGTATCATTAGAAAGATCATCCAAATGACCAAAGAATGTTTAGCTGATCTACATACCAATATTACATATACATAAATGTATCAGACAAATATAAAGGCTGCAAACTCAAACACTAACAAGTTTGGGAACATCAGAAATAAAATTGCCTGCATAGCCTTCATTTCCCCTCTAATGCAAATCTATGGATTAGAACAGAGTTTTCTCACAGGGCCTTTCATCAATGATGAGAATGAACCAGCTCTGGGTTTAAATCAGGTTTGGATACTGAAGGAAATGTTTGTTGGGTCTTGGCCTGACGTATTACAGAAGTTCACAGCTGTATAGTGGATGCACCAGAGGATTTCAGAAAGAATGGAAAGGACAGCCTCATGGTTAAGGCAGTTGAATGCTGCCTGAACGCTGGATTCTGCCACCACCACTGTCTCAGAGCCTAGGCAACTCACTCCAACTAAAATTTTCACAACTCGTAACTAACCCTGTGTTTTGAACATGTGAAAAAACATGTATAGCTGAAAAATAAGATCCTGGACTCAGCAAACTTGACATACAAATGTAGTGGATATTTTTTACCTTAATGTTTCTGTGCCTCCATTTGTTATGCATAAAATATAGATAACACCACCCCCTGCAACTTTCCACATTGTGAGTTAATGGAGTGACTGATAACAGCAAAAGATTGTTTTCCTCTGTGTAAACCAGCACTACAACAAGGTGAGCACACTTTGTCAGTGGACTTTACCAAGTGTGACTGGTGCCTCCTGAGTTTGGGGGGGCACCAGATCACTGACCAGGGTGGGGGAAGGTCCCCCAGCAGCCCATCGCCAACTGGGGGGGGGGGTCCCCCCAGAGGCCCTTCCGGTGGCACTCCCAGTTTCATGGCTGGTGCTTCCAGGGGGTATACGGCCAATCCCAGGGGGTGCACATGCACCTGTGTGCACCCGCTATGCGTCACCAATGGACTTCACAGATACAGCTATCAGTGGTTGAATGGTCAACTCCAGAACCTTGGATTTGATCTAAGCTCTTAAGGGAAGTGTTTTCAATGGGAACAGACTCTCTTATCCATTTTCCCCAAGACTAAGCCTTTCTGTCCTATTTCCTTCCAGCATGTCCCAGTCCTAACCTATTCCCCATCTGGGCTATTCATCCCTATTCTATGCCCCTAGTCATCCCCAACTCCTCTCCTCACCTCTTTATCTCCCCTATTCTAGTCTTTGTCTCCCTACTCAGCTTCTCCTAGTCTTCCAGACTCCCATCCCACTTGTACCATTCCCTAGTTGTTTATTTGCAGCTGTAACCATCTGTATTCCTTAAGGTGTAAGTCCTTGCAATTTGTTTCATCCTCACTCCACTGCAATCTTTCTGAGGTCATGTGATTCCATTTGATTTCCACTTTCTTAATCTGAACTCTGATGAAACAGCTGCCTGACAAAATCTACTGGCTGCAGAACCACAACAGGAAAATTATTCCTTTCCCATTTTGGATGCTCTCTGGTACTACACTTCATTCCAAACTTACAATTTGAATCTGATCCCTTTGGTAAGGACACAAAACACTCAACCCCATGTGCTGAAACAAACTCTGAATACTCATAAATAAAATGGACTAGCATTTCTAGTACCCAAAGTACACTCCACTTACACTGAATTTGACTTAATATTAGTATAAAATGAGTATAAAAATAAGCTGCACACTCAGTAAAAGCAAGAGAATGCAGGGAACCTATAAGGAGACCCATACAAAAGGAGTCAATTATGTCACTGTGGCAAAGGAGCACTATATCCAGATTGATAACTACTGTCAACCCAGTATTGTTAAATTCTAACTCTAAGTACAGCAAATGGAGGGTGTCTAATGTGTACTTCCTGCAAAACGGAAGTCCTCCAAGACACTGATGTAATAATAAATGTCAATTCACTGTACATCCTCAAAAAGCAAATCACCATATTCTGCAAAGTGCTGGGAACTGACAAGAAGAAAAGTACCTTTAGCAAAAGCATTATTCTGCTCTTCACACATACCCGAGGATACTGCAACACAGACACAAAGGGTGGGTAAGAATAGTAAAGAGGGAGGCTTTCCTTAAATGGCCAGTTTACAAAGAAGTATGGGATAGGAGTGGATGTATCCTTGATACTGAAATAAAAAACTTCGGCAGTTACTACATTGGAGGCCTAGATCTTTACATTATTTTTAATGTGCCCTAATAACATGAAAAATCTTCAATAAAAACAAGATACATTAATACTAATATTTTAAATCACTGATAAATAAAAACTACCATGTATTGAAAATATATGTGCAGGAAGAACATTAACCTGTATTTGTTTGCTGCTATTGATGATGAACAATAATGAACAGAAGCATGATGCATCACCATAGTCATATCAGACCAGAAGGCAAAAATGAATCATTTAAGTTCCTTGCTATATACGTTATCAACATAATTAATACCACTTAGCATAATCACAGCTCAATTTATCATTGACAAATGACACTTCAGTTTACATTCCCATTACTCCCTCCAAGAGGGAAGAAGTGTTACTTTAATTTTCTCTACAGGGAAAAAACAAACTTGCAACTGCAAGAAACAATTTCCCAAGATCATGTTTGATTTATTTCTTGTTTTAATGCAGGAAATCCAATTACTGTGAACTCTAATTTAATTTTGTTTCTATCTTCAAACTTGCATTTTGTGACTTACGTCAAAGAAAAGAGCTTGCCTTGCAGTCAGGAAAAGGAATGCAGTATACTGGCCTTCATTTGATTGCTAGTAAACTCCATCACATTTCAAATTCTATTGTCACTTACAGGACAGTAAACGATTTGCTATGTCAGTGGATTTTTTACAAAAGATAGAAGTAACATGCAATTCCTACAATTTCTGGAAAAAAAACAGAATCTTCCCTCCCACTCACACATCCAGGCACTCTCCCTTTCTCTGTTTCCACATCTACAAAGAAGAATTATATTATTCTGGCCTGTCAGAACATGTCTCACATCTTTCTTGCCCAGTTGGAAGTCATAGCAGAAGTTCTTAATTTTTTGTCTCCTGACAAAAATAGTGCTGTAAGGGTCAGTATTCCATACTTTTCCTCCTGGACAACATAAAAAGGAATGTGTGAGGAGTTTTCTTCAGAAGATATTAGAACAATGGGAATATTCATGTACAAAACCTATAATCAAAAACCACATTTTTCAGAGGCTGGATGTGAGGGGGGAGTTGCACTTATAGACTCTGTATATACTGGCATGCTATTGGCTAGAATGATGCATTATTTATTGTATTACTGCTACACACACAGTGCTATTTCTTTTTACATAACTGGTTATAGATTAAGACACCAAAGTGTCAATTCTTCAAGGTACATTTTATAGTTAGAAGATTATGGAAAAAGGAAATAAAGTTAATTTTCTCTTTTACTGTCATTATCTGGATTCTTTCACATCACAGTTTTTCTGAGACACACCAGATGCTCCCTGTATACAAACAAAAGGAGTTTTTCTTTGTTATAGTATTGCATATGCAAGGAAATTAATGTGTTGCATGCTAGAGGCTAATGAGAGTACATGGTGATATACATAGTTTTCACATAAATCCAATGCTGAACAAAACAAGAACAAATTTAACAGGATCTTAAAATGAAAAGCATTGGTCAACTGTGAATATATCAGCTCCAACTATAACATTGGATGATACAGACCTCCAATTCTATAAGGGACAGGAAAGGAAAGAAAAATTACATGGAGCTTAGAAATACACAGGAAACTTTTATTCTCATTTGGCATTAAGAGATTTATTGCATGTCTTTAAAAACAGGAAAATAAATCTCACTTCTCACAAGACATCTGTTTTACTTAATACCTTAATTTCAGACAGACAAGAATAATACCATCAAGAAAGATAGCATGTTGGAAAAGAGTGCTTCCTAAATTACCTCAGTGCATGGCTCTCTAGGCAATAGAAATTATATAACTAAATATATATAATGTATAAAATATATGCAAACACACTCTACACTGGGGTGAGCAAAATATTGCCCACAGACTGGATCTGGCCCACTCAGGCCACAGGTGCCCACCAATTAATTGTACCCCACCCAGCCCATGTGCCTCACTCCCACCCTTGTGCATAGAAAGGCCCGGCCCAGCCAGCACGCAGGTTCTGGGTGTGGCTGGTACTGCCACTGCTGCAGGTGCTGGGGGGACCTGCTTGGCTTCCCCACCATCCAGCAGCTCCTTCTCATCTTCCTGCTGCAGCACTCACTCTGGGCAGCAGGTAGGGAAGCAGTGGGGGTAACAGGGAACTGTGGCAGGGGTGGGGGGAGAGGAAGCTACAGCTGGGCAGAAGCACAGAACAGGGGCTGGGGCTGGCGGGAGCATGGAGCCCATGCTCAGTGGGGTGGCAGGACCATAGAGCTAAGATGGGCAAGGTGTGGGTATGAGGGAAGGTGGGGAGGGTATGGGGACCCCCATCCACTCCTCCCCATGGTGCACAGCTCCCGCTACCTGAGGCAGCAAAAGCAGGTGGGGGTCCTCAAGGTGCTCGTGGCCTGCACAGGCTCAATCACCAGGTGGCACACGGCTCTGCCCAGAGCTGCACATGGCGGGAAGGAGTGCATCCAGACCAGTCTCCCTCTATTGTGCAGGGCTTCCCATGGCACACATGCAGCTCCTGGCTCTCGCACGCCACTGGGAGAAGCCCCACGCGATGGAGCCTTCCCCACCATGTGAAGCTGCTGAGACTCTACTGGAAGTGCTGGGGAGCCCTGCCCTGCCCCTGCTTCCATGGTGTCCGTGGATCAGGATAGGTAGCCAACTCTATCATGTGCGGTTTGCCTTGGTGGCACACGAGTGCCAAGAGTTGCATGAGCACAGCACAGAGCCTTACGCGATAGAGGCGGGCTGGCCTGGCTGTGTTCCTTACCATCGTGTGCAGCTCTCGCTGGAGCTGTGCACCACCAGGTGGCAGAGCCTGTGCAGGCCATAAGCACCCCAAGGGCCCCTGCCTGCTGCTGCCACCGGCAGCAAAGGCTGCACACCATAGGGGGAGTATGTGGGGGATCCCCACATCCCCCCACTCTCCCTCACACCCCACTAATCCCACACACCCACACCCTGCCCCCATCCCCCAAAATATACACACCCCCCTGCAACATACCCTATGTCCCCCGCTCATATAGCCACACCCCCTCACAACCCTCCCACACACACCCACACCCCACCATACACACACTCCTACCCCAACCACACCCCACACACTCCCCCACACACAATATACAAAAGTAAGACTTTATTTTTTAACTATTAGGCAATCACTTCTATATACACTGGGGGTGGGAGGGACCAGGAGGCGGGGCTCCTGCCAAGGAGCAGGCCTACTCTTCTAGCTCTCGACAGCTCACCAAAAATCATTAAGCGGCCCTCCAGCCAAAGTAATTGCCCACCCCTGCCCTATACTATATAGACACACTATACAAAATCTATGTACTTACGTTCAGGGTCTTTATATATGAAACAAACATATATGAGAAAATAAAATTGTCGCAAAAATGTTTGAAAACAACCACAAATTTTCAAGAAATGTCCAAATAATTGAGAGATCTCAGAAACCTGACTGGCAAGTATCTGTGCTTCTAGCACTTGCTCCCTCTTTGAAGATACAAATCACGTTTCTCCATTTGAACTTATTTGCCTGATCAATGCTTAGTTCATCAGCAAAAATGACTCACTTGTGATGATTCAGTGATATAACCTAAAGAAAAACACCTAATTTATGTGGGTAGGTTAATGGCAGGGTTTTGCCCAGTGACATTAAGAAAGGTGGCTGGAGAATGTCTTCCAAATGATGCCCTGAAATGTATCAAGAGACATAAAGTTATAAGAATCATCAGTTCCATATGTGGAAATGCAATAAATATTTTGTCAAAATCTACTTTGTTCTATGTGGTGATTTATGTAGACAGAAAGATGAGATTTTTATACAGATCTCTGGCCCCTCATTATTTCTTTCTTAGGGTAATTGAAGTCTTCTCTTTCACACTTATGGAAATTTATTGCATTTTACCCATGTATGATTTTCCATACATTTCTGCTTCAAGGCAATACACCATTCTGTGTTCAATGGAAGTATTTTTGGACTAGTGTGTCTGATAACTCAATTGGAGCTAAGGCATAGAAGTTTTATCTAGGGAGTACTCTGCAATACCCAACTGGAGCAATCACCTACATAGGACATACTCTTATGGCCACTGTTATTGTACTGACACTGTTTTGCTGTAGGTGCCTAGTTTGATGTGGCATGGCAATATCCATGGCCCCAGGTGATATAGCTGTCTCTGTCCATTCACTAATGCTTTGTCCAATAAATATTTCTGATTTAGTAGAAAAATCTTGGAGGAGAGCATAAAATGACCTAGTGTGTCTGATTTTTCTGAAAGAAGAGGGAATGGAGCTGTGATGTGAGCTCCTGATGCTTGAAGATTTAATCAGGGATTCCATCAGCTCTAGATGCCTTGTTCTTCATCTGCTTGAAGGATTTCCTCGCCTCGTCAAGGGTTGGAGGGATTCCACTATCATCTCTGACTGGCTGTTGTGGGATGGAATTGAGAATACTCTTGTCAACAACAGAGCCTCAATTGAGAAGGTCTTCAAAATGCTCCTTCCAACAGGCATTGATGGCTCCCCTTTCCTGTTTTGGGTCTCTTCCATCCTTAGGTCTCAAAGGGGTTGGTCTGAGCACTCAAGGGATGCTGGAGATGCTGGAATCCCTGATGAAATCTTCAAGCAGCAGGAGCTCACATCACAGCTCCATTCCCTCTTCTTTAGGATCTGGAATGATAAGGAAATCCCAGATGACCTCAGGGATGCCATAATCATGACAATCTTCAAGAAAGGAGACAGGTCCAACTTCGGAAGTTACAGAGGGATCAGCTTGTCCACCACAGGAAAGATCATTGTGAGAACCCTCCTGAGTTGTCTCCCTCCACATGCTGAAGAGCTTCTCCCAGAATCTCAGTGTGGGTTTAGGGCATCAAGAAGCACAACTGATATGAACTTCACAGCTCACCAGCTGCAGGAAAAATGCCAGGAACAACATATACATCTCTACTTGGCCTTCTTTGACCTCATGAAAGCCTTCAACTCTGTTAACCAGGAAGCACTGTGGAGGATCCTTCTGAAGTATGGATGCCCACTGAAATTCAACACCATGCTTTCCCTTCTCCATGATGATATGCAATCATTGGTTCTCAGTAACAGATCTATCACAAATCCCTTTGAGGTTAAGACAGGAGTTAACCAAGGCTCCAACATCCTACGATGTTATTATGCAGGTGGACAGACTAAATTAACGTCATAGTATGAACTGTCCTTACACTTCACCAGCCCATGAAGACTGGGATGGAAATGATAAACATTCTGATCTCACCTAGATTTCATCAGAATGATCTGTGCCTTTGTCTTTCCTCACCCAAAATACTGGAGAATACTACTTACAGGTTCCAGAAGCTGAAGTGTGTGCAGAATTCAGTAGCTCACCTCTTGACAGAGAGTGGATTACTCTAAGAATATCTCATCAATCCTATCTAGTCATTAGAGTGGCTGCCTGTTTGTGCACTGATCAAGATGCTGGTGTTGATCTTACAGCTCTAAGGGGACTTTTACACATCTGTTTGAATAATGACATCTCTTGTGAACATATTTTCTTGTGGAATTTATGAACCAATGTCTCAGTCTTGCTTGTTGTCAGTTTCTTAAATTGACTTTTCTAGGATATACAATGTAAATGAGCACAAAGACAAATGAGAAGCAGAGACCCCCAAGGAAGTGGGGAGGGAGACAGGCCATTGTCAGCCATAGAGGGGAGCCCATGAACAGCTTTTGTGGCAGCCACAGTTCCCCCAAGTGTGTTTGGCATTGCGGACTCACTCTGCCAACAATGTAAGATGGTACCTATAAGATGCAACAGAGTCCAAAGAGACCAGGTGCTTCATTTGTCAATTTTAGACAATCAGATATGATTTGTATCAAGCAGGGATGGCTTACTGGATCAATATTTTTTCTCTTTCATTTTTATTGTGTAACTGAGAGCAGATTTTGGCTGTTTCACCATATATAGAAGTTTAACTATATATTGTATACAGATAAACTAATATAGATGTATATTGCTTTAACTGTCTGAGACCAATTATATTAATCCTACAGCATTCTACATATTCTCTACATGTCCCAGAAATCAAAGCTACTATTGCAGAGGAGGGAAGCATTCATATTTGTTTCTGATCCACCAAAGACGCAGACTCTAAATAGGTTAAAATGGACAAAAGGACAAAAATAATAAAAACATGACAATCTTCCATTTGTAGCATAGAGTTTAACACCACTGTAGCATTTTTGATAGTCCTAATGTATTCTCTACAACTCAATAAAGAGACATACATTAAAGGTATTTAATCACCAATGTGCCTTTAATACCACTAAGATATTTCTATTTTTAAAATCATTCATACATTCTTCCAAATCATGGTCTGAGCCTCTAAATTATTACACAGAGGAGTAATCCTTAGGGATTCATTTCAATGTCATTGATTTTCAATGGGATTACTGATATGACCATTTGTAGGACTGGGCCATATATTTAAGCAGATAACAGTTTACTTATCAGAGCTTACAAGACAGAGAATTTTTGTAACCTTTAAACAATTTTACGGTCACACAGCTATATAAGATTTAAATAGAATATGATGGTTATTAATATTCAAAGCATCAATTGCCAGCTATAGTACATTATATCTAAATGACAACATTGACCTGTATTTGCACTTGCTATTCTGTAGCAGCACACAAGGACAACACCATTGTTCAAAATGTACAGGACACTTGATTGTTGAAACTTTCTTATAACAGTTGTAAATTACGGAGCAGCTCTAGGACATGAAAAAAATCAAGGGAATTAGTAGGAAGACATGGCAAGGATTTGCAACTCTTTAAATGGTACATCAGGGGCACAAAGACAACTCATTCTGGAACAGCATTATGCCAAATGAGAAAAAGTGAGAAAATGAAATCTCTAAATCTAACTTTTACGTGATAGAAAATAAAAGAATTTAATTCCACTAAAAGTAAGACAAAAAGACTTATCTTAAGAGAGCCAGATGTTCTATTTCAAAACTTCAAGAGAATCACTTAGATAAAAGAAGTCTCAAAAATTGAGAGATTGATTATAGTGTTCTTTTCACTCTTCGCAGTTATGTAAAGATAAAATGCAACTGTCATTAACAGAAATGCTAATGTACAGATCTGGGCTCAAATATCAATTCTAAGTGATGGCTCTACTTCAGAATGGTTGTTTGAAAATAAGAAACAAATGTGGCCACCCTGATGCACTTTATATGGTACATAAAAACACAGTATTTAGGACATCCTAATTTGACTTAAGATACAAATTCTGAACAGCCACATCCACAAGCATCAGGAACTGTAAATTTGGATTTGTTCCAGCCTCTCTGTGATGTTAATTAGTGATCTTATAAATTATATACAGACATTCAGGGAAGTTAGAGGTAGGTTAGATTGAGTTAAAAATGGCCACCCAATCTAAGGTAAATTGGGATGGAGGGCTAGTGGCAGGATTTGGGAAGATTGGGGGCACAAGTGGGGTCTGTGGGGAGATTGGGGGGGAGGGGCCTGGAGAGATAAAAATAGACTGGTATCAGGGTGATGGGTACAAAAAGCACATGCCGGGGATCAAAGGCTGGTCTTACCCAGTCCTGGGGCTGTGCTGGGAACCGTACAGAAGTTCAGTTACAGCAGTTTTGCAGGACCTGATTCAAGTTAGCTTCCTTGGAGGTAGGGTTAACTTGGATCAGGTCAGCAATTTTTAGACCATTCTAACCTCCTGAATTGAACAGTTTGTGCTTAGATGGACCTAGAGATCTAAGTGTAAGGTCCACATCTGGGTGAACTAAGTTAGATAAGGTTGCCACTTTTAATGTGAACTAACCTACCCATAACCTCCCTGAATGTCTGTATCTAGCCTCTGAAGGATCTTTGAGCCTTCCCATTACAAACTCTAATACCAAGAAGTTAAAAAATGTAAAAATGTTTATTTATACTAAAGTAAAACTAAATAAAAAATGTATTTAGTTTCATCATGTTTTTTTAATGACAGAAGGTGCACACATCCAAAACCTCCCCCCTGATTGGGATATTTTTCCACCCTGTGAAATACTCTGAAGTTCTGAACATTCACAAGGACCATAGTTTTAAGGGCCAAAATACTAGTCCTGCTGGTATTTTTTGGATTAAGACTAGTATGTCACTGACCATGTCTACAGGGCATAACACTGCTGTGAGCTAGCTCCAATGTGCCATACAGATATGAACACTAAGGTAGTAAGTTCCCAATTTTCTCATCTGAAATTTCTTTATATACTAAAAGACCCACTGAATATTAAATAAAAATTAACATTTATTTTGTAGACTACTTCTTTTTGACCTTGTTCTAGATTCACTGATTGAGTTAGTGCTACTAGTAGGTACAGGCAAAGCTAAGAATTGTACCAGTATGGGATGACACTAATATAAACTGTTAGGATACAACTGTTACCTCTGCATGCTCCTGTAATAATACAAGTGTAACAAAATGGTTGCAACTTTAACCCTTTCCCATTCAGACATAGAGTTAGCATAACCCATTATCCAATTTCTCTCTTATCCATTACATTTAATTGTGATTAGTAAATAGTTCACAGTGGGTGCAGCTACATGTGCAATTAATTTGAAGCAATAAACTCTGGAGTCGTTTGAGACAGAGTAAACTACTCCCAGGTGCAGCATCTACATATGTGCCTGGAACATCAGCAATTTGAGCCAGGGTGCAGCAGTTTATGCTAAGACCAGGGGTTCAGCCCCAGGCACTGGGTGGCAGTATCAGGTGGCGGAGGGTGCTGAAAGCACGGAGCTGTGTGGATAGGTGGTAGACAAGAGTCTGGCCCCCTGCTGGATGGGCTGACCATGAACAATTTATGCCCAGTCTACATGCGTTTAATTTAATTGCAGTTAATTACCACACTGTAAGATAGCCCTGTCTTGACAGTACTATCTTAAGGCAGCATTAATTAATTTACTGGGGCCTAATAGCATCACATGTAGACATAGCCAGTTAGTGGATTATGCTGAGGGGAAACCAGCATGGGTTCATGGCAGGCAGATCGTGCCTGACCAATCTAGTCTCTTTTTATGACCAGGTTACGAAAAGCCTGGACACAGGAGGAGGGGTGGATGTCGTATATTTAGACTTCAGGAAGGCCTTCGATACGGTATCCCACCCCATACTGGTGAACAAGTTAAGAGGCTGTGACTTGGATGACTACACAGTCCAGTGAGTGGCGAATTGGCTGGAGGGTCACACCCAGAGAGTCGTGGTGGATGGGTCGGTTTCGACCTGGAAGGGTGTGGGCAGTGGGGTCCCGCAGGGTTCGGTCCTTGGACTGATACTCTTTAATGTCTTCATCAGTGACTTGGACGAGGGAGTGAAATGTACTCTGTCCAAGTTTGCAGATGACACAAAGCTATGGGGAGATGTGGACACACCGGAGGGCAGGGAACAGCTGCAAGCAGATCTCGACAGGTTGGACAAGTGGACAGAAAACAACAGAATGCAGTTTAACAAGGAGAAATGCAAAGTGCTGCACCTAGGGAGGAAAAATGTCCAGCACACCTAC
This sequence comes from Alligator mississippiensis, assembly GCF_030867095.1. Lineage (NCBI taxonomy): Eukaryota > Metazoa > Chordata > Crocodylia > Alligatoridae > Alligator > Alligator mississippiensis. The sequence goes on from NC_081824.1 coordinate 158,826,961, forward strand.
AGCCTAGGGAATGACCTGCTGGGTGGCACGGAAGTGGAAAGGGATCTTGGAGTCCACTAGGACTCCAAGATGAACATGAGTCAGCAGTGTGACGAAGCCATCAAAAAAGCCAATGGCACTTTATCGTGCATCAGCAGATGCATGACGAATAGGTCGAAGGAGGTGATACTTCCCCTCTATCGGGCACTGGTCAGACCGCAGTTGGAGTACTGCGTGCAATTCTGGGCGCCACACTTCAAAAAGGATGAGGATAACCTGGAGAGGGTCCAGAGAAGGGCCACTCGTATGGTTAAGGGCCTACAGACCAAGCCCTACGAGGAGAGACTAGAGAAACTGGATCTTTTCAGCCTCCGCAAGAGAAGGTTGAGAGGCGACTTTGTGGCTGCCTATAAGTTTATCACGGGGGCACAGAAGGGAATTGGTGAGTATTTATTCACCAAGGCGCCCCCGGGGGTTACAAGAAATAATGGCCACAAGCTAGCAGAGAGCAGATTTAGATTGGACATTAGGAAGAACTTCTTCACAGTTCGAGTGGCCAGGGTCTGGAACGGGCTCCCAAGGGAGGTGGTGCTCTCCCCTACCCTGGGGGTCTTCAAGAGGAGGTTAGATGAGTATCTAGCTGGGGTCATCTAGACCCAGCACTCTTTCCTGCTTATGCAAGGGGTCGGACTCGATGATCTATTGAGGTCCATTCCGACCCTAACATCTATGAATCTATGAATCTATGGAACTTTAGAATTAGTAAATGGCAAGTCTGCTAAAAAGTTTTGATCCTGAAAAGTCTTAAAGCATATTTTAACTTTGCATATTTGAGCCATACAATGCTCCTCACATGTAGAGTCAATCATGTGTATAAATGTGGTCCTCATATGTGTTTCACATTCTAGGGACTTTGATCATTGGCTCCCACCTACTGAAACACATTATGCTGGCTGTTCTGATGGTTGTTTGTTTTCTGGTTACTTTAATTTATGAAGGTAGAAACAGCAGATTCTAATTTTTAAAAAGAGGGAAAGAAACTGCCTGAATAGAAAAATGTCATTGTTTAAAAGTCCTGTCAGCTACCTATCCATCCCTAAAGAAACTTTAAAAAAAATGCCTCCAGGTAAGTTCTGAAAGGCACTAGAAAGAGCAAAGCATAGATCCTGTAAGACAGAGATGATTAGGTAAACTCTCTTAATATTCAAAGCACTGCTCATTTGTGACAAAAGCAAGGTCAAAGGACTTTTTTTTCCAGCATGCTGTTACTACAAGTAAGCACAACTAAATCACTGAGAATGAACTCCTATCAGAAATGCAGATAGCAATATTTGTGTGTGCTCTTTGGATGGACTTTTAAGGTACAGAAAACAAACTTATTTCCTAATTACTTAGTTATGTAGTTGTAGGTGTGATCAAAAAATGGAATGGATAAAGCCAGATTACTTTTTCAGAAAGAGTGAAGAATTTTATGATTGCTGTAAATGACTGAGATACTCAGAAATGAATTACTAAAAAATAGGTGTAACTAAGGAGTAAAGAAAACATTCTGAGGTGAAGAAAAATTACATAGACCTGGGAAGCATCAGCAATAAGTAACATTGTTTATAGTTGTGGAAATACTTCATTGACTCCAATAGGACTGCTGCATTTTTGGTTGGGGCTTTCAAGAAAGCATTCAGTATTGACCTAACTCTGTTTCCAGTGAGCTAATCAGATGAAACTGTACTTGTTTAATCAGTTTTTGGCACCAGAAACTCCTGCCGATTATGCGTTACATTTAAGACTATCCTTCTAAGAATTGTTCAGCCAAGTTTGTTTTGTTGTTAAGAAGTAATTGTTTACTTCCTTGACACAACTTTTTTGTGCACATAATAAATATACCTTTTCCAGAGATTGTTAGCATTCAGGAATCCAGCACTATATTTTGATTTAGGTAAAGGTTTTGATAGTCTATATTGCAACCCTTATACATATTAAAAATACTATACAGTTTGAATTTGTATGTTTTAGCAGTGCATTATGAAGAGCTTTTTTCTTTGTTCATGTTTCAGCCTTAACATTTTGGTAACAGTTTTTATGCAATTAATTTCCTTTCATTATTTTTACTAATAACAGAATATCTAGAAGAGGAACTTATTGGTTAAGGAACTAGGATAATAATATATAAAGCCATCATTATCTTTATGTTACTTGTTCAAGTCATAGGTCCCAATTCATTAGAGTATTCAGATACATGCTTAAAATTAAGCATATGTTAAGTCCATTTTTATTCTACCATGTACTTAAGCATGTGTTTTAAGTGTTTTGATGAATAAGGATAGATGGCAATGTGCTTAATCAGAGCTGTGAATTTTTTACTAGCGTTCGACTGTTTCATTGTCAAGGTTCCTAGTAGATAAGACCTACAATGGAAAATGCTATAACCACTGGAAAGAGTTTGCACCCTTGATAGCAATTCTAGCTATGAGGACACAAAATACACAAGAATAAAAGGAATAAAAAACAAAAAAGTTCAATGGCATCTATTACAGATCAACAGTACTGGAGGACAGTGGTAAAGAAAAAATAGTAAGTTAAGTCTTGAATTCCTAAAAGGAAGAAAACATCACTGAAGAGGGACTACCTTCTTAGAACTCCTTTGTCTTAACAATATAGCTGAACAGGCATCAATTAAAAATACATTTATGATTCATAAAATATATGATAACCAGAGAAGGTCTCATGACTGAGAACTTGAGATAAATCTGATACCAGTGAGCATGAACTATTTGAATAGAGCATAATAATGACTAGGCTCAGAGTTCACAGTCTAAGGCTGTTGGATGCCAAGAAAGCAAATGTGAGGAAGCATACAGTTTTTTATCTGTGTAACTTGTATCAGCTTTGATCTTGTAACAGCTTTGAAATAAATTAATTTACTGAAAGAAACTAATCAATATAAAGTGTGTAAATACCTAAAATTGTGTGCACATGATAGACAGAATTCTATTTCCTTGTGTTCTTTAGTTCTATAATTTATATTTTTGGCATTTACATACAAGTGGCAATTCTGTTATGCCTACACTGTGCATGCATAAGTATGTATGTATTCGGCACCTATACACATACTCAACGCCTGCTCCAGTGCATTCTAATTAGAGAACGTCAGATTGGACTCAGCAGACTCAATGGAGCTAACTAGAACACTCCAGCATTTTCAGCATCTTCACATTTCAAAATGGTGACAAGGGTGCTTTAACTAAAGCTTGTCAAAAAAGCACTTTAGTTAAAGCTTTTTTGACGAGCTTTTACAGTCACAGTAATAAATAGAAGACAGGACAGATTTGACCCAATATACTAACCAAATCAAGGATATATAGTATGAGCTTTTGAGAGCCCAAACTCACTTAATCAGATGGTGTGACAGGGCATGCACAGAGTAGTGAATCCAGAAATGACTTTAGGGAAAATGGAACCCTGGGCAAACTTATTTATATCTGCAGGGAGTTATGTACATGGAGATAAAGTATGGGTTTTGGTTTTCTTTACCACAAGGTTTGGCATGGGTTAAGGGGGAGGATGAGGCCAGGAAGGGGTGCCCTATGAAGGGTGGTGTTAGGGTGGCAGTGAGGCACCCTAAATTTTGGGGCTGTGGTCCAAGTGCCCAGAGTAGTGAAACAAAACTGGGAATCTGGTACAGCAAGAGAGTTATGGTGGCCAGAGACACAGTTGGGCATCTTGAGCTGCTAGCTCAGGGCTAGCACATTCAATCCAGGCTGTGGCTCTGAGCATTGAGACAGGGACTAGTACCTGGAAAAGGGCCCAGAGGGATAAGTGCCCTAATGGGTGTTCTGTCTAGGACAGGTGAAAATGAGGGCCTGGAGAGGAGATGCTCCAAAGGACAGCCTGTCAGGGGGCAGGCAAGGGTGAGGGCTGAATGGATAGAGGCTCTGAAAAGCAACCTATTGGGGACAGGCAGGGGTGAGCACCTGAAGAACCTCATGGAAGGCAAGGGCCCAGAGTCTGGGAATGGGCTTCAGAGACTGGGAGTGTGTATAGACTGCAGGCCCCAGAGCGAGAGAGTCCTGCTCAGATTAGGACATGGGGACTGGACAATCTGGCAGCCTGATAAAGATCAAGGCTGAGCAAGGCACTGAAGGCCTAACTCTGATTCTCTGAAAGGCAGCCTATGAAATATATTACCTTTTACATCAAGGCATGGTAGGTAAGAGGACAAGGCCATATAGGGGTGCCAGAAGAGGAGAACAGATGTACTTGGCCACCAGGGGTGCCATGGCCACCCTTGGAGGAAGACCCCATTACATTATGATGCCAGCCCCAGCTATAATCTCAGGCAGTTTGGGAAGTTAATTTATCACACAAAACTAGTTTTAGGGTAAGCAGAAATTAGTTTTAGGGTAAAAAAAAAAAATCAAGACAAAATTGAGATTCAGACAAGAAGTAAAACTTTGGCGGTGAAGGAATTAATTAAACCGATGAACTTTTCATTCGCTACTAATGGGCACAGCATGGAAGGTCTCTTTTTCTGCTATGAAAACCACTTCTTGATCTTGTAGCAAAAAGATTTGTGTCCTTTATTGCAAAGGATAGCAATTGGGGGTGGAGGAAGCCCAACAAAGCTCAGTAAATTCTGTGTATGATTGATTTCTACTACCCTTCTGGAAAATGAGAATAACAATTTTCAGAGCTGGTGTAAAAACAAATCTACCAGCATGGTTCATGCAAGATTACACCTAGTGCTGTTTTTTTACATGGCCATTAACAGGTAATTTATTATTTTTACTTGGCTCCCAAGAGAAGAATGATGCCAACAGACATTTTACAAGGGAACAAAATGGCAATAAAATACAGCTTAATTTGAACTAACCCAGTAGCCTTGAGTGTTAAGTATTCTGCTCCACATTGAACTGTGTGTGTTAAGAGCTCTGTCTTGATAAGCAATATATACACATTTCTCAGTCTCTTGGCTCCAAGGTAGGCAAGAGGAGGGAAAGGTGATGTTTTTGATTATGGCCCTGATGTAACAAAGAAAGGATATTTGCCAATGTACTGAAGTTACTCGCTGAACCTTGAATGGCCATGGAATGAAAGAATGTCTTCCTAATTCAGGCGCTGGGCTCAGATCTGGGTTATGATAGAATCATAGAAAGTTAGGGTTGGAAGGGACCTCAGGTGGTTGTCTAGTCCAACCCCTGCTCAAAGCAGAACCATCCTCAACTAGATCATCCCATCCAAAGCTTTGTCTACCCAGATTTTGAAAACCACCAAGGATGCAGCTTCCACCATGTCTCTGGCTAACCTGTTCCAGTGTTTTACTACCCTCCTAGTGAGAAAATTCTTCCTTATATCTAACCTAAACTTCCCTTGCTGCAACTTGAGACCATTGTTCTTTGTTCTGTCATCTGCCACCATTTCCAGCTTTGCCCCGGACTTTCTGTTGCCTGAGGCCTCAATAGCTTAATCAGCAAATCCATTCATTCACATGGGGTAATAGAAAGGATAGGGAGAAGTGGGGCATTGACTTACATGGGCAATGGAAATGGTGAGTGCTGTGCTGCTGGGGATACATGGTGCTGTATAAATACTGTATTTTTTGCATATAACACCCCAAAATCAGCCTTCCAAAATTGAGCTATGTGTTTTAAGTGGGGAAGCTGTTTCCTTCATGGGAAAAGAAGCACACCTGAAGACACTGTGCATGCCATGCAGCTGCTAAGATGGCTGGCACTTGTTTGGCTCAGCAAGCTGAAGGTGCAGAGTCCTATGTTAACCCTCACACAGTCATAGCTATTGGCTGAGCAGTGTAGCTTGTACTTGAAGCAACAAGTTAGCTGCTGCCAGTTTCTTAATAAGGCTTGTGATATGGAGACACCCCTTTATTTCTAGGAATTTATATAAAGCTCAACTTATTTAAAAAAATGAATAGTCTTGCTATTGCCCTTGCAAGGATCTGAGGCCTAACCTTGTGTGACATAAAGTCTTTCTGGAAACAGCTTCTAACTGTATGGCATCCCAGGAGGCAGCCTGGGCGACGCAGTAAATAAGCAGGAAGACTAAGCGTCTCTCGACTGTCTCCTGGATAGTCCATGTCACAGTCAGCCATGACTCTGGAAAATTATTTCTTTTCTACATTCTACCTTCCAAAACAAGGGCTAAGTTTTATTTGGGGGCATGTTACATGTGAGAAAATATGTTAAGTGTTGAGTTTATCATTTCTGTCAGGAGCCCCTCCTGTTTGGGGTAAACAATCCCTTCCATTATTACAGAAGCTCCAAAAAAATGTTTAAAGTCTCTTTGTGCTTCCGTTCTCCACCTCTAACTTTGTAGTAAACAACACTTTTCTGCATCACAGTGGTGCTGTGAGGATAACTTCCTTAGCATTCGTGAGCTGCTCATGTTCGACAGGAATGGGGGCTGTATGACTAATTAGGTAATTCGATAAACAGCAATTCAGGTCCAGAAATCTATTTATGTGATTTCAGAATTTTTACCCAGAGAAAGAAGTACTTTGCATGCAGATATAATCATAGTAAGTTACATTTTAAAATGAAATAGCTATTGCAAGTACATTAGTCACAAAACAAAATCCCACTTTTGACCACATTTCACCTTATTGACTTATACTGTGCATAGCTCTGAGGCACAATAAGAATCAAATCCTTTCTTGCCTTCCTGGTAGTTATTTTATTTGGTTTTATACATTTTGCAAGAAAAATCCATGTGTGCTATTATCCTTCTGCAAAGTTCAGCTGGGAAACCTGCATCTAGAGATTGCTCTCAAAGGGACACATTATTAGCGTAGGGTGGCACTCTAATTTCAGAAGAAAACCCAAGTGAGGGAGGAAAAACATGCAGAAAACTCTGTGATGTCAGTTTTCTCTATGGGCTTCCCTCCAGGAGAAGGTTTTGAGTATCTGTGGAAGTGCCAGAAAATGTGAAATCCTCACAGAGCTAAAGTTTCACTGACAATATCTGGATCCATCCACATGGATCCCAAGGCAGTTGCAAGGTGAAGAACTAGATCCCTCCTCCCTGCTTCCTACAACTAATATCATGAGTATATGGGTGAGTTCATGCTGATATGATTATCATTCTCCATCTGCAGAACTCAGCTGGGATACCAGGTTCTATTTAGATTAAAGAGACTGCCAAAGGCACTTTGAGCCTGCAGAGGCGGAATGAGGTGGTACTTTCTGCCTCTTCCTGAAGGAAGCAGGAAAGCTCTTCGGTAGATGTCAGCAAGCACAAAGGCTTTTTCATGCCCCACTGCATGTCTCTGCCTGAAGCAAAATATGGAAATCTCTGGAGGCTTGTGTCTGAGGTTAATAAGCAGCTATAAGACTTCCTGCGCTGCATAAGTGTGAGACTCTGGCTTCTAACTGTAGCGATCGCTGCATGCAATACATACACAGCCATACGTGAATGAGAACAGCACATTTTAATTTATAGAGCAGTACATGTACATGGAGCAGCAACCCCTATAGATCCTATGTCTGTCCTGTCTCTGACTAACTGGGTGCAGCTAAATGAGACGCTTACTAATTCCTAATTAGCTCTACAATAAAGTATCACCAATCTAGATGTGAGGAGTTATTATGCCGAAATAAACTAATTAAGTCTGCTGTAGTTTAGTAATGCCAGATACAAATACTGTCCCAAGTGGAGTTATTTACTCCACCACAATGCATGTGTAGATGATGACAGGGCTGGCTGAGGCATGTGGGTGCTTCAGTGAGGGGGCTTCTTGCTGGCTAGCCCCACACTGAAGCAGCCTCATGCCCCAGCCAGCCCCTCTACAGCATGTTGAGCTGGGGTGGAGCAGCCCTGACCTGGCAGGCTGACTCTCAGGGCCCCCTGCAAGCCAGTGCTGTGCTACCCTGGATCATCATGCTGCAGTCCCAGGCACACATGTAAACACTACGCCTGGGAGCAATAAACTCTGGCATGCACTGTACCAATTTATTGCATCACATAAAGGTTCATGTGTAGACATGCCCACTGTATCCTAAATAACTGCTCCCTGAGGAACTATCTCCTAATTCCTAACTTCCTCAGTATCCTGTTATGGAACATCTATAAATTATAACTTCTATCACTGCAGGAGCCAGCAGTGGGCCCTCATGTCGCTCATGGCCCACTATAGGCAGAGTCCCATGGCAGTGTGCAGTGCTGCCTGAGAGCCTGAGGTTATATGTGTTGCATGGAGCTGGCCTGGCCTGCTGGCACATACCTTTGCACAGGACTGGGCTAGCTCCTGCTGCCACCCGGGGCTCCCAGCACTGTAAGCAGGAACTGTGTCCCATTGTGCTAGGTCAGGTCCTATCTCAATCTGCATGTAGAGGCAGGAGATGACCCAGCCCAATGGTGTGTGGCTTCTGTGTGCAGTGTCAAGAGCCCCAGGGGTGGCAGGAGTGAGCCCGGTCCTGCCCAAAGGCACACGGCAGTGGGGGCAGGCCAGCTCTGTGCACCACATGTAGCTCCTGGGTCTCAGGCAGATGAGGTGGCTGGAGAGCAGATGAGGTGGCTGACCTCCTGGGCATTTGGAGCCAGGAGGACACACTTTGATGCTCCAAAGCGGGCCACTGCAACAAGCACATCTTCTGGTCGATAGCTGTCCAGTTGGCAGAGCAGGAGGCACCAGAAGACATGACAGCAGTGTTGCTCAAAAGCCAACTGTGTAGCCATGGCCCATGGTATCTAGCCCAGAGGTGCAGATGCCTCTGCTACAGTGCTCTGCTACTTGCTGCTACTTGAGCTCCTGCATGTGCACATGCCTGCATATGTAAATGTGCCCTATGGGTGTGTTCAGATGAATATGACCATGAAGTATGAGGCACTGCAAACACATCTGCAGTGCCACATACCACACAGTCAGGTGTTCTCCATGCTGTAGGGGTGTGTTCCCCATGTGTGAGCTGCTCAGGTTCTTTTTTCCATGGGTTTTTTGACCTCCAGGTATCCATGTCCTGGATATTAATTTGGACATTTATCAGTCTCTGTCCACCAAAGCCAGAAATCTTAAGGGCTCTGCAGTTGGACACTGTGACCTGGTACCGATGTTGCAGGGTCCCTTATCTTTGTTTCAGTACACTGTTCATGTTATGGAACAGTGTAGTACATGTCTTCAATTTCCCAGCCTGTGTGTTTGCTGCCTTCAGACACAGTGGGCCTGGAAGGAAACTTTGTCACAAACAGGCTTTTAGAAATCAATTAACCCTTGCCATCCCCCTGGACCATTGTTCTAATGCAATATCTATTTTACCTACAAGGCAACTCCCAAATGCAAACCTCTAAAAACCATTTTCTAGCCATCGTAGGCTTTCATGCCTTCTACATGGCTGAATCTTTTTAGTGCATTATTCAGCAGAGTTGGAGAGCAAGCTAAGTCAACAAGCCAGACCATCAGGTAGAGGTAATCAAGCATCACAGCACAAGCTGGAGAGAACAGTGAAAAGGTCTGAGATTGGGTTGAGCCCTGTTGCCCAAACACTTCCTGTTCCTGTTCAGGACCTTATATAGGGAAAGTAGAGGGTCAATTGATCCCAACAAGCCACTCTGTTGACAGGGAATGGGCAGAGGGCTATGCCTTCTGGAGGCCTCAGGCCAGCCTTGCACAGTCTTGGTGGTCAGCTGTGGGGTGGCAAGCTAGGATGAGTGACTGTGCTGGTCAAGCTGAGGCCCCTGAAGCCACAATTCCAACAGACTCCTTCCAACAGATCAAAGCATCAGGTAAAAGATCTCTCCTCCTCTAGCATCAGGCAGTGCAGACTGCCCATCAAATATTGCAAATTGCCATCTTACTCAAACGAAAGGTTGAACATGGATCAGTAACATTATGGGTGATGGTGATTCTTGATGTAAATGAATGGTTTCTGCTGTATTTGATCTGAGCTTTTTGTATATTGGATCCCATGCATGTTCAGACACACACACTGAAAAACACATAATGGAACTGAAATTCAGTCAATATACATTGTGTTGTGCTTTCAAATAACACTTGAGATGGTATAAATAGGTTTACGAACTGGATTATTCTCTGGTTTACCCTCCTGCAAATTGGTTCAGGCTTTTATCAGGCATAAACCTAGATCAACACATTTTAGCTCAATGGATGTTAATCTGACTGCATATACATGTGAACTGCAGTCCTCAGGCATTCATTTAAAAAATAAAAGTTACATTTCCAGTCTTAACTTTTCATTTGATTCCCTTCTGAGTAATTTTGTTGCTCTATTTAGTAACAGTCACTTACAGTAAGAGAGAGGTCAGGAGAAGACATTTTACTGCTGTTGAAACAGCAAATAGAGATAAGTTGTAGTAAAAAAACTGAGGATGGACGTTCTGATTCCTTCTACATGTGATGAAAGTGACTATAATACCTTTACCAATACTTGGTGATAGATATTCTTTTCTTCTCTTTCTATGATTATATGCTGTTCCAAAGCCATATTTGGCATGGTCCCAGGACTTTAATATAAGTCTGATTTACAAGATAATAACCAAACTATGAACTTCTATTCTTTATCTTATTTATGATAGAAGAATATTTTGTAACTTTTAGGGTATGCCATTTCATGGTTATTTTCTATTAAATGTATACAAGGATTTCTCTTCGTATGCATTCTTTTGCTCTTTATGGTACTCTTTACTGCTATATATGAGGTTCATATACCTGTGAAATTGGATACAAATTATTTGAAAATATATTCTATTGCTTAGTAACACAATATAAAAAGTACACAAATATAACATAAAAAGCTACATTTGTTCATTCATAGTAGCTTAAAATTACAGTTTGGGAGGCAACTAAGGTGATCTCTCATTACAGTATTAGTGAAAAAGTTAATCATTTGCTTTAGCTCGAAAGAAGATTCCAGGAGGATGCTGATCTTTTGTTTACCGCATTGAATTATTTCTGTTTTAAAAATATGCTATAGGCAAAATCCAAAAGGACAGAGACCAGATTATGACCCAAATACATTTTCATCATCAAGAGAAGAATGATGGTTTTCTATTGTGGAGGACCCCTGTCTGCATAAGGCACATGTTCAGACCAGGGCCAAACCACCTTGCACTCCAGTAATCCCGAAGTGCATAAGGGTCCATAGGAGTTTTTCCCAGACTGCACAATTTACAACATGGACAGGCCCTAAGGAATTATATGTACAGGGAGGGGTGATTCACCCAGAGCAGGCTGGTTATAAGCAAACTCATGGTCAACCCAAAATATCAGTGTAGACCTACTCCCAGACATACATCTGCGTCTAAGTTTCTGCCAATTTATAAACTTGTATTTAAAGCAGGAAAGTACATTTACTTTACTGTCATCTTTACTCAAGAGGCTGAAGTACTTTTATTCAAACATTCAACTGGCTAGATCAAAACATGCCTGGAAAGTTTCAGCATGACCTGCTTAGGCACTCTTAGCAACAAATATCTTTACACACTATGCCCATACTTAGTAACCTATTTTCAAAGGTTCCCGTTTCTAAAAACTGGGTTATTTTATTCTAGCATATCTACGGCTGCCTACAATTTAATTTTTACTACTGTATGGTACATTAGGGTCTTCCCCCAAAAGACGTTATCTGAATAAGTACTGTAGCACTGGGGATAAAATTCAGATCACCCAACTCCAAAAGCACAAGCTGCTATTAGTTGTGCTGACAATGAACTTACGTCAGCTTTCTAAAAGTACTTTTACACTTGTATGATTCTATCAGTAGAAGGTACACAGTCAACACTGGAGTTATTGCTAATCTTGAAGCATGGGAATTTGCATATACAACTGCCAGTAACTTGGGAAAATGCTGCTACTCCTTTTATTTTTTTGATGACAACCTATTGCCAAACCCACCCCCCATCAAAAAAACTAAACAAGACAAAAAAACCCTCTTGAAATGAATTAATAGCTGAACTATATGAACTATAAAAATAGTCTACTGCTTAAAATTGCAGAAAGACAAATAAGCTATCTAAATTATGCATAAGTTCTTCATAATAACAATAGCAGCAGCTTATTCTCAGTTTGAGTCCATAAAGCTGATGGACTCTGAAGAAGAACTTATTTTAGTGTTTACATTATTCATTTATGAAAGAATGAACAAACTTATGCACATGTGCCATCGTTGTACATACAGACCCTGGGTTGCATGCAGCAGGTGCCTGCAACTTGCCCAGAAATAGACAGAGGCCTGAACTGCTAAGGTTTAGGCTCCCTTACCTGGAAACTTCTGTCAAATGTCAGTTGTACTGTACTCAATTAGTTTGAAGACTGGAGAGAAAAATAAAATTAGATCATGTTCACAATGTTATGTAGGAGCTTCTATGATGGATCAGTTCCAACAAAGGAATCCCACTGGGTGATATCCAACTTGGTGTCAAAGGTGAATAAACCCAAATCTGGATTCAGCTTTATTACTGTAATAAAGTTGTAGTCAGCTTTATTATGGTAATCAAGTTTTTACTTGAGCAAGTACTAGAGGGTCAATGAAATAACTGAAAGATTTTACATGTAATTTAATTTACTTTTAGTTAATTCCTCTTTTATAAAATGATCAGCTTTGTTATTACTGGGCACATCTACATGACATGCTTTGTCTCTCTGGCAATGCACTAAGGCAACACAGTGACAGCAGGCACAAACTGTGATGCTATAGCTACATCGCTGTAGCAATGTGCTCCCTCACTATAGCATGTTGATACAGCGATATAGCGGCTAAAAATAACCATGCACCACTGGCATGGCACAGTAATAATGGTACCATAGGGTCACATATAGACGCGCCCACTGGTTCCTAAGATAATTGTTAAAGGAAAACCTTACCATTTCAAGAAGTGAAACTAACTTTAATGTAAACATTTTCTACATACACAAAATAGCCATAAGTATTAGACCAATCTAATTCTCATTTTAGAATTACCAGAAAAACAAAGATGTATACTTCTCAATGGTCTTCAGCAAGCTACATATTTTTCCTTCGGTGTAGGTCAGATTGTATTATTTATGAGTAATATTTATTTTTTCAGGAAAATTACCTGTCCCAATGCCCTCCAGTCTAAACTGGCACTTCCAATGTACACATGCTGTTTATCAACAATCCAGAAAGATGATTGAAGGCGACCTTCCTTATATGCACTCATGTTCATATACAGCACTTCAGCACCTAGGAGTTCAATAAGGACACAACAATCACTCACTGCTCAAAACATCAGTAGGTGCACACAAAATCTTGAAGAACATCCAACATTAAAGAGTTCCAGTTACCAAAAGTATTGGCTAGCATTGATAAGACATAAAAGCTTTAACAACAGTCTGCTAACAGGGTGACTGTCTAGTACTTGAGACCTCTCTTATAAATGTCTCCATCATGTTAGGATGCCTTCGACTCACCCGTACAGACTCACCTGGACTGAAGAGGACAGATTGTGGTATGAGTTCAGAGTAAGACCTGATCCACACCCCTAAATTCATAGTAAATTGCCTTCTCTGCTCTGCCACTGTCCTCCTCTCTTCCAGAAGTAATATAATTCAGATCTTTCAGTGTTTTCAGGCTTGGACAGTTAACACGAAGTATTATATCCAAATACAGACCTTTGCAAGATGTATAAGATTAAGTGGGGAAAAGCCTTGAACCCAGATATGAAATATGCATTTTCAAAATTGTGAAGCTAAAGGAACCAGTTAAAAATATTTAGGGGAAAACCACTTATAACCTTCAATCAAAATCTGAACAAAATTTAAAAAAAAATTATTTAATATAAACTTCCAGCTAAACATTGTTCAGGAAACTGAAGAAGACTCATAAGTTTATAAATTATTTGTACAGAATTTCTGGAGACAAATTATCTGCCAAATTCCAGTTTAATCTGCTGGTGCCTAATACACTGAAATAATGTCACAGGATATGTCTACATGTGCAATTAGTGCACATGAATAAACTGGAGCTTGTCTGAATTATTTACAAATACTATCCTGCTGAGGAGTAAATGAGTTTACTGTAGCCTAATTGCTATGTATGTTTAGATGCAAGATGTTTACTGTACCGTTAATGAGTCAACTGCACTTTAAACATCTTTTATGATGTTTAAAGTGCAGTTGACTAATTAACTGTACAGTAAATTAGACATGCCCACAGTGAAATAGTTTATCTATCCCTTTTGTAGACTATAATAGGTTAGACAAACACTTATATAGCATGGCTTATATAGGGATGATCCTACCTGGAGCAAGAGGTTGCACTACATGACTCAGTGAAGTCCCTTCCAGCCATACTTTTCTACCTATAGAAATGGGAGGTACTGGGAAAAATTGTCCTCCCTACTTCTACCAGAATTCCATAATCACAGGAACAAAGCATGTGTACAGTGTCATAGCAAGGCAGCGGGGTCGGGCTACCACCCTTGGCGCGGAAGTGAAGGGGCGCCAATAGTCACTGCCAAGCTATGGTGGGGCACAGGATGGAGCCATGAACGGCTCATTGTGGGGGTTGGGTGCAGGGACATGGGGAGGGAAGCTCTTGCTGCTGCATGCACTCCCAGACAAGCTGGGGGGAGCGGGGGGGAGAGGAGTGTACCCCCACAGATCTGTGTATGGGGCGTGGGCAAGCTGCCACTTCAGGCTTTGCCCTGGGTGCCAAACGTCCTTGCCATGGCACTGCATGTGTATGTACTTGTAAAGTGAAAGCCAGGACCTGTAAACCTTGCATACATGAAAGAAATCAATCTAGATCCACTGACCATTCTCCTTATGCAGAACATATACTTAGCCTGAGGAACAGCAAGGTCACAGTAGCAGCGACAGAGGCCTGGGTTTACTATAGAGGGTTTCTTATTCTGAGTCTTATTAAAAGGATCTTATAATATGTGAAAATTTAAGAACATGACATAGAGCAAGATCCAAATATTAGGAAAGTCTGAGTGGTGTACTCCAAGGTCCTAGGACTGCTTTAAAATCATGTGCTTTTTAAAATGCTATATGTTGGGTTCTTTTTCTTTTACTTCTGGTTTCTGATCCTTGCACTTGAGTCATGATTTTAAGATGCAACTGTGGCAGCTACAAACTGAAAGCTGCAATTCCCACCCAATGGAATGATTCCAGCAGCTGAGGCATCAAAAAGTAAACCAGATGTTGCAAAACTCATAATAAAACTACAAGCATAAGAAATATATGGCTTTGAGCAGGTTACAGGATTTGGTGCTCTAGCTAGAATTTTGTGCAACCTAGCTGTCATTTGCAATTCTTTCAACCATGTCACCTCCACTTGTATTTATGCTCAGAAGCAAAGTTATTTTATGAACATTTCCTGGATTAGAATGAGACCTGCAACACGCTTTTGTGCATTAATAAGCAGAATTAACACTATATGTAAATCCAGGACCAAACAAAAGCATTATGGTTGGTGTGAAATTGTTTTCTGGAAAAAACACCCCCCCCCCCAAGCTTCTTTACATTTGCTATGAGAAACACAGCTGTGCAGGAGTAAACTTTGGGAACTCTAATCTTAATGGAGTTTTTTTGTCTTATCATTTTTTAAATAAGCGGTTTAGAGTCAATTACATTTCCTTTGCATACATCCAATTTTCTGTATTAAGAGTTGAACACCTACAACACACCCACACTAAGTAGGTTATAAATGAAGTGGGTTTTTTTAGATGAAGAAAGCAATGCCAGTTTGAAGCAATTCAGGGTTTTTTATTAACTGAGATTTAAAATTAACATATTTTTATTCAAACCTGTTGGAAACTATTCAGTCTTCAACAGAAACTTCATGCCAAGTTTACAACAGAAGATTTTATGTGCTGTGTGAAACTCTAGAAAATATCAGACATTTCTAAGAGTTGAGTTAATATCTTGAATGTGAATATCCCCAAATTTGGAGGATATGTGAATTTTGGCAGCATTGGTCAATTTCCTAAAATTGAACTGATAATTTCAAAAGTTTCAACTCTTACCGACACAAAAGCAAATGCTATGGTGTGGGTGGGAGGTCTACAATAATGAACCCCATTTAAAAAATCTACATAATCTAAGTTCTTCCAATGAATCTTTCTGTTGAAAACAGACAGCTAATAGTCAAAGCAGAGTGTAACTCTATGTTGATTTTAAATAAAAAGGTCATCTGTTGAAAGCATCTATCACTATCAACTGCTACGAAGACTATTAATGAGGTTTTTTATTTTGATGAAAGGAAACATGCAACAGTACTGATAAGTGCTCTTCTCCAGAAGCCTTTGAGGTGTTTTGTTTAAGTAGGTTTATCAGGTCTCCAAGAAAATCCATCATCCCTAGCACAGCCCATGCCCCCCCCCAAGAAAATTAAACTGAAAGGATCAATATGTGTAGCTGTATTAGTACTTTTTTAATCACAGCTCAGTTTCCATTATACAAAACAGGCAGGTCTAGAAAATTCAATCCAAAGGCAGAAGTTGTAGGCTTGACAGCTGAGAAAAAATGTTAGACTAGTGAAACTGAATCATCATCAACTTGGTTTACCAAAGTTATATCATCCTAAACTCTATTGGTATTATAACTACTTACAAATTACCACAAGTGCTGCAAGAAATACAGTGCTAACACTCTAAAATATAGTTAGTTGTGTCCCATAAACTTCTGCCTCATATAAATTGGGTCATATCCCACCTCTCATAAGAAAAAAACCACAAAAAGACTGTAGTATGCTTGAAACTATGCAAATATTTTCTTTTTGCACCTACTCTCTAGGGAAGGAGATTTCAGACTGCAGAGAGGAAATGAGTAGGACAGTTTGGTAGTCCAGCAGTGCACAAAGGGGAATGGCTGTCTATCAATGGGCACCCTGGCCTTTTCTGTCTCATGGCAACACAGCCTCCATAGAGTAGCTATTCTGCCATTGACTTGCCTGCCTAATCTTGGGAGGGGTTAAGAGTTATAGATGGGAACTTCAGTGGTTGGAGAAAGATTAATTTCCAAGCTGATTTCCCCTAGGAAATCCAGTAGCCTGAAGAAGCAGCACAACTAGCCCAGCCCTAGAACGTATCACTACCATCTCTACAGATCTAAAATGGAGTAGCCTCTGTGGATGTAGGAAGAAGGGGATGGAGCATAAGAGTATATATCACATATCTCACGGAAGATTTGCCCACTTCCATTTCCTTTTATGACATGTGAGAAAGGAGTAGGGTAGGCAGATTACAGACGCCACCGTATTGGACTTGTTCAGTAGGAAAATATGAAAGACAGCTGTCCTGCATACAGATGCTTTTATTTTGTGTTTATTCTTCTGCTGCTGTATTTTTTTTTTTACACAAAATGCTTAGCTACAAATGAACTTTAAAACTCATGAAAAGAAATATTAGATTTCCATACCTATCGAATATTGCCAGCAGTCAGATAGACATTTCAAAACTCAACCGAAGTGTTAAAAGTTCATAAAAGCAACTCTAAAGATTTGTTTCCAGCTGGATGTCTTCCTCCCTAACAGTAAACTGGCATATTTCCTTTGGATGCTTTGGTTTGTTTGAAACCTATTCAAGGGGTGCACCTACATAAGACACTACGTCGCCATAGCAATGCACTATGGTGACGTAGCGTCGGCAGGCAGAAACCGTGACGCCGCAACTACATTGCCATAGCAATGTGCTCCCTCACTATAGCGCACTGTTATGGCGATGTAGCAGCTAAAAATAACCTTGTGCTGCTGGCATGGCACAGTAATGGCTGTTACTGCATTGTCATTTAGCACTTCCTAAAAGGAAATCCTAAATGATGGTGCAGTAACAACCACACCATAGGGACACATGTAGAAGCACACAAGGAGTAGCAATATAAAATTATACCTGTAATTTGACATGTCCATGTGATGTTCTTGTTCTTTCCCATGGTTTTCGTGGCTGTATTCAAAATTCACTTGCTACTTTTCTATTTCCTCCTATGACTTCAGTGTTTTTCTGCTTATTCACCCTCTGCCATCATTAAAGTTTATGCATCATCTCTCTGCTTAAAGGGCCTTCCACTAACTATGCTAGATAGTTTTTAAATGACTCAAGAACAGACATTTAAGGTTAACTTTTTCTTCACTTGCAACTGGATCAAAGGGGCTCAAGGAGTTGATAAGGGACACTAATCCCTTATGAAGACACTCATAGTCTCTGTTTTGAGATAATTTGTTCTATCCAGAAAGACTGATATTAAGAGAGCTTGCTGCCATGCACATGGTCTGTGGATGTTTTAATCACTTGATCAAGGCCACGAGACATCTGGTGGCTTAGGTTATCTTCCAGCAATGGAGCATAGACATACCTTGAGCCTAAAGGAGTAGCACATGGCATATATTTAAAAGCACAAATAGTGACTCTGCATCACACAGCTGCAGAGCAGATCAGAAAGTACATACTACACCACCACAAGTACTTCTTAGGCAACATTTATTGATGTTCTAAAAACCAATTATGTCACTTAAGTGATGTTGCAGCATCCCTGAGGCAAGTCATCCCTAGGGTACATACAGTGTGTCTTCCACCTCTTATTTAAAAAAAAGATCCAGAAAAAGTATCTGCTGAGGCTGCTGTTCCACTGCTATCTTGGGAGCAAAGCAAGCAAAGTCAAACTGAAATACTTTCTGAAAGCTCCTGTGACAAAAAGAAACAAGAAAAGGAATATAACTCCCAGTGATTTAAATGGAAGCTGTATTTGATTTTACTTGGATTAAATTTGATACTCCATCTTCACAACAATGAATGTAAGTGCAGTGCCACTGCATCACTGTATGCAAGACCTAA
Organism: Alligator mississippiensis; assembly: GCF_030867095.1. NCBI lineage: Eukaryota > Metazoa > Chordata > Crocodylia > Alligatoridae > Alligator > Alligator mississippiensis. Next base: position 158,845,702 of record NC_081824.1, read on the forward strand.
GAAATGATAGCACTACTGTACCTCAGACTGCAGAGGAGTATGCATGGAACAGAAGTGAGTTTAGGAAAGAAGAGGATGAGTGGAGAGCTTCAGAGAAGTTGAAGAAGCAATAACTGAGCCTAACGAACCACAATGGGAACAGAGCAGTAATGGGAACCCTGGCCAATTATGCACAATTTAGGGCTTTGCAAAACAGCACCAATGCGTTTTGACTTCTGTTTCGCAGTTTCGATGGTACAGTGTTTTGTTTCAAGTTTCATTTAGTTCCAAAACCACTATTCCATTTTGTTTTGTTGAAACTATGTTGCTGTTTTGACATTTCGCCTATAAGCTATAATGGGGAATCACAAAACTGCCTATAACTTTGCCATTTCTTGCCTGATTCAAATGAAAACTGCAGGGATGGTAGCCCCTGCTGAAGCCATGAAACCTGCCAGCATTCAAGGAGATAGGTGCAGGGGTTTCTGGGAAACTACACCTCAGGCTGCTGACAAGCAAAACTTGTGACATGTGACTGTGTGTGTGTGTGTTAAGGCGCAGCTGTTTTTCCATCCCTCCCCCAAAGCACTGGGTGTGGAAGAGACCTCAGGGAAGGATCACAGTGACTGGCCAGTTACACATGTCAATATGAGAGCAGTCCTTCCCTCCTCTTTCCCCTCCCTCTCCTTATTTCCTGTTTCCCTGCAAGCAAGCCCAGCTTTGAAACTGAAAATGTTTCAGAAGTTTTGAAACATTTCGACTGCCCTCGTTTCACTTTGAGGCTGTTTCAAAGTCTTTCATTTAATTTTGATTGTGTTGTTTTGAGCTTGAAATGAGTTGAAACAGAGTTAAAACAAAACACATGGTGAAATTTTGCACAGCCCTAATGCGCAGTGCAAAAAAAGTAATGATGACAATTTTGGCAGTAGAGGTAGCTGCTCAGTCCCTGACTGGAGAGCTAGACCCTCTTACTGAACAGATAAAGATGGCATACTCAAGCAACTTCACATGAGTGCGTACTGCCACTGCACTTTATTAAGCACATACATACTTCATTCATCAGTCCCTCTGATTTACTGGGTTCCTTAGTAACACTTCTGCAGCATAGTACTGGTATGACAGGACATGTTGATACTTGGCTCAGTCTGCACTAGTCCCAAACTAGAAATAAGTTAGTTCTTTTGTCTAGCAATGTTCCTGGACTAAGTAGCTGAGTGGCAGAGCCAGTAAGCCCCTGCACAATGCTGCACTATGGGAATTTATACGCATACCTTTTCATCCCACGACATGCCAGAGATCTGCTGCTTTGGAGCAGACTCAGTTCATCGAGCCTTCTCTGCCTGTAAGCTGACACACACTGTGCTGCACCGTGTACAGTTGTATAAGTATGATGGTGTGCTCTTGACCTAAAGTGCATGTGCTTGCATGTGTAAAAATGCCTTAAGGTGACTACTCAATTTCTGCATCAGGAGCAAGTGTGACTGGAGTAAGGTGGTATATTTCAGCATAGTGTTTTCTGCTATTGTAGGTTAGCAGTATTGACACACCATCAGGTTGAAAATCCCTCATCAGAAAACCCTCATGCAGTGTCAGGGGCAGATTCAGGGGTGGTATACTTGCACCCCCCTTTGATTCCTGCTCTGCCCAATGTTTAAAACCAACTGCCTTCATTCAGGCAGTCCTGAGGGAGTCACTTGTCTTCATAGGTCTTTAAAATCTACCTGATTGCTTCTAAACTCTTCATTCCACAGGTGTTAATGACCCGCTCTCCTTTTTAATGGTCTTGATGTTCCACTAAGTTAGCTTTTATTTGACAATTCTGCTGTCTGTTAACTGCTAGTGGTAATGTAGTTCCTTTTCCACAGCCATGTTTTTAATTCATTCCAATGAAATGATATTAGTTTTTGCATCAACCTTATATTGAATAATACAGCTGTAGGCCCCTAGTATATTAGGAAAGCTTCTAGTTTCTTTTTACCTGGATAAAAATATATGCTGTCTTATATGTGATGATGCCTCACCATGAACACCCCACCTTTTCGTAACCCTAGATCCTCCCATGAAGATAGTATACTCAGGATTAAAAGGATATGTCATTTCCTGATTGCACAGGGTGTCCCTGGAATGGAGGAGTGTACATGGTAGCACACATGGAATGGGTGTGTAGGGAATGCAAAAATCCCCTCCTAACTACTGGAACTAACCTATCTGCCATGGTTCCCAACATTTTTTATGCCACACTGGGCCTGAACATAATAATTTTTTAATAGATGTACTCCTATCTCTGATTCTATCTGCTTAATCTGTCCCTACTGTCATTCCTTCACTCTGCTGTTTACTGTGGTAGGTATATATGCTTACCCTTATATTGTCTCCACTAATTTTGTTTTCAAGTATATGTATATCCAAACAATTTCCACAGAACAAATGTGCCACTCATGTAGGAGCACCATTGTGAATCTCAACATAAAAAGAATAACAAAAAATTCCTTTAATTATGAACTGGTTTATAGCTAAACTTTAACATAATTTGATCATCTAGGAGTTATATAAGAAAAAAGTACCTCTTCAGAGTGGAAAAAAAAATTACAAATTTTATGGTCAGTCATCAGTTCATTTTGTCATAAAAAAGAGAAATGACAAACCTGAAAACAAAGAGGAGCTATGAATAATAATAAAAAAATGTTCCTTAAGCATGAAAATACTGAATTACCCATACACTGACTGACAACTATTTGAAGATCCATCTCATGTTGGACAAAATCCAGCGACAGTCAGAGGTTTGCATCCCCAGGAATTTCACAGCTCCTTCTTAACTGGTTGTGAAAGGCTTGGAGCTGTTCCAGAAGTTCCATTAGTGCGACCTGACAGCACAAAAGCTGGGGAATGCGTAACTTGACTATGCAAAGTTATTTTTACAGAAGTGCTGAATGATAAAAAGCCAAACTATTTAAGCTAGACTATTTGCTACTTTGTGCACTCTTTAATGCATACTGGCTGCATCCACATAAGTCACTGACTGAACAGTTGTTACTGCACAGTGATTTAGTACTTGTATAAACAACTAGTACTAAATGACTGAGCAGTAATCAGAGATACTGCACAGTAGCGCCACTGAACGGCTTGTCCATGATGTTGACTGCACACAGTACCATGGCAAGGAAGTTTAGCACCCAGGGCAAAGCCCACAGTGGCAGCCTAATCTTGCCCCACGCACAGATCTGGGGGGCACACGCCCCACCCCCATGCTTACTTGGGAGTGAAGCCACGCCCCCATCCCTATACCCCCCCATACATGATCCACTTGTGGGTCCATCCTGCGCCCCGACCTAGCTGGTGCCCTTCACGCTGGCGCCTGGGGCAGTCACCCCACTCGCCTTCCCTTGCTATGGCACTGACTGCACAGTAGCCCGAGACTATTGCACAGCAGCATCACATCACACTTTCTGTCATGCAATACTACTGCCCAATGGTCACAAGCTACTGTGTAGCCAGCATCTCATGTAGATGCAACCACTGGATTTGAAAAAACAGCTTTAAAGTAATCAAGATTCTATCTGGTCCCAAGAAGACTAATACTTGTGATTAGTTTCAAAATTGAGATAGTCAAAGCAGTGGCACGGGTACTCATTGAATGCCTGGGGTAGGGACACCATTCTGCTCACCCCATTCATCCTCTGCCCCCCAGATACACTGTTTGGTGCAGCACTGAGTTGCCCAGCTGCTTTGGCTAGACAGAGGCCACTACACAGGCTCCCAGGGCAGGTGGGGAGCACCATTCAACATGCTCCACTTGCTCCCCCACCCCACAGATATACCAATGAGTACAGCTCTGCTCTACCCTGCTCCTGTGGCTGAGCAGGGGCATCACAGTGTTTTCTCTGCTATGGCAAAGACTCCTGGAGGGAGGAATCCTGGCTTCCCCTGGTAGTCAGTGCCTGGCAGGTGCCCCCTCACCCTACCCTAGTCAAGGGTTTTTACAGAAACAACTGACAAAAGTGCCTTAGTTAATTGTCACTTTCATTAACATCTCCTTTTTTAAAGGCTGAAACTTGCTATTGTACAACTGTGTTTATTCACACCAATAAATGGGTTTAAAGAAAATCAATCTGCAATACGCAAAAAATAACAAAACACCATTACATTTATGTTACCTATTTCTTCTACAATTACAGCACAAAATACTTAAACCAAAGTTCAAGTCACACAAATGAATTTCCCTTCATCACAACATAAGCAATCTTTGAGCATGTTTGGTAAAAACAGCTTTTATTCACATACTCCGTAGGCCACCTGAAAATCACAAGCCCCAACATCTTAGGCTGCCCAGGCTTCCCAATTCTGGAAGAAATTTTCCTTTTATTTCCAACATACAGCCAGCCACACACAATAAGCATAACCACTTTCTCAAAATCATATTCTATTGCTCAGTCTTAACTCGGACTTCAGCAATATTAGAATGTATTTGATGCATATTTTTTCATGGAAGAGCTACTGCTTGCAACAGAAGTCAAAAATAAAAACTGTACATTTGAGCATATATTGGAGGATTTTACATGCTAAGGGAATCCCTGGCCTATGGCTCTTGGGATTCTTCTTGTAGTCCCCTGGTGTCCATGTGGTGGGGATTCCAAAGCCATGTTTAGGGCAGGAAGCCATGTAGAAAGATGCAAGAATTCATATTGAAATTGCAAAAAAACCCCAAAAAACAAAAAAATTAAAACCCCCCAAAACCCAAAAAAGTCTTCAGTTACTTGAGGTTAGCATATATGTGAAGGGAGAGTCCAGGGGACTTGTTAGGGGTGGCCTGTGCGTTTGATATCCAGACTGTACTGCCTAGCTCTCTCTCTCAGCAAAACTGGAAATAAGAGACTGCAGCTAAATAGATCTCTTGAGCAAGTACCAAGCAGTCAGTGAAACCCATGTGGATTTAAGACTGTAAAAAGTTTCTTTAAAATGTGTAAAAGCTTCTGTTTCTGGGTCATGTCTCTTAACCAGCCATTTCTTTTCTGAAGATGATGACTGGAGTTCCTTTGCTCAATTCATTTAAACTAGACCTTGTCAAAACACTGGGGAGCACAGCACAGAGACAGGGACCAGGAGATAGAACATTTTTTCCAAACTCATATCTGTGACTAAAACACTGACTTCCACTAAGTCTAGATATCATCACCTCCCACTGAAGTTTGTGGGACTGACAGACACTCAGCTCCTTTAACTATCAGGCCTATCGAAATTCAAGCTAAAATACCTGATGCTGCTGCCTTGCAGCTTGTACAGTGATTTACACCTGTGCAAAGTGAAAACACCAAGTGGGTGTGAGCAAAATGTCCCCATTCTGATTTGATATTATTCTTCCCTCACTTTGCACAGGAATAAATGGATACACAGAAGGCAAAGCAAGACAGAATAAATCTGTCAGCAGTAAAACCTCTCCCCAAGAGTGTATAGTCTTTAGAAAGGCAGAGCCGTTGCAACATAGGAAAAAGCAAAATTATTTCTTTTTTCAACTACTTAAGTAACTTCATATCCCCCTTTTCTTACTAGCCAAGAAGCTTCAATCAATTCCCAAGATAACATTTATCTAAATATATGTTGTAATGACTTCCAAGATTTTAAATATGGGTCTTTTGTTCTTACTCAAAGCAATCCAAATGCCAGTTTCTCAGTCAAGAACCCTGCTGAAAACAGTCTTCAGCAGACCTCCCATCTGGCTCTTTCACATATGAATGCCTTTACCATCATGTACCTCGCTGCGACTTATTCAGCAGAAAATCAGACATATCACAAAACACTTTTTACCTGTCAAATGAAGAGACAAAAATGGGGATTGGCAACATTTCACTGAAATGTTTTCCTTCATAGAACATTTTTTCTGATTCATTAAAGAAAAAAATCCCGTCCCCAGTTACTTTAGCACTTGTGAATACTCCCAAAGTGACCATTTGGATAAGGCAGGTTTCTCCTTACCCAGGGAACAAACCCAGCAGTGTTTCTATGCAAGCTCCCCCACATCAGATAGCCCCTAAATCATCGTTGCACCAGGACCAGTATTTATAATGGGCATTTTGGGGTTTGGTTTGGTTTTTTGTGACATGGACACTTGACCAGTGATAGCTGCACTAAGACCATGGTACCATGATGAGAATATGTCATTCTTTCAACCAAAAGAAAGAGGACACTGTGGGAGAAAAAAAGAAGTACACGCTAATAAGAACATTTCTATAAAAGGGTAATGCTGGAGTAGGTAAAGTTGGCAGAGGAAAGGATATTACTAAAGATGGTGCACCCAGAGAAAGGGGGGGGGGGTATCACAGCTCCCAGCTCTGGGAATGCTAGAATAGACAGACTCCGCATCTGCATTGTCCAAGCTGGGATCTGTAGGTAAAAGGCACAACTGGGTCTAATCCTCTTCCTATAGAAGATTCTGGAAAAATCCCTGTTCATTTTAATGATATATGACTGAGGCTAGCCCCACTTCCAATTCACCTGTTCCACTCACCATCTATGAAATGTTGTTCTTCAAATTCAAACAAGTGCAGTGATGTAGTGTCAAGGAAAGAGGCACAGAACACACATTAGTGCTTCTGCTCACTCCCCCCCCCCCCCCCCCCCCGTGTACAGACCAAAATAATGATGTTTAAAATCCACAAGTCAATTCTTTCCTACTGACTTCCCCATCTCCTCTTCCTTTAGTCACCCCTCATTTTGCCCCCACTGTCACTGAATTCTTCCTCCTCTAGTGACACATCCTCTTCTTGCATTTATTGGATATCCATTACTACATCCTCTACCACACACTCCCTCTCCCCACCACTCTCCCCCTGCCCTCACAGCCTTTCCTTTTAATTCACTTGGAGGAAAAGTCTCTACATAACTAAGTTTTGATGGCAGAACCCCATATCCAAACCTCATCTGTGGAAGCAGAACCTTCCTTTCTGCTGGCAGAATTATACTGACTCCTGCCACTGCCTGGCAGCCGGCCAGAAAGCACATGTGGACACTTCAGGCCTTCTGCTGGAAGCCACAATCCCGTCAGTGGATGGCACCACCCCAGCTAGGGTGGCCATCATAGAGGACAGTCCGGTTTTCTGCTATGCTGTCCTTTGTCCTCGACTGATGCAAAACATGACACCTTTATGTCCACCTTTATGCCATAAAGGCATCCGGTTTCATATCAATAGAGGATAGAGGACAACCAGACTGTCCTCTGTGATGGCCAGCCTAACCCCCAGGCATGCTTTGTGCTCCGTTGAAACAGCTGCTGCAGTGGAATCACGCAAAGCATGGCTGTCTATGCGCTCTGGCAGCTTGGTGGTGGCAGATCCAAAGTAAGGCAGAGTTTGGCAGAAGAGTAAGGCAAGGCTAGAAAAGGTTTGGGGCCTTGTAATAGATTCAAGAAAAAAAGCAACATGTATTTCATGGAGCCTATGGGATGGAAATGACAGGCAAACATATTCTCCAAGGTGCTAAGTACTAAGTCAGTGGTTCTCAACCTTTTTAGATTCAAAGACCCCCTTGTTAGGATCCAGATCCCCCTCCAAAAATGCCAGCTCAGTTTTCACTCATTTTTTTACTACGAAAAAAAAATACTGAAACTCTTCTGTTGAAGAAAGAACTCATAAAGACCACAATTAAGTCAGTGTGTTTGTGATGCTGGATTTCTACTTGCAATATATGGGTCTGCCTTGGGAATCAGTTTTGCACACCTAACAGTGCTTCATGGTACCCCCGAATGGATTTCAAGGCACTCTACTAAGTAGTACCATGTTTTAAAAGAGCACTTACATTGAAATATACTGTAGGTAATGGGTTTTGTTTGAATAGTAGTCTGTTTGAATAGTGTCTATAGGGCTCTGATATAAACATTTAACTTTAAAATAGTATTTTGAAACACAAACACTGTAAATAACCAATGTTTACATTTTTTATATAATCTCCAAATCAAAACTTTTCAGAACCTTTTTTCTTCCTGCAAGGTTCAACTGTTGTGACCTTTCATCCCTCTTTGACTTCAAAACAAATCTCAAGATATCAAAATTTCCTCTTGGGAAGTCCAGCCCAGATCATAAAGGAGGAAGAAGGCATGGGGCACTTGAAGCATGGCTAGCAGCCTTTCTGAATTGAATTATTTTGCTTTTACTGAAAGGTTTTGTCTGAATTGAGGGCAGGAAGGGCTGTCATTTCACTGAAAAATGAAAATGTTCCAAGCATGTTCTTACTGCATCATCAGGGGAACTGAGGCTGATGCTCTTTGTATCTATTATGGAGAATGAAGAGTCTATGGGAAGCAATTTTTAAGAACTTCCAGGTCTGGGGAGATGGTTGAAACTGTTATTGTTGTTAATGTATTTTTAAAAAATCAAACTACAAGAAAGGGAGGTCCTAGATGTTACACAGTGGATTGACAGTTTTTATAAAGCAGGTTGGAAGGCATGTATGTTTACAAGAGCAATGAGACAGTAAAAGGTATATAGAGTCTGGAAGAAAAGGAAAGCGGCTTCCCAAAAAACAACAGATAGCACAGCAATAGGATGAAAAATGTATTGAAAATCTTCTTATAAATTAAATCTCTTATTCCGAAGGCCTGATCGTTACAGTCTAGAAGAGTAGAAAGGCGATAGAAATGATGGTCTGAAAGCATTTGAAGTTGGAACAGGCAACAATGCATAAACCATAAAATGAAGATGATGATGATGATGACAAAAGGTTATAAAAAATTAAAAAATCAAATTAATCTTCCACAATGAAGCATGGGTTTAGCTAGTACAAATAAAAATGAGTAACACTGCTACATGCCCCCAAGCCAATGGCACAGCATAATCCCTGGTGAGCAGCTAAGCACCTGCACCACAGTGTTAAGGTGGTAAGATTCAGAACAACTTGTGCACATAACTCAGTAAGAAAGGAAGAAAGATGGCTGAGGTTGCATCATTCACAGATTAACAACAATTTTGTACTTATTAAGGATTAAAATTAGAAAATGAGACAGTAAATGTTGGCTCTTCATGAAAGCTATGGCACCTCTGTCTATCTTGGAAAATAAAAGTTTGGAGGATAGAACTCCTAAATTTTAGGTTCATTCAGGTGTGGGTAGATCCAGTTGTTATAGGCTTAAAAATATTTGACCCCTGAAAGGCAGTTCGTGGGAATTTGCTGAGTAGTAAATATAGAAAAAGAATTTTTAAAAAAATCAATTAAAAAAACCCAAGGTGCAATTTTAAGTTTTGCTATAAGCTCAAGTTTCTGAACATGGGTACCTAGAATTAGATGTGGAGTAAAGCATCTAAGTAAAGCATCACTGTCTACAGGTGCACAGCAATTAAAGCGCAGTAGACAAATTTACTGCACTGCCAGATATTCCCCTCAGATACATATAAAATCCAGCAGCACAATAAATTACATCAGGATTAGTCAGGGTATATTCAGTGCCATTAACTGCACGTATAGACATACCCAGCATGAGTGAAATCAGTCATTTTATTGACAAACATTATCTCCCATGCAAGTAATTTATACCTCTTCTGTTTAATTTTCACAACCAGATTGCTTATCTTTCATGGCATATGCAATTATACTGTAAAATAGAGAGGGTCATGGGCCATTGTTCTGTAAAGTGCATGTCATAAGGTTCCATTAATTAATAAATCATGAATTAAGGATATTTTAAATTGTTTTAATTGTAACCTTTCTTTTTATGTGGAACTAGATTAAAGACACTTGTATGTATATATTGAATACTTGTATGTAGTTATATATGCACAGATTAGGAATAATGGGTAAACCTTTAATATTTGGCATACAAGACATGGATATAACATCAGCACCATCAATCAGAAAGTTTAAATTGCACGAAAAGAGGTTAAACTATTTCACTCTAGTGAACTGTGTGAATAACAGTTCAAATGTAACTTTGGGGAGTTGAGTGCAATATTCATAAATGCAATTTTATTTTCTTTCACAGGACTAAGCTGCCTCTTAGCCCAAGTAATTATCTACAGAAAATTTCCTGAGTATGTCTTCTTGAATCTGACGGTTCTATAGAGACAACATTATTGTACAACAAACTGCAGTGGAAAAGATGCATTCTATTTGTTTTATTTTTTCCTTGTCTTTTATCCTTCCATTATTATCTGAAGTAAAGCTTTTTATTTAATAGATACCTCTATTAAACAGTTTGTTGTTCTGGTTGGGAGAAATAATTTCTGAGTTGATTTTGTAGAGAAGCACATCATTTCCGAATAGAAGACTTATAACTATTATATTACCAGTAACATCATTGGTAATGTAAGACTGTGTTTTATTTGCTAATTAAAATACTCCTATGTTACATAAAAAATTCTGAATTCTTATGCAATTATGAATATAATAGAGGGATTAGTAAAAGCATACACTTCCCCTCCCCAAAGAGAGGCATTTGCTTGTATCCTAAGTTACTTACCATGAAGCATCCATAAATTCAGGGATGCTCGGACACATTTTCATCATGAATATGAGGAACTGAAAGCTTAGCCTCCTATCTATGAATGAAGCAATGCTACAGAGGAAGTAGAAGCATGGCCTAAGTGACTCGCCCTCCCTCACGCAGGGAAGTCTGTAACAGAGCCAGAAACAAAACTCAGATCTCCCAAGGCCCTGATTAAATGTTTTTGCCTCAGTACCCAGCAGTGCAGCCCATCATAGGGAGGGAAAGAGTGGGCTGCTGGTACAGCAAGATGGCTGCTGCCCTTGCCACTGATTCGCTGTGAGGGCTGTCCACCATACAGACCCACCACAAGGGGCGGGCCCACATGACAGAGAGCCTTTGCAGTCAATCAGCAGGAAGGGGCAGGGCTACCAGATCCCCTTGGCCAATCAGAGAGGACCCACCATGCTTAACCTGCAAAAATAGCAGCCAGCCTCACGGTCTGCCCACAAAATCAGCCGGGAGCTGCCTCAAGTTCAGTAGACCCTTAGTCATCTAGTCTGATTCACTGCTCAGTGTAAAATCATCCCCTTCCACACCATCTAATGCAAGGCCCTAACCTGTTCCTAAAACTACACAATGAACACTGTTGTATAGCTTCAAGACCTATTGCCTCCAAACATCAAAAGTACCTTAACTACTACAGGTAAAGTGGGGAATAATCATTATAAATGTCCCAACCCAGCAAGGGTTATTAAAATGCATCAAGAGATTCAAAGAAGAGGACCATGCCCCCTACTACAAAGGAACCCGTCCCCCACCGTCTATACTAATCCTAATCCCAAATGTGGTGTTCAGTCTGACCCTGAGTGGGGGCAAGGCCCTCTAACCAGGCACCCATTGGTTTTACTTCCAGCAGGAGCATTGGCACACCTCAACCTTGGCTGCAGCCAACGCCTAATGCTTGTGAGAAAGGCAAAACAACCTACAACATTTATAGCCACAGGCAGGGAAAAAATCTTTCTTGGCCCCACATGGCAATAATTCAGGAAAAAATTCCCAAGCATTCCTAGCAAATGTCTGTGACTGCTTCCTACTTCATATGTTCTATGTAATAGATACATTTTTCTGTTCAAGTGTTACCCATTTCTGCTATAAGCAAACTGAAGAACCAAGTAACCAGAGGGTTACTAATTAACAGACACAGAAATGCCAATAAATCATGTTAGTAACTGATAAGTGCCTCAGGAGCATATCATATTCTGTAGATAGTGCCATCAACAGACATTTTCAGGCTCAAGAAAGTAAATATGTTGACTCTTCCTCCCTACCTGGCAGACCCATAAGCCATTGGTGGCCCATTAAAACAATATCCTGACAAACTGCCTGAGACCAGGGGAAAAAAAAATCTGGATTGCCCCTGCCTTCTGCCAGTCCTCTTTCCTCTGGGTAGCCTTGCCTGTGGTGGTAGGGCTGTGGCAGGGAAAACAGTTGGGGGAATATTTAAGGCATGCTTTTTAAGGAAGATTACAGGTGTTGGCATCAAGATTACACAAGAGCTTGACATCTCTGAAAATCATGGCCAATGTGTCTTAAGTTAGACACACAAAAGTCACAGGTCACTTTTGGATGCTTGGCCCTGGCAGTTTCTTCTTGCTGTCTCAACCTGAATAACAACTGAAGCTGGACTTTGCTATTTACAGTGGGCCTAGCATTTCTGGTTAAAAATCATACAAGACAGATATTGCAAGACATGAAAGGCATGACAGCAGAGTTAAGAGTTTCATGCCGTATCTACTATTGTGATCAGCCTTTTCAATATATTTAATGGAACTTTAACATTGTGATTTGACTTTATCACATTAAAATGGAAACTATGAGGACACATACTGAGTTGTCCTGTGTCATGGTCAGGAAAATCCATGTGATGCACTAAAGAAGGAAAGAAAGCACACAGAAATATTTTATGCTCTTAAATCCTTAAAATGATCTGTTGGAGGCACAGATCAACATAAACCAATGTATTGTCAATTATACAGTTTCTGAACACAGCTTGACTTCCAGCCAAGAAGCCCATGACCAGCAAACTCATAGTAAGGTACCCTTGCTAGATATCTTTGTTATCAGGCAAATGATGGGAACATGCAGAGTATAGTCAATAGAAATAAGAACACCCTGAAATCACAGACTGAGCCCTGCTGTTTGAGTCACATATTCTTAATAGCAAGAAAACTCTCCTATTTGGGAACTCACAGAACAAAGCAAAACATGCTCAAATATGTAGCTATCCAAGCAAGACAATAAAGAACCCCAGTGCTGAATGTGTATTGCTTTTGTCATACTACCCATCAGTTTAAATTATTTTCTATGAGATTTCTTCACACCTCCTCCTCTCTCTGCCCCTCACTTGGGTCAGCCCAGCTGACCCTCCTCTCTCCTTGCTTTCTCCTAGGGCTGTGCGAAGCTTTGGGTGGTGATTTGATTTGGAGGAGATATGGCCCAATTTGGTGGCTGAATCTCTGAATTTGGCAAAGATTCAGAGAGCTTTGATGATTCGGGCAGTCCCTGGTGGCTACAGCAGGGAGCTGCAGCTACTCTGAGCTGGTAAGTACTAGGGGCAGGGCAGGGGGGGCTGGGGAAGGGGGGAGGGGACCATGGAGGCACCCCTGCCAGCCCCCCCAGCCTCCCCCACTCCCCCAGAGCCCTATGCAGCCCCTATGCAGGCTGAATTGAATCAAGACAGTGATTTGAATCACCAGATTGAATCACTGTCCCCCAAATCGGCCAAATCCGAATCCGAAGCAAATACTAGCTGCTTCACACAGGCCTACTTTCTCCTTCCTTTCTTTTTTGTTCAGGCTGGTCAAATCGGCGACCTAGCTACATAAAATTCCTAGGGGGAGGGAGGAGTGCTCTCTTCCTTCCGGGGGACATTTTGAAAACTTTAAGCAAGTACCCCAGGTAGCTGCCTGGTGATTTCTGTAAGTAGAAACCTGGAAACCTACCAGGAGTTAGGAATTATGTGTAAGCCAGTCGCATTTTAAAGGGTCAATGTATCCCCACTGCCTGTATCATGGGAATCAATTTGGAGGGTTCTGACTGAATTCGGGGAAATTAAAGGGTCTCCTGATTCGATGAGTGTTCTAAGTCTGGACATAATATTCTGGGTAAGGCCTCACTTACGCTGAAGAAAGCAGGGAAAAAATCACTGCTCTTATTTTTCAAGTGATGCCTCTATCAGTACAGCCCAATGTGTTATTGGCTTTCTTTGCAGTGGATCTAAATGTGCTAACCCTGCAGGTGATCACTGATGCAGTGTCAATATAATACAATGTGATAACATTTCTGTTTTTTCGGATTTTTTTTTTTCAAATTGCTTAAAAAAAAGCAAGGAACTTGTACATACATACACATTAAAGGCAGCCAAGTTAAGAAACACATCCATTAAAATTTTCCCTCCACCCTAGTTCAGTCTCCCTGTTCCTGTGCACTATGACAATTTTTAATGACCTGATCACATTGAATTCTCTACAGAACCCTTGCCTCATTTGTTGCTTAGTCTACTGATGCTCTCAGTACTCATTTAAGTGGCAAAGGCCTATGCAGTGGATCTGAATTTTCTCAAAGCATACCTGGTCTAAATGGTTGGATCATTGTGCTCAACAAGTAATTATAAATGGCTCAGTGCTTAAATAGGAGGAGGTTTCTAATGGAGCTCCCGAGGAGTCTGTCTTAGGCCCGTTATTGTTTAATATTTTCATTAACAATTTGGAAAGTGTGACTAAGTGAACACTTATCAAATTTACAGATAACACCAAGATGGGCGGAGCTGCAGACACCCTGGGGTTAGGATTCAGAATAACCTTGACAAATTGGAGAAATGTTCAGCAATCAGTTGGATGAAATTCAGTAAGGGCAAGTGCAAAGTCCTGCACTTCATATAGAATAATCATATGTTCAAATCCAGACTGAGGAAGTCTACAGTACTACAGAAAAAAACTTGGGGGCTATCATAGACTATAAATTGAAGATGAGCCAACAGTGTCCTCTTGTTGCAAAAAGACCAATAGTATGCTGGGTTGTATTATCAGAAGCATCACTTGCAGATCAAGGAAAGTGATTCTCCTGGTATATTTATCACCGGGAAGGCCTCACCTGGGGAACTGTATCCAGTTTTGGGCCACTCACTTCAAGAAAGGACAGGCTGAAAGAATTAGGATTATTTCTTCTGGTGAAGGGGGTTTTGCTAAAAGTCTTCAAATACCTGAAGGGTGGTTATATGAAGGATGAAGATAGACTGTTCTCTGTGGAATGGGACAGGACAAGGAGTCATGCTCATAAAGTGCAGCAAGGAAAATTTAGGCTGGATATTAGGATATGAAGGTTATTAAGCACTGGAATATGCCTGCCAAGTGTCTGTCTAACCTGCTCTTGAAAGGCTCCAAGGATAACTTTTCTAGGTAGCCTGATCTAGTGTCTGACCATACTCAAAGTCAGAAAGTTCCTCCTAATCTCCATCCTCAATTTCCCCTGCTGCAGCTTGAGGCTGTTGCTCCTAGTCCTGTTTCCTAGAGCCACAGACAAAAGCCCATCTCCAACCTCTCTATAATCATCCTTCAGGCATTTGAAGACTGTTAGCAAATCTTCCCTCAATTTTCTCTTCTCTAGGCTCAATAACACTAGTTCCTTCAGCCTTTCCTTATATGTCATGTCTCCCAGACCCTTGATAGTTTTTGTTTCCCTGTGCTGGACTCTTTCTAAACTGTCTGCATCCTTCTTGAAATGTAGGACCCAAAAGGATACAAAGATATTGCATTACTGAGTGTGACAATGTCTAACCTCTGTGTCTTGACACTAACAGAATTCACCGTTCCAAGTAAGGTGAGTGGGGTCCCTGAGCAATGCAAAGGAAGAGTCTGTATTTTAAGTATTCACAGAAAGGAGCCACTTAAACTACTTCTTGTAGAAAATATCAAAGAGAGGGGGGTTGCTTAAACTCCACCTCTCACTTCATGCACTAGGGAAGCATCTATCTCCCACTGGGATGCACCAACAAGAATGCTCCCCTATAGTTAAGTGCCCAACACATTACTTTAAAAATCCAAGGATGGTCTGTCCTATCGAAACAGAGCTCAGGAGACAGAGGCAAAAAAGCAGTAGAGTAAGTTCTAGAGATAATAGCATCATTCTCATACTCTATCTGTCTAACTCTAGCCTAATTGATACCAATATTTTCATTCATGCAATATGCACCTTGTTCCTAAACTTCAGCTGCTGAAAATTGAGGGGCATACTTTAAGACATAAAATAGTGACAGTGGATTCTGCTGCACAAGCCTATGACAGGAACATGGGTGGATCTAGGATTTTGCAAAGGGATGTGCAGATGGCAGGGTGGGCGCATCACCTAATACAACACATATTTTTCTCCAGATCAAGAAAAACTAGAAGATTTACCAAGACGCTAGGGGCCCAGCATTATATCATTCAATTTAACATCAAAACAAAACCAAATAAAACTTATTTGAATGTGCACCAATTTGACAGATTACGTATTATGTTTAAAAAACACAATGAACTAGGCAAAGTCAAAAGTTATTGTTTCACTAGTCCTGTAGTCATTATTGTAAAATATACCTCTCTTATTCACATTTGTAAAACAAAGTCTAGCCTTCTTGAGCATCTTGACAGTGCATCCAATACTTCACTGTTAATCATTTTGAAATCTGAATCAATATTTACCTGAATTAATATTATCACATCTGAGTTAAGGTTTTTAGGTAAAATGAATAACTGTCTGCAGGGCTGTGAAATAGGAGAGATATTACCAGGAATGGGTACCAGACAGAAAAAACTATACAAGAAAGGATAGCTTGATTAATGGAACATCGAGACCATTAAAAAAGGAGAGTCATTAACACCTGTAAAGTGAAGAAAGATTATCAGAAATCAGGTAAACTACAATAAGTGATGAAGTCAATTGACTCCCTCAGCACTGCTTGAATAGAAATGTTACTGCACCTCCCAGGCAGTTTAAATGGAGTAGGAATCAAAGCAACTGCACCACCCAGTACTCCTCTCTGCCCCCTGATCTGATTCTGGTGAGGGAAGGAGAAAGTAAGGGTGCCTATGCTGTGCAGGGCTCCCTATCTGTTGGCTATGGACAATTTTTCTTTCCCCTGGAAGAAGCTCATATTGCAGAAGCTGGTAACACTGGCAGCCCACTGAGCTCAGCTTGAGAACAAAAGTCAGGCATTTTGGTCTCAGCCATCAGTATCTGCAGTACCCTACAGCTTGGAGAATACCACAATGTTTTGCTGCCTCTCAACTGCAGCTGCCTGTGCTTTCCCTAGGGAAATACCATACTTACCAGTGTTTTCAATGAAATATCTTGTTTTTCTCCATCCTTCCTTTCAAAAAAATGGCACGTATCTTATTCAGGGGTGTGTTATATGTGAGAAAATATAGTAAGTAATGGAGGGCAGTTTCAGAAGGTATTGAGGGCACCCCCAAAATACCCTACAGCTGGGTGTGTAAGGCACTCTCCTGTGAGGTATGGGGTAAAATACAGTTTGAGGAGGGGTTTGAACTCAGCTCTCCCATGTGAATGCTCCAACTTCCTACTGACTGGGCTTCTAGATAAGATGGAGAGCACTTACTTTACACCTCTTCCTCCAGTTAGGCTTTGTTAGGGGAAGAGTGTAGCAGTGCACCCTCAGCTGCTTGCCATTTAAGGGCAGAGTCAGGCAGCTAGCAGGTGCCTGATGTCAGCAGCCATTTTGAGAACCAAAAAGACTGCAGCAAAAGACTGCAGTTTGCTGCTGCCAGCTCAGACAGAAACGTTGCCTGGCTTAGCTGCAGCAGGAACATCTAGAAGGTAAGAGCAGGAGGCTCGTGGTCCTGGGCATGACCTAAAACTGCACCCCGCTGGAAAAGGGTGGCCTGGTGGGGCTCCTAGTAGTGTGGCAGCACCCAGGAAATGCCAGGCCAGTTACCTCCCTGGTGAAAGGTGGGTGGGGGCACCTCAACCTCGGCCTCCATCATCTGGTGGGTAATCATGAGAGCTGTGGGAGTAGTGGGGCCAGGTATGCTCATGGGTATGTGCTTGAGCCCAGCAGGGATGCAAGATCCCGAAGACCCCGGAGGGGATAGCATGGGGAGCGTAGCTGTGTGGCCCCGCACAGAGTAGGGCTGAATCAGGAGTAGCCTTGAAGGGCTGTGCATGTGAGGGGACTGAGTAGGGCTGAATGGGGAGTAGGCCTGAAGGGCAGTCCCAGGGGCATGCCGAGTAGGACCGAACTGGAGCAAGCCTGAAGGCCAGCACAAGAGCCAGCCCTGTGAGAAGCTAGTTGCAAGTATAAGAAGGAGACCCCAGGATGGGGCATGGTGTAGAGTTGCCCAATGAGGGGCTTGGGGCAGAATCAGCACAGGGTTTGGCATAAGGCTGAGTCACATAGAGTAGAGGAACCCGTGGGAACCAAAGGACTGAATGGTGAGGCCAGCATGCAAGTAGTGAAGTGTGACGGCCCAAGAGGGGCCACACAAGAGGAGCAAGGGCAGTGGATTGTGGCCCAGTAATGGGCGGAATACCAGAGGCCCCTGTAAAAGGGGGGTGGAGTGAATGTGAGGATGAATGGAGCCCATCTTTGGACTGGGTTTGCTCCAGTCTCAGACCGGGGAGTAATCCTAATCTGGATGCCATTTGCAAGGCATGGGCTGAGGTGTAGGGAAGGTTCGGAGCCACAGATAGCACCCCCTGGCATCAGGGATGGGAATGGGCAGCCTCCTGCATTATATCACCAGATTATGGGAATAAAAGTCATGGCAGGAGACTGGGTGGGCTGCCCTGTAGAGACAGGTGGGCAGGCTGGCATGAGACCTGGCCCCAAGCATGTTCCCTGTCACAAGGAATTAGATGTGATCTGAGCACATGTACAGGATCAAGTTTCACAAGTGAAACAGGTGAGGAAATACCTCATTTGCAAATCCAGACACAGGTTCAATATAAGACAGATGCTGAGTGCAACACTTTCAGGACTTAGGTAGTTTTGTGCATGTTTTAGCAAACAATTAGGCAATAAGGGAATTGGGTGATGGAGGGTTAGGTGGAAGTTTTACTAATGTCATTGATGATGGACATTTGACTCTTTAAACTCCTTTTGTGCATGTAGCCCTTAGGTTATTTTTGAAAGTGAGAACTGGGTACTTTTGAAAATGTTCCCTCTGCCTCCAGCTGCATAGTATTCCCTCAGCAAAGTTATACTCAGGCCCCGTTTGATGCAGAATATAATAACCCCTTTCTGCTTGGACTTGTGGTCTGATTGATTGGCACAAACTGCAAATCCTACCATGGGACACACCAGTAAAAAGTATCATATATAATCAGAATACAATAACCTCTACTAACAAGTAATAACAACTAAATCCAAAGCACAAATCTATTTTACTGTGTGCGTATCTGGGGAATATGAAGAAATAATAGAATAGGACCAAACCTAGATGTCAGTAAATCAAGATTCATTCTCAAACTAAATGCCAAAGGCTCTGGCAGTGGGATTTCCACTGGCTACTCTTAGAAACCCCAGTCTTAAAGTGTGGCCAGAGCAGAATTTTGGAAATTGTCAACATTCAAAATACAGAAGCTCCAAGGGACTATCAGAGGGATCTTTTTTGTTTTGTTCTCCTCTTATCACTCTCCTTAAATCTACAAAACAGCTATTTCTATCATGCCCACATTATTTTCTCCTTGCAGGATAACTTACCCCCATTCTGTTTGCCACCTCATCACAGGATCCTGTTTCACTCTTCCCTGCAAAGTGAATGAGAAAATGAGCCTGATTTTGCTGCTGCTGCTATTGCTGCATTTCAAAAGGGTGGGAATTTTCAGTGCATGCCCCACCTCCCCTATATACCCTGCACCACTGATCCTGGGCTAGGAGGGGATGAACGGGATTAGCACTGGAATTAAGTTTCCCCTCGCCCTTGGGTTATCAGCCAAGCCACAGCTATCATGAGCATTCTGACATTCCCATGGAGCATCCATACTTTTGAATGTTGGTATTTTAATGGTGCCGTGCAGAGCTTGAAGCCCCCCTCACTGAGTTGAGGACATGCCCTGTTATCACTCTGCTATACCCATTCAGCACATGCAAAGCCAAACATAATGACAAAAAAAAGACTCACTAAACAAAATATTCAGACCAGTAACAAAATTAAAGCACAGCTCCTGGCAAATTAAACATCACCCTCTGCTTTCAGACCTCAACGTGGTATTTCCCTTACCCCCTCACAGGGCACCATGGATTGAAAGCAGTTGATTGTGTCATTATAAATTAGAGTAACTTTCTAAGAAAACTCACTGTTTTGTACATTTTGCAAGGATTTTTCGAACCCATGTTTTATAAGAAGTGCCACACAGGTAATTGCCAGGAAGAAAAACCATTCACTCTTCTGTCCTCAAAATTTGGCAAGGCAGTGATAATTCATAGACAAACCAGCCTTCACATATTTTGGCAAGCTGATGAAACTATTTTTATCCTTCTTTCCTTCCCCTTCCCCTAATGAAATCAATTCCTGTTCCTTACTGGACCGTTGGGCCTACGGCCAATCTAAGGATTTTGGGGAAGGACAACAAGTGAGACATTGAGTTCCATCCTGTCCCATCAGCCCTGCACCCATGATGAAGGGCACTGGACAGAGTTGGCAGGTGGGCAGGGTCTCTATGAATACCAACCCAGGACACCCACAGGCAGGGTGCGCTCTGCTGGGTGGATGGGTTGGGACTATGGGCAGGCAGGCAGGGAGCAGCATCCAGGAGCAGGATGGGTGGGCAGGGGCCAGGGCTGGGATCATAGGGTAGTGACAGCATGGGGCCACGGATGGCAGAGCTCCTAGCCACTCCCAGCATAGTCCTGCACTGTCATGGCCCTTCAATCCTGGCCCTGACCCTGGCCCCACCCACCTATCCTGCTCCCAGACGCCGCTCCCTGCCTGGTGTGGTGGGTTCAGGGCAGATGCAATGGATGCCCAGGTAATAGAGCCCAGGCAGCAAGGCTAGGTCTGGCAGCAGTGGCGATATTGGCAGTGCAGCTGTAAGGAGCTGCCACCACCAGAGCTGCCAGGAAGCTGAGTCTAGCTGCCATGCTGCCCCAGCCCTCCTGCACACCAGGGGCAGTGTGACCAGCAGCATGTATTATGGCCCAGGCTGCCTGCTGTGCCTGGGCTGGGCAGAGTTGAAGTACCCACCACAGGCCAGATAAAATCTCTTGGCAGGCTGGATCTAGCCCGTGGGTTGTATTTTGCCCATCCCTGACCTATAGGCTTACTTGAGGGGAAAAAATAAAAAAGCGATGCTTCTGTCATTTCACAGTCATAGAAATGCAAGGCTAGCATGGACCTTATTAGCTCTTCAGTTCCTTCTCCCTACTCTGAGACAGTATCCAAATGTACTTAGACTGTCCCTAACAGATAGTTGTCCTTAGAAATTTCCAGTGAAGGAAATTCTATAACCTCCCTATGTAGCTTTTTCCTATGTATCCTTACTCACATTTTTTTCCCCTTAACATCTATCTTAAATTATCTTTCTTGCAAATTGACCCAATTTTTTCTGGTCTTTGCCCCAGTGATCACAGTGAATAATTTATCACTATTCTCTTTCTAACAACATTTTAAGTATTCAAGGATTTATCCTGCTACCCATCTTAGGTCTAACTATTCTAAACTAAAGGGAAGTCTTGTAATTTCCTTAAATGGAAGTGAGAATCTAGAGCCCTAGGTTATGCAACACACAGAATCACCTCTAATGAAAATCTTGACATGAAATCATATCCAAGTTCACAATAAAGAACAAGAACCTTAAAATAAATGCTCTCAACCTTTTGTATATTGAGACTCCCAAATTTCTATCACCCATTTATCACATCTAACCTTAAAGAAAAGAAATATAGTTATGACCTCAAGGCAAAGTGCTATGAACATATAGGCATGATAACTGTAAAAAGAAACATAAAAAGTAACCAAAAACATTAAATTTGATATGTAAAACACTTTTTTTCTAGGTCTCTATAGAGCCATTCAACGTCTACCACCTTGGCTTCCTTAGCTACACCGTGGTGTTGGCTACTAATGATTTTTGTTTTGTTCTGGTATAATTTGGGCTAGGGGTGCACAGGCAAAGACAGGCTCCCCTCTTATATTTTTTCAATCAAAATAAATACAAATGAATATGCAAATATATAAATAATTCATAATGAATGGTATAAGATAATAGCCAGTAAAAAGGGAGCTGGGGGGAGGTAATCTCAAAAGCAAATCCATCACTGTCCCTTAAAAAGCATTAACATTCTCTATCTGCTAAAATAAGATCATAATTACTAGCAGATTTAGATTCCATACACATAAGAAATGACAAAACAAAGTGCTAACTGGGGACAATAATATTCCATGCTATTCAAGAACAAAAACCAATACATAATTAAGCACAAGGAGTAGGAGGGGTATAGGAAATATTTCAATCTGGTAGACTGAAACCACAACACAGCAGCTGAGAAAAAGCTAAAACAATAACTTTGAAAACAGTCTGGAAAAAGCAACTGTCAGAAAGCAGGAAGAATAAAGAAGGCTATAGCTATATATCTGATGTACCAAATTCTGACTACAGGCTAAGTTTCAGTTTACAGAAGATATACACTGGGGAGATATACACATGGGTATGGAAAACAAGGGGTAAAATCTCAATCACAGAAATCAAAATTTTTACCACTGACTTCGGTGAAACCTAGATATTACCCTAGGACTTATATTTATATTACACAGGACTTGAAGAAACAATATCAAAGCTTATATCCAGTCCAATAATTATTTTGGCAACTTTACCCAGGAGACTATTTAGGCTTGTTTACTTTTTCAATTATAAATTTACATTCATAAATGAAACAGCTTGATTTGGCTTCTAGTGACTGTTATACTGGGATTAATCATTGTCAACTGTCCCCGAGAGAGAAACAGCAAACCCTCTTCTGACTTTAAAGGGGAAAGAAGTGGAAAAAAGCTATCTGACAAAGGTTGGAGAACTGAAGAATGCTCTATCACTGACTGGTGCAAGCTCAGGAAGAGCATAAGGCTGATAAAAGTACCAAGGATCCTCAAAGAGATTCTTGTTCAAATTCATTCCAGTCATAACTTCACTGGGATTGCACTATTAGATGGGTCTGGTTACTCAAACCACTCGATCGCTCTCCAATCTTCTCCCTGGCATATAAAGAACACAACCACTGGTGAAAACTATGGCTCACAAAAGACAAAGGTATCACTGGGTGGAGGCGCTCTGCAGATTTTTAACCTCCCTAAAAAGCTGGATGCGGAGCTGGATAGCTCTGCAGCCAAATGGGCATAATTGAGGATGTGCCACACTTTCAAGGGTGGCAAGAAATTATGTAGGTGGAGGACAAGAGATGGAAGACAAGGGATGGACTTCAGATTTCTTTACATGTGAGATCAAAACTACTGACATGCAGAAACTACAACTGCATGGCAGCCTGTCACCTTCTCACTGAAGTGGAAATGAATTTCACCTTCCAGCAATGCTAAGCTTCTTCACTCAGAGCCTGTATCCCTGGGCTTTACATAAGGGGAGTGACTTTGGCCCAGAATTCTCATCCCACTCTCTCAGTTTCAACAGCTTCCACCCACTTCCCACTTCCCCCTGTGCAGTTTCTTTCTTATCAAGCTTCTTTTTAGACTGGTCATGTTTACAGTCTCTGGCAAATGAACAAAATCCACATGACAGTCGTTGATACAAGACACTTGCAAGAGCAAGAGAGCCACCTGGAAGCTCAAAGGGTCCTTATTCTACTTTGTGGTCTAGCACTTTTCCAACTGCAACCTCTCTGGGTTCTTGAATGCTCTAGACCAGGAGTGCTCAACCTCCAGACTGAGACCATGTTGTCCAGGCCATGGGTGTCCCCACAAGTCCAAACATTTGGTGGTGAAGGAGTAGTGGTAGCATTACTGCAGCTCCCTGCTGTCAAATTTCCAGACCAAAGTTGAGCTGGTGTGTGGGGTCAGATTGGCACACAGCTGGTGAGCAGCTGGATCTTATATGTGAGAAAAGGCTGTTTTGCACAGGCAGGCCAGTAGGCTAGTTCACACCCATGGACCAGAGCATATTACTTATCTGGCCCACAGGGCCAGAAAGTTGGACACCACAGTCACAACACCAGAAGTGGGGGGCTCTTCACCCTTGATTTTTCTCTCAGTAGGGACTTCCCAAATAGTGGATTTTTTTACTACCTTTGCTGTTTACTGTTTGTGAAATATAAATAATAACACCTTTGCCCTGTACGGAGTTGGGCTAGATGATTCTTGAGTTCCCCTCCAACTATCTGAATGCATGATTCTGTGAGGCAATTTGCCGAAGAGGAAACATCTACAGATGGCATAGGAACACCTGCAGCACATCAAGGAAAGACAGATGAATGAATAAACAGTGTCTGAAGCAGAGAAAGACATGGAAGACAGATTGAGTGAAACACCACAGAGACTAAAGAACAGACTGATCAATGCAGAGATTGATGTGATGCCTTGCAGATCTGCAAGACCACAAAAGGTATTGCAAAAACTTATTGAAAGTTGTCATTTTGTTAAAAATTGGAATTGTTGTACGTATGTTGCTATTGGTGAATTGGGCTGTGTTTTTCAACTCGGAAAAGGGAGATGTGAAGATTTTATACCTTTAATAGAAGAGCAGAGCTTGAGAGAGCCAAACAAAGAGTTCCATGATTGTCTGGGTACTACTGGCATGAATAAAAAAAACCTTTTTGTTAAAGGGGCTCCTGACTCAGTGAACTGAGCCTACAACATGACATGTTACCAGAAGTGATTGAAAACAGGTGATTACACAACATGACACTCTCCTGGCCTTGTGACTCTTTCCTTCTTGGCTGCCTGATGGACCATCCTCAACAGACAGGACAGAATACGATCTTCATCCTGCCCAGCAGTCCTACTGGTTTTTAAAAAATCTATTTAAAGTATTTCCTCAAATCTAAGATGAGGTTTCCCCCCCTCCCTTTAACTCGGGGGGGGGGGAGGGGGAGTTTCATCTTAGATTAAAGTACCAGGGCCAGAGTCAGAACAGCTGTCACTGCTGGTGGTACTGCTGCCTGGCCATGGCCAGGGTGCCTTGAGATGGCTTGTGAAGTTGTGAGGGAGAGGGTTCATGGTGGGGGAACACAGGAAAGATCATGTAGTGTGTGGGGGAGGGGGGACGGACATGGGGGAGACAACAAGGTGCAGGGGAAAGTATAGGGAAAATTATGCAGTGGGGGGAGAAGGGCGTAAGACTGCCCAGTGGCAGGGGAGTTGTTCCAGCTCCAGCTTCAGCCCCAACCCAGCCAAGGGCTAGAGCTGCCACTGCTGCATGGACAGGGCCAGAGCTAGGGCTGCTGCAGGATAAGGGGTAGCAGATGGCTGAGGGGAGGCAGTGGCAGTGAGAAAAGTTGCAGAGGGGACAGGCAGCAAGGGGGCAGGCACCAAAGGGAAACAAGTGGCAGGGGGCAAGGGGTGGGGGTCAAGCCACCTGCCCTCCCCAAGATGCTGTCCTCACTGCCACAATGTTGAGGGGTACGAATTTAAGATGATTCTCCACTACTTAGATTCTAGACGTTTAAAATCATAACAACATAACTTTTCATGTATACAATTTAATTACTGCAGGGGTTGTTGTAAATGTAAAGTTATCTTGGATTTGGGAAATATGGTCATTTCCAAATATTCTTACTGCTGCAGGAAAACTTCTGATAATATAAGCCCTTTGAATCCATCAGATATCAAATATGCAATGTTCTCTTTCTCTATAGAGTGAGAGAGAGCATTGCATATTTGATATCTCACACACACACACACACACACACACACACACACACACACACATATAATCATACTGCAAGAATTAAAAACTGTTCAAGAGGGCAAAACCATACCCTCTGAAGTACTGATATACTAAAAGAAAGAACAATACTATGAAATAATAACATACTCTTTCCTATCTAAATGCAGCCTGAAAATGAATTTTATTATTTTACATCTAACAGGCTGAAAAAGGCAGTTCCTTGGGAACAGAGGGCAGTGAGGGCAGTAAGCAAAGCAGTAAGCAGAGAGCACTTGCTCTGAGATAAGCAACTCAGTATTAGGCTAGCCTTGAGGAGGCTTTTCTGGGAGCTAGTGACTTTGGGTATCTGATTGGTGCTTGAGTGTTTACCTAGTGCCTGGTGTGGGTGTGTGTGCGTGCATGTGCACACATTGTTTTTCTTTTCTTCCCCCCTCTGGAGTGACTGATTGACAGAGTTTATTCTTTGTAGGCTGGGTTTAGCTAATTGTGAGGTGCAGCTAACCTAGGCAGTCTTATAAAAAGGCAGCCCCCAGTGAACAGGTAAACAGAGAGGGAGCTTGCCCAAGGAGGGAGCCAGGGAACAGGGGACTCTGTGTGTGTGACTGTGCACAAGGACCAAGGTGTGGGTGTTTGGTGTGTGGGTTTCTGTGGTATGGTTTTCTTTTTCCTCCACACACCCTTTTTATGGAGGCTAGGTCAGCAGTTGTGACCTGCATGGGACGTGCCATATTTGTGTTCCCCCCAGAGGGTCAAGACCACTTCATCTGTATGGCTTATAAGTTGGTGTCTGCCCTGGAGGAAAGGATTCAAAGGTTGAATGCGTGGGTAAACACAGGTATCCACACTGCATTGCATCAAGGAAAATGAAGATTACTTGGACACGAGTTATGAGAGGTTGGTCCTGGAGAGACCAAAGGGAAATGAGGAGTAGGGCAGCATGTGACTACTTGAAGAAAGAAGGGTCCCAGAATTGAACAGAAGTGGGCAGAGGTCTGCCACTGCTGTAAAACACTCTGCAGTATAACAGCCAAGAGAAAGGCAGAGGAGAGGATATCTACAGGCATGATACAGAGGACTCAACAGCCTAGAGAGCAGGAAGTACAGGGCCCTAGGCCCAGGGGCTCTAGAGCCACTGAATCAAAAAGGAAAAGAGTGATGGTGTTTGGTGATTCTATTCTGTGGGGGACAGAGGAACCAATTTGTTCAGATTTGGGGTCCCAGGAGGTGTGTTGTCTGCCTGGAGCCTGAACATAGGACATCTCAGAGAGACTGCCAAAGCTCATCAGTCCCTCAGACCACTACCCTTTCCTGCTTCTCCATGTAGGCATCAATGATACTGCCAGGAATTACACTAAGTAGATCACGGGTGACTACAAGGTTCTTGGCAGGAGGGTTAGGGAGCATGGACCACAAGTGGTATTCTCATCCATCCCCACTGTGGAAGGCAAGGGCCCAGGCAGGGACCATTGTATCCTACAAATAAACATGTGGCTGTGATGGTAGTGTTGACATAAAGGCTTCGTATTCTTTGACAATGGGCGAATGTTCTGGAGAGGAGGACTGCTATAAAGAGACGTGATCCATCTGACGAGAACGAGAAAGAGCACCTTTGGACATTCTCTGACCAATCTAGTAAGGAGGGCTCTAAACTAATTTCCAGGAGGATGTTGAGCTAAACCCTTCACCAACAGAGCAAACAACAGAGGGGAATGGACCAGAAGAAGCAACTCAACTCTGGGAAAGGGCCAGAGAGCCATAGGACAGCAACAAGTGGTGCAAAAGAGAAATGAGTAGATTAAAAAGCAAATATGTTGAAATGTGTGTACAAATGCAGGAAGTATGAAGAATAAATAGGAGGTCATCTATCTTGGATCTTGTCCTAACCAATAGGGAAGACCTGGTGGAGCAATCATAATGTGATAGAATTCCAGATCCTGAGATGGGGAAAGCAAAACTAGTATGCTAGATTTCAAACAGAAGGATTTCACCCAACTCAAGGAGTTAATAGGCATGGTGCCATGGGAAGACAGACTGAAGGATAAAAGCACTAAGAGGGCAAAAAGCTTCTAAAGGGCACAGTATTAGATGCCCAACTGAAAACTATCCCAATATGATGGAAGCACAAGAAGAATGGCAAGAGACCAATGTGGCTGCACAAGGAGCTTCCAGGATGCCTTAGATGCAAAAGGAAATCTTATAAGCAATGGAAAAATAGGCAGTTCACCAACAAAGGTTATCAGGAAAAAGCAGGAACCTGCAGGGACAAAATCAGGAAGGCAAAGATAAAGAACGAGTTGCACCTGGTGAAGGAGTTTAATGACAACAAGAAGAGGTTCTATACGTTGGTGTGAAAAGAAAGACCAAAGAAGCTGTGGATCCATAGTTAACTAGCCAGAGGAAACTCTTAACAGAAGATGACAAGAAAGCAGAGCTACTCAACAGCTACTTTGCCTCTGTCTTCACAAAAAAATAAAGCTTCAGTAAGATACCTCATAAGAGTTATTTGGATAAGAAAGGGGACAAGCTGAGTGATGAGATAGCAAAAGAGACAGTCGGAGACCTTTTGATGGGTCGTAATGAAATCAGGACAGCAAGGCTAATGAACTTTATCCCACGGTACTGAAGAAACTGGCAGAGGAGATATTGGAACCCTTGGTAATTATCTTTGAAGTCATAGGAGACAGGCCAGGAACCAGAGGACTGCAATACTCCTCTTTAAAAAAACAAAACAAAACCAAAAACCAAAAAAAGTACCTGGCGAACTATAGGCTAGATTGCTTCACCTTGATTCCTGGGAAGTTATTAGAGCATATCCTAAGGAAGGCCATTTGCAAGCATCTGGAGGAGGAAAGGCTGATCATAGGCAATTAGCATGTGTCTACTAAGAACAAATCATATCAAACAAATTTGCTCTCCTTCTTTGACAAAGTAACTACTTGAGTGGCTGAAGAGAATCCTGTAAGTATAGCGTATCTGGACCTCAGTAGAGCTCTTGATAAGGTTCCACATGGCCTTCTCGTAAACAAACTAGAGAAATGTGGGCTGGACAAAACTACAATAAGGTGGATAGACTGGCTCAATAGCCACAAGCAAAGGGTAATTATTAATGGATCCTTGTTAGATACGGTTCTTTGGGTAGATGTGATATCTTTTATTAAACCAACATAATACTTGGAAAAATTGTTCTTTGCAAATTTTTGGGTACAAACACCCTTCTTCAGACATAGGGAGAGTTCACTGGTGCTTGAAGAAGGGTGTTTGTGCCTGAAAGGTTGCGAAGTACAATTTTCCAACCATTTAGTTGGTCTAATAAAAGATATCACATCTGCCCAAAGAACCTTGCCTACCTATGTCCTTAGACCAAAATGGCTATAACTGACAACCCTAAAGCATGGATCCTTGTTAGAATGGCAGAATGTTTTGAGTGGAGTCTGGCTTCCTCTGTAGCGGGAGAGGACATGGCCCTTTTCCAGGGATCTCTTAGGCATATATTAACAACCTTTTACAGAAACAGGATGTTGGCTACTGCTGTCTCCCTTATTTGTGGCTGGTTAGGGTGTTATGTCTTGTGTTGTGTAAGGGTGGACTGTAGTTTAACTAATTGTATAGTTTAACTAAGAGGTTGGATTATGGATTTGTAGAAGATGGTTTGGATAGGAATGTTTCTGCATCAAGCAAGGAGTTGGACTATATACTCTGGAGATCCAGCCCTACTTCTCAATGATTCTTTGTCTCCCCCTAAGAAGAAGACAAAGAACTCAGAAAGAGATGTGAACTCAGGAAGGGACAAGCACTGGATATATTTAAAGCTTTATATTTCACAAGGGGTATTTGTTATAAGAAAATGCCATCTGCTATGCAATTTTTTTCCTTTGAAAAGACAGGAAATCAACAATAGATCAAATTACCTTTATGAATATGCATGTACAAATGAAGAGTCATAGGCCTTTTTTATGGATCATTTCTGACTGATTTCTAAGGATGCAGATGGTCAGGGTATCATGGGAGACCAGTCTAGTAATTGCTCTAGATATATTTGGCAGTGTGACATGGCAAAAAAACCCATGAAATGCTCATTATAAAGAACAGATAAGGCAGCATTGGGAAATAAAGATAACCTTTTCTTCAGGAGACACAAAAATGTCTCCTATAGACATGTTTTCCACTTGCTGTGCTTTTGTTAATAACATTAAAGAACTGAAGATTCCCATGATTTCATTTTTAGCTCATTTTTCAATTACCTTCAATTCAAAAGAAGCAGGACATGCAGAACATTCCTTATACATCCAAGATGCATTAATTTCAGGATTACATTAAAATGCCATATCTGATTATCTAATTCATAATGGCACAGTAACCTATAGCCTTTCAAGAATGCAGAAGTTATAACGATTTTTCTCACTTCATGGGGATAAAAATTAACCCTGACAGAGGTGAAAGATCTGTATGATCACAATACCACATTTGAAAAACATTTGATTCCTAATCAAGAAAGTCTTATATGAAACTAGGGGGAATACATAAACTAAAAATGGGAGAAGAAAACACGGCAGTTTCATTAGGGGGAATGCTACAAAGCCAATTCTTGGAAAGGACAAAAAAACCCTCTCATCCCTGATGTTACCCTTCAGTGCCATAGACTGAAACAGTCAAAATAGGGGGTGGTAATATAATACATACAGGGTACATCTATATGAGACACATTACTACACATCATCATAGTTTACTGTGCAGTAAGTGTATGTGTCTACACATGCACACGCTTACTATGCAGTAAAACCCCTTAATTCTGATTAAATTTGCTACCTCCAAATGCAAGTAGCAAATTTAAGATGGATTAGTTACTGTGCAGTAATGAACATGGAGGTACAACCCAGGAGCAAGTTGTCTCCCAGATCATCCCTACCAGTAAAGGGCCAGGGCTCTGGGCTGGGAGCATCTTTTGACCCAGGGCTGGGCTGCCTCTATGGCAGCCCCTCTCTCAGGTTTTAAAAGCCTGCAGACATTTTGAGCCCTGGGGAAAACAAACAAGGAGCCTGAGAGCAATCCAGGCCGTGTGTGTGTCCTGGGCAGGCCACGGGCTAGCCTCACCAGCCTGCCTGCACCCCAGTGCCACTGCCTGCCTCTGCACTGCCAAATGGCAGCCTGGACAGCCCAGGGCTGCAAGGTGCTGTAGTGTGCTGCAGGATGCTCCAGCCCCAGGCCACACCTGTCAGCCCCCAGGCACATCTGCAGAGAGCTTCTGGCATTGTCAGCTCCACCAGCCACAGTACTGCTCCAGAGCCTGTGGGTGCTGTGAGGCACTGCCTCTTTGTGCAGCTGCCTGTCCTGTGCTGTGCCACTGTGCTGGGCACTGCAGACAGTTGTCCAGGCCTGGCAGCTCAGGGACAGATGCAGGGGGCCCAGAGAGTCAGCACGGAACCCGCAATGGCCTCCTCCCTGTCCGCGGCCCTGCCCATGCCCGTGCCCTGCACCCAGGGCCCCAACTGGACCAAGGAGGGGACTGGCAAACTTATGTTGCTATGGGTGAGGCAGAAGTGCAGCAGAGTTTGAGCAGGGTGACCACTCCAGCATCCACATATACAAGGCACTGTCAGGCTGGATGCAGAAGTGCAGGCACAACCGGTCAGCACAGCAGTACTGCATAAAGCTCAAGGCCTTGCAAGCACAGTGGGTCACTGTGACCGATCAAAATTGTTGGTCTGGCCATGCAGCAAGATCATGAGGCAACTGATGGCTATTCTTTCACCCCAGGACCCAGGCCGCAAACATGCTGTCTACAGCAGCATGGGTGGTTTGCCCGAGCCGCCACCCTGGCTTGGCATCCCAAGTGACATGTCACCAGGGGATGGCCCCTTGGATGCCGAGCAGCCCTTCCCACCCAGCTCCCCATCTGCAGTTTCCAGCAGCTTGGGGAGCCCTGGCAAGTGCCCCAGTGCCTGCCTCACCAGCTCTGCAGCTCCAGGGTCAGCCACAAGGTGTGGCCAGCCATGACACTGCTGGCCACCAGCAGTGACAGCTCCTCCCTCGGGGGCATCACTGGCCAGGCATCTGCATGCCACACCCTACTGTCTAAGGTCACCTGCTGCAGCCACATACTGTTGCCGACAGGCAGGACCATTCCAAGCCACCAGCCATGCCAGCCCCAGACAGCTGGTAAGCCCCACACTGGGGGGAGAGCCCTCCCACCCTGGGCCCTGCCCTTGCCCCTGGACCCTGTCCCCTCTCCCTGCCCTGTTTGGCTGCACTGTCCCGGTCTCAGGTTCCTCCCAACAGCATACAGGATGATGAGACACAGTTCAGGATGTTATTGAGCAGCCTATGCCCCTGCAGCTAGGCAGGCACTGGCCTCTCACACACCAAGGAACATGTTGATGCTAACAGTGATGTCATCCTTAGTAGCAGGGGGCAGGGACATGTAGCACAGGCCCAGGTAGCTCTCCAGAAAGTGGTGGAGGTTGCAGGGCAGCCTGAGCTTGCCCCCCATGGCACTGTAGCTCATGGTACCAAACCAGGTGTGCAGATGCACTCAAGGTACTATGAGGATCATCATCAGCCAGGCATAGCGGGTCAGGCACCACTCAGTCCGCACAAACAGCTCACTGCTCATTGCCTGGGGTAGGCAAAGCAGGGGCATGGTCAAGGCACAGCCCTTGCATGCTGGGGGGCTGGCCCCAAGGTGTGTCCCCAGAGAGGCCCCCAGCAGGAAAGGTGGGGACATGGGCAGCTTCTCATCACAGCTGTCCAGGAGCCAAGCCCAGGTCAGGAGCCTGACCTGTCCTGCCCTGGGAATGGAGTGGGGGAAGCTGGCTGCCTGCAGCCAGCACCCAGTGGCTCGCTGGCTCCACGGGAGCATGGAGGGATGGGGGGCTTGCCTGGCAGCTGCCTGGCTCCAGGCCTGCGCAGCCAACTTACTGTGGTCCCTGGGCATTTGTGCATGCCCAATCCCTGACCTGAGGCCTGGCAGCACATGGCCCTGGTAAAGAGTATCTTATTTCTGAAATGTTGCAAACTCACACAAAAAGCTTCTTTCCCCGTGGTTCTACAGGTCCTGCAGCTGGATGCTGGGGAGAGGCTACACTTGGCAGTGGATATGTGGCCTCACTATCACCGATGACTGCAACTGAGGCACTGTGGATGCACCAGCTCTGTCAGACATGCACAATGAACCACATCGTCCTTCTGCAGGCACTAGTAGCAGTGTCAGAGGAGTGTGTGGAGGACTCATAGGTCTAGCAGGAAGAGGATATCATTCTGAGCCTGGCAGTGCAGGCCACAGATGATGACCGCTGGGTGCTGGACACCGTTCTGGCCCTGGCAGTTGTCTTCATGTTACCTGCTGCCCAGCCCCTGACCCTAGCCCCACCTGTCCCCTGGCAGGTCCCCACCTAGGCCTGGGAAGAGGTCCTGCGGTGCCAGCAGCCACCAGAAGCCCCTGGTCTGGCCTCTGCCCTAGGTCCAACACCATCCAGCCTCCTTGCCTGGGCTCAGGCCTGTTGCTTGCCCCAGCTCCACATGGGTGCAGAGCTCAAGCTACCTGCAGTGCGACCAGGATCACATACCAGCCCTGCTGGGCCTGGACAGTGACTGGCAGAGGGGGCAGCAGTGCAGGGGGTCTAGAGCGGGGTCCCAGATGAGGAGGGGTGGGACCACAATGGTGATCAGCTGCTGGTCCAGCACTCCTGGCATGAAGCGTCTACCCTCCACCAGTCCCAGCAGACTGGAGTTGTGAAACATGTGGGCATCATGGGTGCTGCCTGCCCAGATGACACTCACATGCATGAATGTGCCACAATGGTCCACGTTGGCCTGCAGGACCATGGAGTGGAATCCTCTGTGGCTGTAGTAGGGCCAGTCTCCATGAGATGGGCACATAACGGGGATGTTGGAGGTATCCGAGGGCATGGAACCCCATCACCACCACCACCAGAAGATCATGCATGTGGATCACAGTGGGCCCCAGCTCATCCTGGAGGGTGCCACACACCTCCAAGGCGGTCTCCCCAGCAGTGGCCTTGCCCATGCTAAATTGATGTAAGCTGTACCAGAGGCTGGCTGGTGTGGTCAGCTGCATCAGGGTGAGGGCCAGCCAGGTGTCTGCGGGAAGGGCTGGCCATATGCTAGTGTCCTGTTGCTCCAGTTTGGGCCAGAGCTGCTGTAGGAGATCCCAGAAGATGGCATGGGTCAGCCAGAAAGCGTCCAGCCACTGCTCATTGTCCTAGGTGTGCTGGATGACATGCAGCCATCAGTCCTGGCTGACACAGTGAGCCCAGAGGTGGTAGGGCTGGAGGCCCAGGAGGGTGACAGCAGACCCCAGGATGGCATCCTGGAGCCCCTTGTTGGTGTCCCTGTTGGCTGCAGCTGCACAGGAATAGCCCTTGGACAGCATACTGCAGGGAGGCAGTCGTTGTGCATGGGGAAGCCAGGTGGGGCAAGACAGCCATGGGTCAAGCAGCAGTCAGCACTGCAGGCCAGCAGGGCTAGTGCTGTGGCCAGCAGGAGCACAGGGTGCTGTTCATTGCTGCCAGGGGCAGGGGCTGGAGCAGCCATAGCACAGGGAGTCAGAGTGGCCAAGGAGAGAGCTGCCACATGCTGCCCCTGTGTTAAGCACACTGCTCCTGGGCAAGGAAGGGACCGACCAGAGAGCAACATGCAGGGCTGGCTTTTAAAGAGGACTGCTAGGTGCTGGCAGCTGCAGCCAGAGCCTGGAGCTCCCCTTGGTGGTGGCAAGGGTCCATTCTAGAGCTGCAGGAAACTTGGTGCAAAGAGCAGCAAATCTGGTCCCTAATCTGTGCATGTGTAGATGTCTACCCGAAAGTGCTTACTCTGGAGTAGTTTACACCAAAGTAAACTTAGAGTAATTCAAATGCATGTGTAGATGCGCCCACATATTATCAGATAAACTGAAAGGAAAGGGGAACCCATCTACTGCTGCCATTGTCCCCAGCTGACCTACAGAGGAGGGGTCCCAGGACTATTCCTGCTCTGCTCAGGCCAGGGGCTGTAAGGAGCAGCTTTGCAGGGCACTGGGTTTGCTGGTGGTTGCAGCAAATAAATCCCTGCTCCCTTTCCCTCCACCACAATTCCCTATTTCAGTGGCTGTTGCTGCAGGAAGAGGCTACACAGGGAGCTGTGCTTGTATGGTTCTCCTTCCAGCACCTGACCCTGAGCAGTGGGTGACACCTGAGATGACTAGGCAAAGAGCAGGAGTGCCTGGAATGGAGGACCCACTTGCTGTTACTGTCCCCAGCTAAGCCCACGCAACTACTCCCAGAAGCCTCTAGGTGAAGCAGAGTAGGAGCAGCCCTGGGACTTCCCTTGCCCCTAGGTCAGCCAGAGAAAGTGGCAGCAGCAGGCAGGCCTTCTCTTCTTATGCCTAGAGGCAACCCATTGGCAACCCCTGCTGGAGATGGGGAAGGGGGAATTGGAGGATAGTGGGTGCCTGTGGTGGGTGAGAGGGGGTGTCAAGAGCTAGGGGGAGGGCACAAGGGAATCATACCAGCTTGGGGACTCAAAAAAGTCCTTCACAGCTGCTGCCACAGTGCAACACTGCAGGGAGAGGAGTGGACTGAAATCATTCTTTAAGTGTTGGTGGCATCTCCCTTTTTACACACCCTTTTTACATTTGTAGATCTGCCCATGAGAGCAGTTATAAAATCCTTAGCCTTTGAAAAATGCTTTCAGGCCTGGTGGGATTGCATGGTGTAAATAAATCACTACAAATGCAGTTCTTTCTATTGCTAAAGCATTTACTTGTTTGAAAGTGCTCAATCTCACCTTTAGTGAACAATACCAGTATTGCCCTATGTCTCAAAGAGAAGAAACCACTAGAATATGGGAGGGAATTATGTCCTATGATCATCTTACTTTTCTACAGTATTGTGATAGCCCCATGCCAAACTTCAAAGTGGTTGAAACTCAAGCAAACTTATTTATAACCTCCCACCTCCACCAGATCTAGAGACAACTCCAGATCTTTTAGTTCATTGCCTAGAATTTTACCTACAAGTATCACTGCTGGAGCAACACAAAGAATTATGTTCACACCTAATTATACCCTATAAAAGCTATTGCCAAAAACACCAATGTAAATGCAAACCTCACTTCTGTAACTGGCTGGCATAGACCATTATAACCCAAAAGAAATTACTTCAGTAGCTCAGCTAATTTTACTGACTATGATGCACTACATACTCCTTTCTACAATATGTCTAAAGAGAAAACTCTCCTCTTTAAATATACAAGACTGATGTTGACAGATCCGGATTCCTTTTCCAAATGTATAATGCTATTAACATAACCTTTGGACACGCAGTGAAAATAAGCAAATGCCTGGCAAAGGGAAACTAGTAAATGGCAAGTTCGTGATTCATATTATATTGCAATTAGGCTTCAGAGTTAATCAAAAGGCAATTTCTTGAATGATCTGAGAGCTTCATTAATATATCCCTTTTTATACACCTAGTTATCTATTATTTTCATTTGGAAAAAAAGTTACTCTTACAGCTCATCTTAAACATACAATATTGCTGTGGTTTTCTACTGATATGCTATTAAGTGTTTCACTGTACTGATACATCTTAACTCCTATTATTTACCCTGTAGATAGATATGCTTCAGAGATGATGGATATGATATATATATATATAATTGTTTTTTATTTAAAATTATATCCTAAACTTAAAGTTAGTTATATCCTAAAAGTTACAGTTCTGTCATCATTTTAAACCATTATTCTAATATGGTGATAAGTCATTAATAAAAAATCTTAGTTTTAATAATCTTGTTTACTTTGTATATTGCTCTAAAGTCAGTATAGTTTGTCGATAGGTTGTTTCTCATGAATAGCTAGTGAATTACTTCTGTTTGATCAGGAAGAAAAGAATAACCTTTCCTAAACTATAAAACTGATTGTGAAAGCAAAACAAAAATGTTGACAGAAGCCTCAAAACAAAATGTAGCACCTAAATCTAACTTTACTTTTAAAAAAAATATACTGAAAAGCTTTCAGACCAATAGTCTACTTTTCAGTTTCTAAAGTGCTTCAGCATTGTGATCAAGTGAATTACATGTGCGAGAGAGATCTGTGACACATACACTGTGGTTAACAACAGCAACAACAACCACAACAACAACAAAATCATAAAACAAAACAGTCACAGGCACTGTCACTGTCACTACAGAACAGGTCTCACCTTACCATCAATTGCTTGGGGAACAGCCACTTAGGTCAGTGGAAGTTTTGCACCGAAATTGATGGCAAGATTTTGCAACAACTTACGTCAATACCATTGACATGTTATTTTAGTTATTTTACTATTCCTCAAAAGAGAATACCTCTTCCCACAGTGTGTAATAGCTGCATTTCAAGATGCATTTTCTACCATTAGCATGGTTCTGCTGACTTTAAATTCTAATCACATGGCCACCTTTTTACCACTTACAAGCTGCCTGTATCTGTTTCAACTAAAGTGACAGAGTTTTGGGAAATGAATGAAAACTCTGAGCCAAAATAAGCTGAAGAATTATAGGATGGAACTAGTAAACAAATATCTCTAATTTTATAGTTTTATACATATTTCATATGTCTATGAACTAACAGGCTTTTAATCTAAAGAAAAGGAGAGTTAGAGTAACATAGCAGTCAATGGTATAATAACGTAAAGACCTTGGTCTTACCCTTTGTTTTCAAGTCGCTTAATACCTTTGAGTCGATGTGGTGTATGTCACTCATTAATTTTATCTCAATATTTCGAGATGCCAATTCTAGCAATTTTTCAAAAAGCCGCTGACCCTGGGAAGAACATTAAAGGAGAGCAAGGTTCATAAGAAACAGAACTACTCAAATTACATAGCAGAAACATATATAAAAGCAAGTGATATTACACAGGAAGTGGAGTAAACATGAGTTAGCTAACAATTATTCTGATACCTTCTCTACAGACTACTTCAAATACGTAGATCCTTTCTTAAGAACCTATGTTAAAGCCCAGATTTGCCCTTTAATTATTTCATATTAGTATCCATGGTATTGCATAGGTAAAACTGAGACAATGTTATGTTCAGTTCTTCATACTGCATTAACTTAGTTTTTAGTGTTTAATCAACCTCTTTGAAATAAAAAAAGGAAAAAAATGCTGTTATATTTATTTTGAACTGAAGGATTAAGGGAGCAGGACTGCTGTAGTAAAAGATCCAACTGGACAATGATCTATGTTTTAGCTGCCCTTTAATGTACACAGCTAAATTAGTAAGGAAAATGATTATCTGAGGACACTGAACATGTCTTTAAATATTCATACCCTTATTTCAAGCCACTTTTTTAAATCTTAGCAAACAGAGAATCTCTCACTGAAAGGAGAATACATGTTAAATTTTAGCTTTCAAAGTAAAAATCTATTGATTTTTCTGACAAATAAAATGTTTAAATGTTTGTTTTTATATATGCATAATTTTAAAAGCTGGAGAGATGTTAATTAACTTTTTTAAAATACATCATCCTTAAACTGAGACCAAATATGAAATATTTCATTACAAAAAAGCTGATAGTCATATATATCTAAGATTAAGAATCCCAAATGTAATGTCCATCTTACCGTTAACTATACTATGGTCTGATAAGAAGGAGGCTGTGTTTCCTTGCCTCTATCTAGCTCATGAACCATAGGAGCTAACTGTGTTTTGACTTAAAAAATAAAATAAAATATGTACAGAAGTAGTGGTTTAAGACAACTGACTCGGGTAGGGTCTATCTTCATGGTACATTTGAACTGTGTATAAGGTAAAATGAAGCCTAAAAGGAAGACCAATTTCACTCGACTTGGTGTCATGTGCAAATTGACTACGTTTTCACTCGAAGCCTTTCTCTGGATCATTAATGAAGATATTTAGCAAAGTGAGACCCAGGACACACCCCTCAAAAACCCGGGGGTTGATACCTCCTTCATTTGATATGTCCGCCCAACTAGACACTGAGCTCATCGAGCACAATCATCCAACCAATTGTGCATCAACCTTGCAATACTTTTGCCTAGTCTGCAATTACTTAGCTTACTAGTGAGAATATCATGGGAGACTATGACAAAAGCCTTGCTGAAGTCAAGATATATCACATTCACTTCTCTACATTCATGCACGCAATCCCTCATTTTGTTGTAAGAAGAAATCGAGTGGGTCAAGCATAACTTGCTCTTGATAAATCCATTCTGGCTGTTCATGATCAGTTTTTCTCCTCTAAGTGCTCAGAAACAGATTCTTGATGAAATGCTCTATTATCATGCCTGGTACTAAAATCAGACTAACTGGTCTGTAATTCCCAGGATCCTCCTTCCCTTTGTTAAAGATGGGCACTATGCTTGTCTTTTTTCCAGTCATCCGGGACCTCACCTGACCTCCACAAATTCTCAATGATGATAGCCAATGGTTCAGAAATTACCATAGCCAATTCCTTCAGTATCCTACCATGCATCCCATTTGGCCCAGCCAACTTGAAAACATCCAGCTTTTCTAAGTAGTTCCTAACCTGTTTTCACACTACTCTAGGGTGCTTATCTCCTCCCCTATCCCTATTCTGAAGTAACAAAATGGCCCTAC
Organism: Alligator mississippiensis; assembly: GCF_030867095.1. NCBI lineage: Eukaryota > Metazoa > Chordata > Crocodylia > Alligatoridae > Alligator > Alligator mississippiensis. The sequence continues at coordinate 158,884,568 of NC_081824.1, forward strand.
ATACAGGGATGACCACTCCTCATTATCCCCTATGGATTAAAGGCTTGATTAAATCCCCAGTCGAATCAATGGGCCTTTCCTTTGTTTTCAGTGGAGTGTGGAAGAGACCCTTTTCCCTTAGTAGCTCTAACAATAGTGTCACAAGTTTACTTTCAACATTTGCAAATCTTTGTAATGTAGTGTTAGGAAATAACCTTCACCTGAAAGGAACAACTTTGCAATACTAGGAGGACACTTAAACATGTGCTAAACTACTTGAACACATGCCTGCATACATTTTAATTGCACTTGGGATATAGTTACACATGACACTTAGTATGTTTTAACTCTGCTTACATTCCTGTCTAAACATTGAAGCAGGGAAGCAAGTACTAAGTGCCATCATAGCATAGTAAAGGTAGGTCTTTTCTATGCTGAGTTGTTGTCAGACTGTTCTACAATCAAGGGTCTCTGGTGTGGTGGGGAAGAATGATAGCTCTCTCTCTCTCCCCTACTCCGCCACCTCCAGGTTCTCCCACACACCCCAGAGTTTTGCTGATTCAAGGCTTCAGTGCAGTATAGGGTCTGGGACCAGCTCCTGTGCCATGCTGGTGTCACTCCCAGCCCCCCCACCAAGCTGGAGCCTCAAACCAGCTCCTGTCAGGTGTGGGGACTAGGACTGGCTCTCATGCCATGCCCATGCACTGCATTGGATCTTTAAACCAGCTCAGTGTAATCCCTGAGCTGAGACCAAATATGAGCTGATTTTTGGTTTCAACCCTGGGATTGCACCAGAGCTACATGCAGATGCAAGTGCTGTACTACAGTCTATACTTACATCTATATTTAGATCATAATAAGCATTAAAACATGATTGCTCAAAAAACTTTCTAAGTGGTCTTAATTCTTACTAGGACCTAAATATAACATATACTAAAGTGTAACATGTAGCAATACCCTTGGTAAGCATTAGGTTAAACATGTACGTCATCCTAAGGATGTTCAGATTATACTTCTGGATCTTGACTGACTACTACTGAAGCTTGGGAAAAGCACACTTCTCTTCTGACACCCCTAAGCAACACTTTTTACTTATAGACCTAAAATGACCAAGTTTTTTGTTGAAACATATTGCTTGTGATCTTAAGTTGTAAAATATTGAGATTAATTCAATTAACAAAAACAATCAAATACATTTTAACTCAATTAACAGAATGTTAAATACAAACAAAAATTTTGAAACACTTGAGGTCATGGTGCCAACAAAGGGTATGCTACAGCCAGACAAAAACAGTCATATGGATACATTCTGAATAATAGTGCTAAAAACTGTGAGAGATGTACCACTGCACACTTACACTACTGAAAAGATTTTCCTATGCTCGTGGCAGCCACTCAAATCCCCACACAGCCCTGGACATTAGACTCTTAAAACAACTATAAAAATACTGAACTTCTATGTTTAAAAGCCTCTTACATGCTGTAGTAGTAACTATGTAAAATATCACAAATACTTCCTTGATTGGTTAAACTATCTTGGCTTCTATTTATCCAAAATTGATCTGTAACCTAGTTTCTACACTTCATGCCATGTTTATCTGCAATTTTACAGTTATTATTCTATAAAAAAAAGACAGGACAGAAGGTCGGAAGAGTTTTGTCACTGCTGTCACCAGATTGGAAATGTTTCTGTCTAATAAGAGCCCTCATGCTGTCACTCAGTATTTTCTCTGAGACACATTATCAGGCTGCTGTGAGATTTTGTGACAGCATTCAAAAAATCACTTCAGATTTATCTTGTGACAATTAAAAAGAAATCAGGTACTATACCAGGCACTATGAACGTACATTATTATATATTCTATTTATGATTTATGATACTTATAATATTAGGATGTTTAGGATATCCTATCCTATTAAGGCAGATGTCTATCTTGATAATATTTTCTTGCATTTTACACAGTGCTGTTTCAAGCAATCTGCTGACAATTGCAGTGTGGCATAACAGAGTACGTTTCACATGAATACATTGTCATGCTCATAATAATTATGGCTCTGAATTCCTATATACCTAAAAATATAAATCCAAATTATAGATGTCACAGCAAATGGATGCGTGATCAGAATAATTACTACTATAGAAAATAAAAGATTGCAAAGACGTTTGATAAATACCATTTGTCAGCTGTTATTATAAGCATATACTTTTCATTAAAAAAAATAGAACTGAGAAAAAGAACATTAAATGAATTAAAGAAGTACTCTACACTAAATTATTTTCCCTTCAGCAACTTAGGTGCCTCAAGTTTTGACAGCACTGGCAGTTTTGTTTGTCTGAAAAACAAAGAACATAACTCCTATTTCTTTTTGTAAATGTATTCTGTTTAATGGCATTAATGTCTTAAAAACTTTTTCTACAGCCAAGCTCATGAGTACATCTATAAAGTATCATTAAAAAATAACATACTGACAGCAGTTTGTAGCAAATAGAAAAAAATACTAAGTGTAGCTACTACCGCTTATTGTAAAATTAAGAAACTCAACAGCTCCATTCCTGATCCTCCAGGCAGGCTGGCAGATTTCATAGGCGAAACGTAGGGCAGTATAGGAGGGCACATGCCCCCCCACCCCCCAGACACCAAGCGCTCCAGCTGTTAGGGGGGCACAGAGAGTACTAGTGCAGCATCTCCTGGCTGCCATTCCTCTGCCCCTGAGAGCATGGTGCCAGCCCCTGGTGCCACCAGATTAGCCACAAAGCTGTGCAGGGTCAAGTGAGGTAGGGGGTCCCCCTCCAGCAGGGCTGGATTGGGGCAGGTGGCTGTGGGTCAGGAGTGAGGGGCACCAGTTGTGATGGGGAGTTGCGGGTTGGGAGTGAGGAGCACCAGCATGGGCAGGGACAGGGAATCAGCATATCAGGGCTGTTCAGCACCGCAAAGAAGCAGGGAAGACAGCTGCAGGTGGACCTGTATACTAGTGAGTGATGGGGGCAGGAGGAGCTCTGATTTTCCACTATAAGAAAAACAAAATCAAATGCCAAAATATATAAGTATTTAGCATTTATTTTATTAGAATGATTGAGGCACTGCTAGGCCTCCTAACTGCTTTAAAATGGTAAATATAAAACATGGTGTTCAACTGGTACCTATATATATAGTGTTTCATTTTAATTGCAGAAAAACACAGATTTGGGGGTTTTAATCAGTGAATTTGGGGGGCTTCATCAGAGAATTTTGAATTTTTAAACAGAGAAAACTAGAATCCCTACTGATGAGAGTCATCCCCATCAGAAAACATGTGAAGGTCTAGCTTTGACTGGGAAGGGAGAAGGGGAGGAGTCTCTTCATTGCTGTACCTAAGCCCTAAGGACAAGCACTTGCCATTCTGTGGTTTATGGTTATGGATTCTTATCCCATTAGGTGCATTAGCTTTTGTGACCCCTTTGTTCCTCTCGGTTCTTTGCTTGTCTCTCCCAGTACTGCCGCCCTCCCCCGTGGCCCCTTCCTCTCCTTCCCTTCCTACCTTTTCTATTCAAATCACTCATTCCACTTTATACACTACTCTATGCTTGTTTTTTCACAGCATCTGATGAAGTAAGCTTAAGTTCACAAAACCTATGTTTCCTATACAGAAAAACCTGATTAGTTCAGTTCTGGATAGTTCAAAGCATTGGATACTTGGATGCTATTGTCTCTCCCCAGCTAAAAAGATAGGTTTTCTTATGACTTATGGTACGGATAATTCAAAATATTGCATCTTTGAAATCTGAAACTCTTTTCTGGTCCTTTGGACCATAAATCCATGAAAACTAATTTGTTTACTTTGAAATACAGTAATACTGTATAGATAACACTGCAGTATTAGTCTGCAGAGATGGAGTTATTATGTGTTCTTTTCTAGCACACAGCCTTGTATGCCATGCATAGCATAGTCCCTGCCACTGCTCAATAATGTGTTGGTACTTTTACTTTGGTTGAACTGTACATATTGCTTTCAGTCATGTGTGAGTCAAGCAAGGATGAGCATCACGGCAACCAAGAGGAAGTACAAGTTAACAATTTCACATAAGTTGAAAGTGGATAAGAAAGTGGATAAGAAAGTGAAATCCAAAACAAAAATTGCTAAAGAGCATTGTGTTCCTCTTCCTGCACTTTCAACCTATTTGAAGAATTGTGATTCAATAGAGAAGATGGGAGTGGAAGGACACAAAACCAGGATAAAGAAAAGAATCCAAGGGGCAAAGCGTTCAGATTTAGAAACTGAACTATTTGAGTGGTTTTGTGATATGAGGGCAAATAATATCCCAATATCTAGGCTGCTAATTAAAGAGAAAGCAGACAATATTGAGTTGAAGCTAGGAATCACCTTTCAGTGTTCTAATGCTTGGCTCCATCATGACAACATATTTTTGCTTTATGTAAGCAGCTAAGCCTCTTCCATTGATGTTGTGGCTGCACAACATTAGTGTAAAATTGTGAAGCCAGTTCTAGACAAATACATGCCAAAGGACACAGTCATTGCTGATAAAATGGGACTTTTTTACAACCTACAGTCTGAAAGGGCACTGGCACTGGAGAGAAATGTATTATGGTGGGAAGAAAAGCAAAAAAATGGCTCACCATATTACTCTGCTGGAATGCCAACAGTAGTGAGAACTTACAGCCATTAGTGGTGGGGAAGTTTGAAAATCCCCAGTGTGTGAAAGGGGTGAAACAGTTGCCATGCCAGAAGAGAACCAACAAAAATGCATGGATGACAATTAAGTTGTTTTGCGAGTGGCTGCTCCAATTTAAATGGAGAATGGCATGCCAAAATCAAAATGTGCATTTACTAATTGATAATTGTGCCACCCACCATTGTGAAAGATTAGATTTGAAGCATATGTGCGTGCTCTTTCTCCCACCAAGCACCACAAGCTACATGCAGTCCCTAGATCATGGGATAATATACCACATTAAGATGGCATATTAGAACAACTGGTGTGTTATCTTCTGTGGGAGGTTTCCAGGAATGGAAAAGATCCACAAATATGGAATATACTCAAAGCTATGAGTAATGTGATCATTGCATGGGGAAAAGTTCCAGCCCACATCATCGCAAACTGCTTTGCAAAGGGCAGCTTTGGTACCCAAGCTGCAGAAGAAAATGAGTTTGAGCAAGACAATCCTGACTGCGCTGAGCATTGGAAAGAAATGGATTGCCCCACCAATTTCCAAGAGTTTGTCAGCGCTGATGATAAGGTGTCAACTTTTGCAGGAGGAAACAGTAAAAGGACAAGTTGCTGTGAAGGAAGATGCAGTAGAAAACAAAGAGGCAAAAGAAAATGAGGAACTGGAGTCTGAGCAAGCACATGTGCAATGGAAGGAGGCATGTGTCGCACTCCCAGTTCTTGATTCCATGGTGAAAGACAATGCTGGATGATGGATTAATGGAGACTATGGGGGAAAAGCAATCAGCAAACTCACCCATGACTAATATAAGAACATGGTCAAGCAGATTACAATATACTCTTTCTTTAAGAAATTGTGAGAAAGATTATACTGGACAGTGGTTGCATATAATAAATACAGGATAGTAATTTGGATAATTTGAACCCATTTATTTCAGTCAGGTTTTTTTGGTCCCCTCCATTTTTAACTGATGAGGTTTTCCTGTATATTTTATTCAGTTAGCTAGTAATGTGCCTATTTAGCCTGCCTTTTATCTGACTTCAGACTAATATGGTTAACTACCACTCTCTACTCATAGATGGCACCACGCTCATCCTAATGAAATGGACTGCAATTAATCTACACAAGGAACTTGCTCAGGTACACTCAGATGTCTTCTTTTTGACAAGATGAAAGCAAATGAATATCATAACCAAGAGATTCCAGGTGACTAATCCACTCTGTTCTACATACCACACAGCCTATTATCACAATATGTTTCACTCTGAGAAATAGAGGAACCACCTCATCAGTCTTCCACATAGCAAACAGGAACCAAACAACATCAGAACTGCGGAACTGGAAGAATACAGAATCACCCAGACATAACAGCCATTTATCATGAGGAGATGTCTGCATCTAGCCATACAGCCTATCAAAAACACCTTCATTCCTTAAAGAAGAAACAAAACTTTCCAAGTGTGCATACTCCAACATTAAGAATCCACAGTAGTGTCATCAACCTATATAACCTCACTCTCAGCCTGACTGAGGTGTCCGTACTATCCCATGGTTTGTCTTTCTGCCATACTACACAACTCAATATGATGCGGCTGTAAGGAGACCTTGAGGCTTTTTTCCAATACCCAAGGCTGAGGGAATATTTCCGTGATAAGGAACCATACAATGTTCAACCTGCCACAGACTAGACCCTCGCACAACACAAGAAGAAGGGCAATTCTTGGACTCAATCTGAAGGTGGCAGCCCCATTCTAAATATTATATAAATTGTGTTCACCTGTGTGCTAAGTCAGAGATTGTCTAAAAGCAACAATATTGATGTTATGACCCAAGTCCTGTGGAATGGAGTCATACTCAGCCTTAAAAAACCTCCCAGCATTAACATAAACAGGCTGATAACGTGGGGAGGCGGTTGTTGTCATTGGCAAAACAGTGTACACACAGGAAGTCAGGAGACAATTTTCCAACATGGAGATTACAAACTCCTGACAGAGGACCCCGTGGCACAATATCAGAGAAACTAAATAGACTCTTAAAGGATCTATCTCTGGAGACACAGAAGAGGACTGCTGCTTATACCTCCTGGGAGCTCCGGCCAGACAATTTTACATATTACCCAATATCCGCACACCTGGCAACCCAGGACGCATCATTGGCTCTGACATTGGTACCACCATGGAGAGAGTTTCTGACTATGTTGACTCTTATCCTATTCCCATAAGCCACTGGAGCTGCCAGCTCTTTGAAAGACACCACAAATTTCATAAAGACACTGGGTTCCATTGACAACCTGCCAGCAAACACGATAAGAGTTACTATGGATGTCATATCTCTGTATACTAGCATCCCCCATGAGGATGGATTACAAGCCATTAAAGAGCATTAACCTTAATGAGAAAAATGCTCTCTTTCCATGATACCCTCCGTCTTTGTCCTCATACACAGCTATTTCAGATTTGGGGACTCACTATACCTATAAACAAAAGGCACACGTATGGCCCCTTAATATGCCAACATATTTATGGCGGACCTTAAAGTCTATTTTCTCTGCAACTGCACTCTCTTCCCCCTGGTATAATGCAGCTCTATCAATGACACCCTCATAATACAGACACATGAAAAGAAATTTCTAGAGAAATCTCACCAGGACTTTAACAACATCCATGTCTCCATCAAACTAATTCTGAAATACTCCATCTGGCAGATTCATTTCCTAGACACTACAGTAAAGGTTTTCAGTGACCATATCACCTGCATACTGTATCAAAAACTGGCACAGCTTCCACAGCTACCTTCACACCACCAGCTTTTAGCTAAGCAAACCACTAGAACCATCATCTACAGTCAAGCTCTATGTTACAACTCTATCTGCTCCAATCCCACCAACCATAATGCACACTTTCAGGAACTGGAGCAGGGATTCCTACAATCACAATACAATCCCAAAATGATAGCTACACAAATCAACCAAGAATCAGACTTGCTCCAACCTACTACAATACCAACCCTGAGGCAAGGACAGCAGAATCTTTCTGGTTGTGACCTATAGCCCCCAGCATGAATACCATAGACACAATATTATTGACCCTCAACCCCTCCTGGAAAATGATGGCCATCTCATTTTATCATGTAGCCATGGGGAACAAACCTGTCCTGGATTACAGACACCCCCTGCCCCCAAAGAATCTCTCTAAAGTAACAGACTATAACTCCCATCCTCATCGAGGCACCAGGCCTTGCAACAGACCCAAATGCCTGCTTTGCCCCAGCATCAATACAAACCACATCATCACTGGGCTGAATAATAAGGAGTACATCCAAGGTTCATTTGCCTGCAACTTTATCAACATCATATGTGTCATCACCTGCTTACAAGGTCCATGTGCTGTCTACATCAGGTGGACAATGTGACCTCTACGTGTAAAAATGAAGGGCCACTGATCTGACATCAGCTGCAGAAAGTCTCAAAGGCCTTTACCAGAGTACTTTATCCTCCTTGGACACTCCATCACTTATCTCAGGATTGCTGTTCTCAGACAGCAACTTCTTAAAAACCAGTTTGAATGGTAAATTGAAGAAAAATAAATTATTCACAGACAGTGACTACAGGTTCTTATCCTATTACCTGGATTAATTTTTATGACCCCTTTGTTCCTATAGGTTCCTTGCTTATTTACATTTCCCAGCACTGCCTCCCTCCCCTTCCCCTTTCTCTCTCTCTCTCCCTTCCCATTTTTTTGTGTTCAAATCACTCACTACACTTTAGACACTGCTCTACCCTGTCCTTTCACAGCATCTGATGATGTGAGCTTAAGTTCATGGAAGGTCATGCTCTCTGTATATTTTGTTTAGCTAGTCTATCAGATGCATCTCTACTTTGCCTTCGGCCTGACTTCAGACTAGCCTAGCTGACTCAGTACCTCATTTTTTGGTTATCAGTGGGCTGTCACTTCCTTGGCATGCAAGTATAGTTTGTTACCAAGATGCTGCAAGCCTGACTGACCAACTACCATTTTGGGAAAGAAATTCTTCTCTCAGAGCACAATTGACAAGGCATTAAGCAGAGATTATTCTTGTTTAATTGATTTGTGTTTTTCCTATCTCAAAGCATCTTGGCAACTAATCTAGAATCATGGTAGGATTTAAAAAAGATTTTCAAGAGTTTCTAATTTTGTTACAACTTGCAGTGGGTGCTCAATATACACAAGAGACTCAAAGGTGGCCAGCTCCAAAAGGTAATCATCAGACCCAGGAGGGGTCTGGTGGGACTGATTGCCATGGAAGAAAAAGGAAAGAATACAGGCCTTCACAGGTGGAGGGACCTTTCATTTTGTGTCTGTTTGGAAGGGGAGAAAGGAATCAGAGGTTGGTTGAAACCTTGGGGTTATGCTCAAGATTAAAAAAAAATCTTGATTACTGGTTTATTTAAAGGTCATTGAACTAGACCAAAATAAATTCCAGGTATTTGAGGACACTAAAGTTAATTTAGCCCATTTGCTGCCTTTCACTCTAAAACCCATCATTGTGTTTATGTCCTATACCCACACATGTCTTAATAAATTATGTTCTGAGCAGGCCCATCATATCCAAAGAGGATTTTCAAGGAGAGGACTGCTTCTTCTGGGCTGTGTTTTGAGGAAGATGACATCACCTATAGTCTTCGCTGTTGCATGTGGGTGGTTATTGTGAGGATTTAGTGGTAGTTACTGGGATGTCTACATGTGCATTAAATTTTCCAAATGCACATTAAACTTGGTACCTCCAATGTGAGGTACTAAATAAATGTGCATTAGGCTGCCCTAATATGCAGTACCAAAACTGCATGTTTTTAAAATGACACTTAATATGCAGTAGCCTATTTTACTGCACATTTGTGTAACTATATTTTTTTTACATGACACTTTCATGTGTAGTAAAATAGGCAACTGCTCATTAAAGTGCACGTGTAGATGTGCCCACCAATATTTGTGTTTTTCTGAAGCAGAACATGTTCCTAACATATTTTTCAGGTATACCTTGAGCCTAAATAAAAGGCAATACATGAGATAGGTGCATGTTGGCACAGGTGATGAAATACTTTGAGAGAATTACCCTTGGAAACTTCATTACTGAGCTAGAAAAACAGTCAGCTGAGACAGGAAATCTGAGGATCTGCAGGGAAATCTGTACATCAAATTATTCAATCCCAGGGCTTGCACAACAGATCCAGACTCAAGAACAGCTATTTTATTCCCTTGAAAATGGCTGCAAACAGCATGACTTTACCTGTTCCCCAGTTTTTTTAGTTTCTGTTGAACGAAAAACCCAGCCAGGAAAAGCTGTACCATCAGAGTCAGTTAATTATCATGTAACAGTAGATGGTGCCACCTATATAAAATGCTGACCTTCCACTGAATGCCAGTGTTGTTTGCTGGAACTGAACAGTATCTTTTAAAATGCTTTCTAATGAGTGAAGTCATTGTCAAGGGTGAAGATTTATTGGGAATGCAGACTTTATATGATCCTTAAGTGTCATCCAAACATCTTCCAGCTTCATTAGCACTGGCTGTTTGTACACATGATGGGGGTTTAGCCCCTAAATTGAAATGGTGGGTATTTAATTGTGATGATTAAAAGCCCACCATTGAAATTTAGGGCCTTCTGCCACTGTTATGGGGCCCAATCCTTTTCTTTTTCTTCACAAAGCCTGCCTGCCTCTCTTACAGCTGGGGGGCAAGCTGCTGGTGGGTCAAGCAGCCCCTGAGCTATGGAGGGCCCTGATCCTTCCCTCCATAATGGCAGCACCCCCTGGGGCTGCCTGGGCAGGCTGCTAGTGGGCCAAGGGCTGCCGCAGCTCAGGCTCAGGGAACAGTTGGATTGGGCTAGGGGCTGCCTCCACCTGGGTGGTCCCAGGGGGTGCCACTGCCATGGAGGGAAGGACTGGGGTCCCCCAAAGCTCAGGGTCCCTGGCAGCTCACCCCCTGGGTCACAGGCAGGCTCTGCCATCAGCCTGCCTCTCCCACAGCTGGGGGGCGAGCTGTCAGATTAAAGGCTGCAATGGTACACATAGCTACGCTGCACACTAAACTACATGGAGTTGTGGTTTAGTTTTCAATATAATAAACTCATTTAAATCGCAAAAAAAAACCCCTGTGCATGTAAAGTGTGACTCAATTAAACCACAAAAATGGGCAATTTTCATAGTCAAGAATCACTGTTCTTCAGTTCATAAGCAAGCCACCACAAGGCACACAAACAGGGCAATAGGAAGAATAGAGGAAATAGATTCTGAGAGAAAAAAAATGGCTTGATTCTAAATTTGCCCCACTCAGCACTGTGAATCAGTTCGAACCTACCCCTGAAAGTTTTATGTCCCTGGTCCCATGGAACCTAAGCTGGTCATGGGAAGAATTCATGTCTAGGGATCCTGGTTTTCTCTGATTTTAAAAAATCCCCAATTTTCGGTTAAAAAAAAGTAACCTCAAATCCACATTTTTCCATGATTAAAATGAAACACCTCTCTCTCTCTCTCTCGATTTGGGGTTACTTTTTTTAACTGAAAATTATTCAGGTGTATAGGTTTTGGAAACAGACCACAATCTTTTGTATCCTCCCAGGGTACCTATTCTGATCTTAAAAAATGACAACATAAAATCGCCAATACAGGCCCATTCTCCTCCCCCAAAAAGTGGCTCTCTGATAAGTGAATGAATGCAGAGGGAATAGAAAAATATACATAATGTTTCATCACACAGATATTTGTCCATTTGAATTTCTGTACTTAAAAAGCCTACAGACCGTACCAGTACTAAATATTGTAGAGTGCTGTTTTTACAGCTAAAGAGTACAACATGCTTGACCTTGATGAGACAGTAGGAATTTCTTATTTAGATTTATACAAACACAAGAGAAAGGGTGTCTGTGTGTGACTATATTGGCATAAGCCAAAATAAAGACAAATCTAACAGCAACCTACACTGCATGCATCCTGAAAGAAAAAAATTAACTAAGCATTATGGCAGCAAAACAAGAAAAAGTACTCTACCTTCCTCAGATATTTTTCTTCAACCAAACCAAACCAAAACCCCATTTCTCAAAAAGTTCCCGTGAAAGGGCTTGCATTTCAGGATGCTGTAAGCATCAGAAACTATGCTATGCCCAGTTTTGTAATGGAGTTTGAGTCTTTAGGAAAATTCCCATTCTGTCTCTTTTTCTAATGGAACAAGGACCTAACTGGAAATGCATCCCTACAAAACAAATAAAACACAAACAACATCTCATTTATTTGGCTTTTTTTTTCTTCTGGTCCTTTAATCCTCCTTTTTCTTCTTCTTCTTTTGTGTATTTCTGAGCAAGATTTCCTTTAGCCAAACTTGCAAATACTTGAGCACACTATTTTTCTGAATTATTAGACTGCAATTATAAAAAATTACAAACTCTTCAAACAATGATTCTTCTATAAGCAAAGAAAGTTTGACCTCCCCCCAGGGACTTAGGGCACTCACTGAGTGTCCAGGGTTGGACATGGGGGAACACCATTCTGCTCACCCCACTAACTCCTTCCCCACAGATACAAAGTTTGGTGTGGCACTGCACTGCCAACTCCAGTGGCTGGGCAGAGGCTGCACAGGGTATCCCCTGCTACTGCAAAGGCTGGGGGTGGGGGCGAGGAGGGGGCGGGGGCAAGGAATGGGGAGGAAGGGAATAGAGCACCTTTCTGCTCCTTTCAGTTAACCCCCCACTGATACACTGACTGGTGCAGTGCTTCCCTATTTGGCATCTATGGCCAGCACAGAGCTTCCCTTGCCATGGCAAAGACTCCTGATGAGGGGGCAAGGGGATCTTGGTGCCCCCTCACAGTTAGCATCCAGAATGGGTGCCCCCTTGCCCTGCCCTAGTTAAGCTACTGCCTCCCCCACAAGGAAATACAGAAGATAATTTAATTCCACACATTTTTCCTTCTTTCATGCATTAAGGTATGTCTATGTTTTGGGAAGGTAATAACATCATGATTGGAATCCATCTCTCTAAGGCTTTTGCAGCATGTAGACTGGCCAAAAAAGGTACCCATCCCTTGAAATGAAAAGGCTAGATTGCTAAAAAGGACTACTGACTGCTCAGTCCACTTTGCTGTGCAGCTGGGAAAGTGGCAGGGGTTCTTTTTGCAGTGTTTAATGGAAGTAATTTCTTGTTGATATAAACCTTCCGGCAGGCAGAAATAAATAAATGGAGCTGAACATTATGAAAAGTACATTTACCATAGTTTCTTTCAACTTTGCATTAGGAGTGAAAGAGCAAATCCTCTTTCCCCATCTGCAATTTTACCTACAACATACATAATACTCATGTTACAGTGGCTTGTATTTTTCACTTTTCTATCTGAATATACCATAATGAATGATCCTTAACTGCTGAAGCCCCAAACTTTTAGTTTGCTATTTTCACTTCCTATTTGGGATTTGCTAAGCTCTGCTGGTTCAGAAGTAAATGACATGTTGAACTTTCTTAGGTGAAAATTTCTCTATAAAAATTAATGTACATATCAAGAGCTATGAATATCTGGGTCATTCTTTGAATTCATCTGTTTCAGTGATTATGCATAGGTTTGAAAATCTTAGGAAAGGAATTTAAATAAAGCTTAGATGAATATTTACACCTTGGAAAATCTCAATATTTTGATGTTCAATAAATTTACTCAACAGCCACGTTCCAATTTATATATGCCTAAAAGAAAGTGTGTGCATCTACACATTAATTAATGAGCCTTTGCTACTGCACATCAAGTTTAGCACCTCTAATATGAGGTACTACATAAATGTGCATTAGCCCACACTAATGCCCAGTAGCAAAGGTGAATATTTTTTTGGTGATCCTTAATGCATAGTAGACTAATTCTACTGTGCATTAGCATGGTTTTTGTTGTGATGCACTAACGCACAGTAGAATAGACCTCTGCGCATTACAGCATCTCATGTAAATGTGCACAGTGTGGACTAAATTCTTTCCCTGGCTGCTCACCACAGTTTTTTACTCATTTAAGTGAACATTTAAACTCACATTTTAGGGTAACATATGATTATTTCTTTTGGAAGGAATGGAATTATATGTAGTCCTACTGGGGTTCTACACTTCTTTTGGGAAGGACAAGAGCCCATTTCATGACTGAAAACACTGGCCCTCTAAAACACTAGATTTCATTTGTTTAAAATACTAATCATTGGATTTATTATCCCATAAATAGCATTCTTACTTCATCATGTCCATGGAACTAGATGCAGATGGGACTGTGGGCAAAATGGATTCCTAGCAATGGACACAGTTTCCCACATACTTTTGCTTTCCTCTCTATTTTCTGTCATTTACATGAACTGCCTCTGTTTCACCAAAGATCCCTATTGTATAAAGTATGCATGGGAAAATGAGAATTCTGTGAAAGTTTCTAAGAGATTTCAGTTCAGGGTGAGACCAACCCCTGCCATATATCCCAGAAAATCCCTCTTTTATGCTCAATGTTTGTTAATGAAGCATAAGGAATAATGCATGTGTATCTTTTTCTGCATTAGGGAAGACCTTTTGTTAAAAAATGAAACATGTTCTTTCTTATTGTAGCAATTCTGAATACTTGTTCTGACCACAATAAAAAAAAATCTGAATAGCTTCTCCTCTATATGATTTCTGATATAAATGGAGTAGTTAGATGCACAAGTAACTGGATTTGGGGACATGCCAGAATTATAGGTGCTTTAATGCAGGCACAAGTCTGAAGGCTTTACAAACAATAATATTCAAATACCAGTCCTTTTATTATGTCCTTGGAAATGTTCTGTAGTCCAAAATATTTTTTTTTCAAATTTTATTTTAAATTTACCACTTCTTTTAAAACAGTATTCAACATGCTAATAAGTCTCATAATTAGGGAGTAATTTTTATCATGTTATTTAGACAAAAAGCTCATGTAAGCAAAAGCTCCACAGCTTTTAAAAGACAGAACATAAGCATTAAAATACAAAACAAGACTGAAAAAGGGGTGATATTTTAGACTAAAACCTACCTGGCATGCAAATGGATGAGTGTGATTGAGGTCCCATTGGGAAGATACTATGTCAACAGATTTTTCAGCCATATTAAGCAAATTCATCCAGCCTTGGAAAAGAGACAAATGGGATGGTGCACTGTCTGAATAGTTGATACCTTCAGGAATATTTTCCACAAGAACAACCCTGAGAAAAGATAGAGAAAAAATAAAAACATTTAGCAAAGCTACTTACCCTTTTTATTCTCCATTTTTTGCCAAAGTCATGTTCATTTAGGGGTCTTCAGGCCTGATCTAAGATGTACTTCAAAACCTACAATCCTGCAACTCTGTGAAGTCACTAATTGCTATACATTCCACTTTTCAGCATCAGGCCCTTAATGTCCATACAGTACATGCAGAATAGAACAATTTTAATGCAGTACAACAAATGAGGTTCCTGAAACCTGCAATGTAGAAACAGGTATTTAATTTGTATAACACAAGACGGATGAGTGTATTTTCCCTGAAGATGTTATGGAAGGAAATTAAACTGGTCTCTTTACCCTATCACCAGTACTCTCTTTCCCTTCCTTTTCTCCCTCTCAAGTGACACTGATACTCCCCTTAGAACGATGCACATATAACTGCCTTTTCAGGATGGAGTAGCTTCTAGGCTTGCACTAGTAACCACCCACTCCCAGCTTCTCCTCTCAGTCATGCTCCCTGCTCCTGGTTGCTCACATGAGGCGCTGAGCAGCAGAGAAACCAAAGGAAAATGATATCTTGACCCTTCCCCTTTTTGCATTCTAATTCTTTCTGGAAAGCCCCTTGAAACAGCTTTCCATATACTTCCTGACACATCCAAGCTATCCAAGGTTCAAGTTATACAAGGTATCTGCTCTAACCTATGGTTCAATACATGTTGTTTCCTGTCTAGAGGGAGAAAGAATTTGTTTGCATGCTGCTTCATTGTCTGACCTCACCAAATTGCTAATTGTGGCAAGTAAAGTCCTACTCTGCAGTTACTAAGCATCTCTGTTTAAACTAACAAATCACTCAGTTCTTTTCACAGTCAAATAGGTTAAACTCCAACTGCTGTCAAAAGAGCTGCAGATGCATATTTTATGTCAGATTTGAGCCCACAATATGCATCAATGAATACATCTATTATGAATCACAAAAATAATAGATGTAAAAGATTCAGCATGGTACAGATCTATCTTAGAACTTACACATCTGTCACTGTCATGGTACTCAAGTGCCTCATAAACATTTTTTCTCATTTCTCATTTCCAGTAATGCCACTTTACACAATTCTAACAATGTGAATATAGTTTATTTCCACTTCATAGTGCTCTGGTAGAAAAAAGGAGTCTTATGGCCAGATCCTATCCTACCTATCAGGCATCTAAGTGTGATTCTGTTCTACCCTGTTTAAGTCCCTGAAAATCCATGAATGCATCTGATTTTAAGAGATGTTGGTTGTAGCTGTGTTGGTCTAATAAAAGATATCACATTTACCCAAAGAACCTTGTCTGATTTTTAACACACCATCACCTTATTCTTAAGGCTGAGTCACAAAAAAGCCAGAAGAAAGAGGAGGACATGCCCACTTTTCCATAAACTGTTTTTCAGGGACTTGAGGGCGCAGAGACATTGCACTTATATACCTAAGTCCACTTACACACTGAATAGGTACAGTAAGTTCTGGTCTTCAGTGAAAAAAATGAGAATGGGGCCCTAATGGATTTATTCCAACAATTTCTTAATGAAGTAGTGAAGTCTCTCTATGGAAGCTACAAACAGGGAAATCAGGTACAGCAAAATCAAATGATTTGCTCATCTGAGAGGAAGTCTATAGGAACTCAACTGAGATTTCATTAAGTCCTAAGTGCAAATCTGCTCCCATCATCCTGGACAGGGATGGATCCAGGAGAGGGAGTGCACTGGTGAACTTACACCCTTTTCTTCTCCACCCAAAACCAACTGCCTAGCAGTGGCAGCAATGCTTCTAGTCAGGCAGCATTGAGGGAGTCAATTGACTTCATGGCTCATTGAAATCTACCTACTGGTAATCCCTTCTAAACTCTTCATTACACAGGAGTTAATTACTCTCTCTTCTTTTAAATGGCCTTGACATTCCACCAAGCAAGCTATTCTTTGTTCTGCAATTCTGAATGTTAGATGTTGGGTGCAGCAGGAATCAAAGAGGTATGCAGGTGGCTGTGCATGATAGAATGGTGTGGGATTAGAAGAGTAATTCTCAACCAGGATGCCTTGAGATCCTTTCAAGGGTGTCACATGGTACCTCACAATGTCAGCCCTGTTGACATGATTCACAAGATAAACCCAGAGTTTTCAAACAGAAATCCATAAGGTTAAAACATTCCGACCTGTCATGATCTCTCTGATTTATCTGCAACAGAAGTATTGCTCTTTTATTTTTCTGTAGTAAAAAAAAAGAGTGAAAACTAAGAACTGGCATTTTCCAAGTGGTGCCTCTAGTCTACTGAGCAATGCCTTGAATTTATCAAGGAGTGCCTCGATTCTAAAAAGTCTGAAAACATTTAGAACTGCTTTAGAGAAGTTATAAAGCTACAGAGGAACTAACATTCATTTGTGTTTGACTGAATAAGAAGACAGTATTTCAGTCTCAAGGATTGGATCACAGAACTGATATTACTCCCCATAACACAATACCCACCCTTGAGAAGATGTGAATAGTCAAGCCATGCTTTTTCAGCAGGAACCAGGCAGCATACTTAAATTGGTGCAATCAACAGGAGTTGGCAAACTGTCCATTCCATTTGCAGGATTTTATTGTGTATACGCATTACAAGAACTGCCTTTGAGTGATTTAGCATGCATTTTTCAATTACACTGGGATTAACTGGACTGGAATGAGGGCCTGGGTACTGCAAATGCACATAGGCTACGCTTGTCCCTTCAGTGTACAAAAAAAGGTTTACAGCTGAATTGGTTGAATGTTTTATAAATAGTAAATACATGAATATGAAAGGCAAGTTTTACTAATTGTTCTAAGCTGTCATCATTGTTTTTCAAAGTAATTAACTGATTTGACTAGTCTAGCTTGTCTAAAGCAGGGGTGGGCAAAATGTGGCCCATGGGCCGGATCTGATCCACCAGGCAATTCCATCCAGCCCACAGGTGCCCACCAACTAATTGTACCCCCACCTAGCCCACACACTTTGCTCCCATCCTGGTGCATAGAAGGGTCCGGTCTAGCCTGCATGCAGCTTCTGGGCAGGGCTGCTGCTGCTGCAGCCGCTGGGGGACCAGCTCAGCTTCCCCAGTGTCCAGCAATTCCTCTTTGTCTCCCTGCCACAGCACTTGCTCTGGGCAGCAGGTAGGGAAGCGTCAGGGCAGGGGGAGCTGTGGCAGGGGGAGCTGCAGCTGGGTGGGGAGCATGGATCTGGGGTTGGCAAGAGCACTGAGCTCATGCCTGCCGGCGAGGCAGGTGGGCAAGGTGTGGGTGTTAGGGAGGGTGTGGGGGGGTGTTGACTCCCCACACACTCCCTCCCATGGCACACAGCCCCCGCTACCAGTGGAAGCAGCAGCAGCAGCAGGTGGGGGCCCTTGGGGCATTCATGGGGTTGCCACAAAGTGACAAGAATGCAGCCAGGCTAGCAGGTTGCTCGCAGTGCATGTGCAGCTCCCAGCACTCATGCACCACCAAGGAAAGCCCTGCATGCTGGAGCTGGCTGCCTTTCCCACCATGTGCAGGTTTCAGGACTTTGCTGAAAGGGGCAGAGATCCCCGTTCCCTGCTTCCATGGTGGCAGAGAGTGTGAAAGGCAGCCAGCTCCAGTGTGCTCCTTGTCACCATGGTCAACTCTGGCGGACGCCACAGCACCTGTGTGGGCCATGAGCACCTCAAGCACCCACTGCCTGCTGCTGCTGCTGGCAGGGGCTGTGCAACATGGGGGGAGTGTCCTCACAGCCCCCCATCCTGCCTCACAACCCACACACCCATACCCTTCCTCCACAACCCCCCACATATACACACACCCCACTACATACCCTATGCCCCTCCCACACAGCCACACCTTCTCACAAACCCCACATGTACACACATACCACTCACACCACACACACACAGCCACCCCAACCACAACCCACACACAAAATACAAGAGTACAACTTTATTTTGACCTATTATGTAATCACCTCTATATATAGTACACAAACAAAAGTCATGACAAAAATATTTTTTGTAATAAAATTATAATATGTTATAGTAATTTTTTTACTTTTAGTATAGGATTTATTTTTTCAGGTTCAAATGGCAACAACTCCCTCTGAGAAATGAGTACTTCTGGGGGCAAGGGAAGGGACTTCCGGTGGCAAAGGTGACGGGTTAGGGGCAGAAATTCTGGTTCCAAGATAGAGATCAAAGGGTGGGGCACCTGTCAAAGGGCAGGGGTACCCTTGCACCTCTTGACAGCTTGCCAAAATTCATTAAGTGGCCCTCTCACTGACATAATTACCCAACCCTAGTCTAAAGTCTCTCTCAATCCACATGATATTGCCATAAACTGGTGAACATCTGGTTCTCTCCTAGTTCAGGCTTTTTAAGAATTCTGAGTTCTTTATGACTGAAGTCATCAAACATGACCTTAAAACAAACATGACCTTAAAACATTTTTGACCTAGACCTCTTGCTATCAATGTTGTTTCAGCAAATAAAAAAATGGAATATAATTAACTAGTAGCTTGGGTTTGGCTCACCCACTGAACTGCAAAAGTATTTGTAACTCAGATATTCTCTCTCCTTATACTCTGCTTTTTGCACATCCTTTCACAGCATTTGATGAAGTGAGCTTCAGCTCACAAAAGCTTATGATTCTGTATATATATATGTAGAAAATACACTCCCTACCATGGCACACAGCCCCCACTACCAGTGGCAGCAGAAGAAGGCAGGGGCCTTTGGAGTACTCATGGGGCTGCTGCATGTTGTATGGCTCTGGCCAGAGCTGCACACAGTGACAAGAGGTGCAGCCAGGCTAGCCTGCCTCTATCTCATGGCTTTCTCATGGTGTATGTGCCGCTCATGGTGCATGCGCCACCAGGGCACATCAGATCTATCTCACTCATATATATATATACATATATATATATTTACATATATATACACACACACACACACACACACACAGATCTATCTATCTCATAAGCTTTTATTAGCTGAAGCTCACTTCAGCAGATGCTGTGAGATAGATAGATAGATAGCTATATCTATCTATCTATCTAGATCTATCTAGATCTATCTATCTATCTATCTATCGATAGATCGACAGACAGATATCTATATCTATATATATCTATATATATCTGAAGTAAAGTAAAAGGCAGGGTAGACTAACCAAAGGATGGAGATATCTATATCTATATATCTGTATCTATACCTCCATCCTTTGGTTAGTCTATAAGTTACAAATCCACCCTGCCTTTTACTTGACTTCAGATTAACCACCTAACTACATCTCAGTAAACACTATCATCAGATTGGGCCCTGAATCTCTATCTACAATCTAGTCCACCTTTTAATAGTCTTGATGTTATCATTTTATGTTTAATGTAAAGAGCAACGATTTCTATATATAAATGGAAAGATGCAAATAATATGTAGGAGGCAAATAATATGTAGGAGATGTGACACCTAAAAACAAATATACACTGTGTATCTGAATAGTTAAACAGTAAATATAGTATACAGGACAAATTAAAATGAAGTACAATGTTACCTAAAAAGATATTTGATCTCAAAGGAATTAAAACTAGCTTATCCAGTATGATGCTTTAAAAAAAATACATTTTACAATTTAATTCACGATGCAACACAATGTTTAAAAGTAAATTTGGATGCAATAGACAATGAATTTAAATTATATATAGACTCAAAATATAGTATAAAGGAAGCTGTATTATTAGCATCAACTTGACAGCTTGTGTAGAAGCTATATGAAGATTCTCAGACGTTTTGAGGGGATTTTTTCTTCTACAGATGCTTTTGGCAGTCATTTGCCTGTCTGCTTCTTGAATTTTGTTCGTGAAGGCTTTGATCTCCAGAGATAAAAGTCCATGGAGCTGAACAGACTATACTTCATCCCAAACTTTTAATTAGATCTTCAGTGAATGCTGAAATCTTCAGATTTCTAGTGTTAAATATAAATCTTCCTGCTGAAAGTTATCACTGGGCCTCTAGGCTCCCTCTTCAATCCCTGAACATTCATTTTTTAATAGTGGAGAGACATGATAGTTTAATTTTTAATCCTTAAAGCTGCTTTGTTTTCTTCTTGACAGAACAATATCACACAGACTGATTTCCATGAAGCAAAAGGTCAGCAGGCATATCATAATTTTTTATTTAAATTATCCAAAAGTGCATAAGTTCTTTACAGACGTATATCATTATCTCCTCTCCTGTTAGCTCCTATCTCTTGATGTTTTCAAATTAAGACTAGATCCCTTCTGAAAGGTGCTTAACTAAAGACAATTACTGGTGTAATGGTGAAATTCTGTAGCCCAGTAAAACAGGCTGGCCTTTAGGGTTGTGTCTCAGTGCTGGCTAGCTACCTGTTCAGGGCTAAACCTCTGCCTCACTCTCCTGCCATGACTTCATGAAAAGTAATATGATTGCTCTTTCTAAGACAGAAGGCTGCCCACTGTTTGCCTTCCTAATGCCAAGGGCCTTGATCCATGCTCCAACCTTCCCTTACACATGTCTCACGCCTCGCTGATACTGATTCTCACATCCAGTAATTCTACATTGTCACATCAAGTCTTTAAGTATTATCACATCCAGTATCCCAATTCACAATTCAGTAATTCTGCCCCTCACTAGGGTCACTTATCTTTACCGCCCTCAACCGGGAAGGTTTCATAGTTTCATAGTTTCACAGTTGGTAGGGTTGGAAGGGACATGAGCAGATCATCAAGTCCTACCCCCTGCCATGGCAGGAAAGGATGCTGGGGTCAAACAACCCCACCTAGATGATTATCCAGCTTCCTTTTGAAGATCCCCAGGGTAGGGGCAAGCACCACTTCCCTAGGAAGTTGATTCCAGCTCCTAGCCGCCCTGACTGTGAAGTAGTGCCTCCTGATGTCTAGCCTGAACCTACTCTTAGTTAGCTTATGGCCATTATTCCTTGTAACTCCTGGTATGCTTGGGGGAACAGGGACTCTCCCATTGCCTGCTGATCCTCCTAGGCAAGTTTGTAGGTGGCCACCAGATCCCCTCTCAGCCTTCTTTTGTGTAGGCTGAACAGGTTCAGGTCCCGTAGTCTCTCCTCATAGGGCCTACTCTGTTGCCCCCTGATCGTGCGAGTGGCCCTCCTCTGGACCTTTTCCATGTTGTCCACATCCCTCCTGAAGTGCGGCACCCAGAACTGGACACAGTACTCCAACTGCAGCCTGATCAACGTTGCATAGACGGGGAGGATCACCTCCTTGGACCTACTTGTGATGCATCTATGGATGCATAACAAGGTGCAGTTACCTTCCTGACTGCATCCCCACACTGTCGGCCCATGCTTATCTTGGAATCAATAATGACACCAAGATCCTTTTCTGCCTCTGTGCTGACAAGAAGGGAGTTCCCCAACCTGTAGGTATGCTGCTGGTTTTTCCTACCCAGGTGCAGTACCTTGCACTTGTCAGTGCTGAAACCCATCCTGTTCTCATCCGCCCACCTCTGTAACCTGTCCAGATCTAGTTGTAGCCTGTCCCTCTCTTCTAGCATGCTCACTTCTCCCCACATCTTAGTGTCATCTGCGAACTTGAACAAGGTGCTTTTCACCCCCTCGTCCAAGTCACTGATGAAGATATTGAACAGTGTGGGCCCGAGGACAGAGACCTAGGGAACCCCACTGCCCACATCCCTCCAGGTCGAAAATGACCCATCCACCACCACTCTCTGGGTTCGGCCCTCCAGCCAATTTGCAACTCATCTGACTGTGTAGGCGTTGACACCACAGTCACCTAATTTTTTAATGAGGATGGGGTGAGACAGTGTCGAAGGCCTTCCTAAAGTCCAGAAAGACTACATCCACTGTGACACCTGCATCCAAGACTTTTGTGACCTGGTCATAGAAGGCCACCAGGCTGGTCTGACAGGACCTGCCTCTAATGAACCCATGCCTCTAAACATAATCTCCCCTGCTGGTTCCTCGCAGATGTGATCCTGGATAATTTTCTCAAAGAGCTTCCCCAGGACCAAGGTATGACTAACGGGCCTATAGTTTCCTGGGTCATCTTTCCTCCCTTTTTGAAAATGAGGACCACATTGGGCCTTTTCCAGTCCTCTGGCACCTTGCCACAGCACCATGAGTGTTCGTAAAGCTGTGCCAGGGGTCCTGCAATGACTTCTGCCAATTCCAAATGCCGGGTAACTGCCTGGTATTTCTTAGGGACTCCCCCACCACAGGGAATCCCACGAAGCCACCCTTCCCCAGCAGGGTGCAGTTTTAGGTCATACTCAAGACCAGGAGCCTCCAAACCACCAACCATAGCTCCTGTTCCAAGGTGTTCTAGGAGCAGTTCAGCCTGGTGTTGCCTCCTTGGCTGCTCAGCTCAGACTGCTGCCTCTCTCTCTCTGAGGGCCTGGGTTAAAATGGAAGCTGCCATCCCCTCAGGCAATCCCAGGGTTCTTCTAGGGTCATGTGCTAGCCTTGATGAGGCTAGCACCCACCTGCCGGCTACTCCACTGCCAACTAGAAACCTTAAAGTGGCAGGCACTGAAGGTGCCCTGACACACCCACATTATACCTTAAATATCTATGAAACTAACTTATAGTCAGAGGCTCTTATTTAGAAGGGAACTTAAGGTACTTAAGGTAATTTTAAGCTAGTAACTTCCATTCAGCTACTGTCTAACTCAGCCCCTATCTGTAACAATTTTCATTTATATTAGCTGGAATAAAAATAAAATTACATCTTTTTTCCCAGGATCTCAACTTGCCAGTATCAACCATTCATCTCAGTCAACCACCTCTCCAGCTGACAATTCAGACTGGATGTAGGTGGCCAGAAACCTCCATCCAGACCTGGCCAACAAACTACGCCCTGCCTCAGGAGGGGCTGGCCAGGGTCAGCTGACAACTCTCTTCCTTCCATATAAACCCCTGACTTGGAAGAAGTGTTTGGACAACAGACTGCCTTGTTCCTTGTAGCTTGTGCCTCTGCCTGTTCTCTGTTGGACCTCTTGGCTTCTTGACTCAGCTTGTCCCCCAACTCTGTGTTCTGCCTGATATATGGCCTCTTGACTCAGCTTACCCCTAGACTCTGCTCTCTCCCTGACTTGCCAGCTTCCTGACTTAGCTTGCCCTCTCGCTTCATGCCCTGCCCGAACCTCAGGTCCCAAACATAGCTTACCTTGAGTCCTAGCTCACAGACTGACCTCCTGGCTTGTGACCTTGGCCCATTCCAGAGATCAACGCACCCCACCTGACCCCAATCAGCTTTTTAAAACCCAAGTCAACCCCAACCTTGGCTGCCTACAACTCAGTGTCAACCCAGTGTTACACTCTCTCCTGTTAGCTTCTCCATATTTATGTATTTTTATTTAATTCCCATAATTTTGCTCCTGAAGCAAAATTCCAGAGATAAGCTTATTCCACCTGATCCCAGTCAGCCATACTTTTTAATCCCAAATACCCTGCTGTCATCTCTATGCATTTAACCTTGCATAATTACAACCCAACCATTACCAGGTATGGCCGGGCACTGGATGCACCTGCTCCTTTAAGAGGTCAGGCAGCCTGTTGAGCCACTAGTAGGTGAGGGTCAGGGCTATTTGTAGTCAGCTGACCCAGGGGGTTGGCAGGTGATGCTAGGCCTGATCAAGGGAGTGACCTGATTGCAAGGGAGTCACCTGATTGGAGAAGGGCTGGGCTTAAGACAGGGTATAAGCCCAGACCCTGAGAGAAGGGCTGGCAGTAATATCTTTGGAGCTGGTGAAGGAACATCATCACCAAGGAAGAAAGCTGCAGCTCCTGAATGCCAGTGTGGAGGATAACATTTGAAATATCTGAAGGTTTGGGTAGGAACTAAGGGGATGGAGGAGGTTTCTGGGGACCCAGTGTGGGAGTCCAGAGCCCTGCAAGAAGGGCTGAGAGCCTGTGGGCCTGTCGAAGGGCAAGGTGAGCCCTAAGAGACGGAGTGAATGCCTGGGCCCTGTTGGGAAGCCAGGCAAGTCTAAGGAAAGAGAGGCCGAGTGTACAGGGACCTAGTGAGAGACCATGCAATCCAGAGGAGTGAAGATGAGACTTGGTAGGCCAATTGAGGGATCTGGATGTGCCCAAAGAAGAAAGGGGCTGTGTAGAAAGACCTACTGAGGGCTCCAAACCTGCAGAGAGGAGAAAGTGATCTATGTAGGACCCAACAGGACAGACCCATAGAGAGGAAAGGGCTTGCAGTTGAAGGACTGACCTTGGGAACTTTGGTTGGCCTGTGTGGGAGCCGGGGGCAGGAGGGGCCAAAGGGCAAAATATCCCACAGCGGAGACTGTCAGAACTGAGAGCCTGGAGTTTCAACTGGCCTGGAGGCAGGGACAAGACCTAGAAGAGGCACAAAGGTGCTTGTGGGGCCACAGTCAAGAGGGAGGGGGTCAGGCAGTGTGCAGCCCAAGATGATGATGGTTGGGAGGGATACAAGAGTGAGCTGGGTGCCAGAGATAGAGGACTTATGTGGGAGATGGAGCCAGGGTCAGGGGGCCTGGTGGTTAGCAGCCCAGGAGGGGTGTTGGACATTTAACGGAGCCCAGAGGGGGATGAGCAAAATCCAGGTAGACCTGGGTAAGAGCTAAAACTGAATCCTACTGGAGTCAGTTAGCATGGTGGAGTTGCCTGTGGCAGGAAAGGCTGACAGATATGGGACTGCTCAGCCTAGAAGAGAGAAGACTTTGAAGAGATTTGGTGGCAGCTTACAAATATATCAGGGGTGAGCATCAGGGGCTAGGCAACCAGCTATTCACCAAAGTGCCCCAAGGGAAAATCAAGAGAAATGGTCAAACTCCTAAAAGAAGGTTTCAGACTGAATATAAGGAGAAACTTCTTCATGGTTCATGTGACCAGACTCTGGAATAGACTCCCAGCAAGGGTGCCAGGCACCTATCCTGGAGATCTTCAAAAGGAAACTGGATGTGCACCTTGCTGGAGTTATTAGACCCCAGCAGTCTTTCCTGCCCGGAGCAGGGGGGCTGGACCCGATGATCTCATGAGGTCCCTTCCAGCCCTAACCTTCTGTGAATCTTCTCTGAAAAGCCACTCCAGGGAAAGGCAAGAGTGGGGAACTGGAAATCC
Organism: Alligator mississippiensis; assembly: GCF_030867095.1. Lineage (NCBI taxonomy): Eukaryota > Metazoa > Chordata > Crocodylia > Alligatoridae > Alligator > Alligator mississippiensis. Next base: position 158,910,531 of record NC_081824.1, read on the forward strand.
TCTGCTTCCACTGGTTTGTGAGTTACCCCATGGAGGAGGAAAGCTAGGGGAGCACACTCCAACAGAAAAGCACTTAGAAGGGAAGACCAGGGAACATGTGGGTCCAGTGACCCAGTGAGGGGCTGGAGAGTACAGTGCAGCCCAGTGAGGTGTGGAGAGTAGACTGCAGGACTGGATGGGTCTGTGGGCCTGGAGAGCAGCCAGGAAATCAAAGGAGCTGACAGCCTGGAGAGGGGCTGGGAGAGACACCGAAGGGCCTGGTACACAAGTGAGTGGCTGAGTGAGACCAAGGGGTCTGAGCTGCCAGAGGAGAAACTGAGGGGTTTGGCAACCTGAGTGAGGCCATGAGAGAGACCAAGAGGTCTGGCAGCTCAGGAAGGGGCTACAGAGAAAGCCCGAGAGGTTTGAGGCCTGGAGTGGGGCTGAGAAAGGCTGAGGAGTCGGAAGACCCAGTGTGGAGCTGCATCAGCAATTTATAGAACACCTGTAAGGATCCCTTCTACAAGGCATGGGGTGTGGTGTAGGGAAGGATTTGGAGCCACACAACTAGCCCTTAAGGCTTGAGGTTCTATCCGGGGGCACAGTTATGGAGTGAGGCCTAGCAAGGGGCCTGGGCACAGGCAGAGGCTGCCAGGGGTTCACTGGAACCGAGCCATGTAAAGGCCTGTGGGCAGCCTCCCAACTATTTCCATCAAGGCATGGCAGGAGAGACAGAAAGGTGACCCCGGGGTGGATGGGGCACAGTCACAGAGCCTCCTGGGGAATGTCATGGCCACCCCATGTTTGGCAGATGTTAAGGTCCCTAGTCTCAGTTTAGCATAAAAATTATATTCATTCAGGACTTCAATGGTATTACACTATCTTGCAGCAGCTGATGACATAAACCTCCTACTCCATGCCTTAGAAAAGTAATGATTTTAGTCAGCTTTGAAACACCTACAACTTCTCTCTTGGAATCCCTGACAAGCCCATGAAGCTTTTGTGACTAAACAGCAGCTATTGAAGCAGCTTTTTACCTAGCAGCTCTTTGACCGTGGTTTAAATTTAAAAAGAAGAAAAGTTCCTGTTAGCTATGATTCCATCATAAGTCTGGTTCATTTTTCTATTACATGATAAACAATGTAATATTTGAGTAACATCCCATAGTCATATGATCATTCTTTTCAAATGAAGCTCTTGATACAAAAGAATAGTTTTATAAAAAGTGCAATTTTTAATTTGAAATCATTTACAAGTATTTTAATTGATAAAGTAATGTGTACCAACCTACATTTCAGATGCAAGTTTTTCCAAAGACTTTCTATGGTGAAAGCACATCCAAGAGAGAAGAAAAATTATCATAGTTGCAATGTCATTTTGGCCATCAAGTCTATTTTACTTCCTGTGTCGAAAAACAGTCTTACAGAGGTAAATCTGAACCTAATTAGAAGTTAGGTCTGCATTGCCTACAACTGTTTTGACACTACACCCAACCATATATGAAGGTTAAAAATATTAACTTAAACCTAAAATGCACTGAAAACTAAATGCAAATGATTGAAGTCTAATAGTAGTTCCTTTGTTACTACCAGTAAATTTACTACCAGTAAAACTCCTACTGTTGTTTGCCTCAATCCAGAAAGATCTTAAATAAAACACACGTTTAACTTAAATACTTAAATATTCCTCTGTCTTGGCTGGACTTTCTAACATGCTTAAGCATTTTATTGGATTACAATCAGGGCACAAAGACCAGTCTTGCAAGGCACTGATCTCTTCTCTACTACTTTGGAGCCCAAAAACTATCATTCATGTTAAATATTCTTGTACTGCACAATAATGCTACTAAAATGAACAGGGGTAGTTTTTAGGGAAAGGTACTATTCTGTCCAAGTAAGTCTTGAAGGATCAAACCCATAATGCCATGCTTTTAGTTATCAAAGTTTTGAAATTTAAAAAATGTAACACACACACACACACATTTGGGAACAAGGCTAAAACTGAACAGAACTGAAAATCATAATTTAACTTGTACATTTATTTCAAAAACCAAGTAAATATTGCTGATTTTAGTCTATTCCTCATTGAATAAAACACAGCATAAAGCAAAATGATTAACTGGCACCATCAACTAGGAACCTGAAATTTCCTTTCCCAAAAGAAAGAGTAAAGTTAAATTACTAGATCACCTACATCAATCTGACATCTATCAACAGCTGGACACACCACTTAAATCTTGGACATACAGACCCACCTCTTCTAGATTAAAACACTCTTTGCACTTCATAAAGTCAGAACTTACTCCAAATGGTGGCCAATGTCAATGCGCTGTCTTCTAGACATGGTATCAAGCACAAAAAATACTTGATTTTCCACTGCTTCGGGCCATGTGTAAACATTTACATCTTTAAAGGCTGAACACAAAAATGCCATCATGTCAAAACAAAAAGAGATTATGATATTGCAATAAAGATTTGATTGATTTTGAGCAGCACAGAAAGTTCAGTAACTGTATAAGGAAATGTTTATAAAAAATCTAGGAGACTGGCCAAACTTTATCAAACCAAAATTGAATGCAAGTATAATTTAGTAAAGCCAAACATAATAAACAGAATTAAATGAAAAACTATAAACAGAGGCCCAAGAGATACCCACAATCACCCTCCTAAATTTGTTGTGTCAATTTAGAGTATAAACTGGATCATGAAAACAATGATCCTGGTCCCAGCCCTGGAAGTCAATGAGAACATAACCATAATTTCAGTGGTAGCAGGGCTGGTCCAAAACCCAATAAATTGGGATGGAGTGGAATAGTGTGGAGTGCACCCTCAGCAAGTTTACTGATGACATGAAAAAAATGAAGAAAATACCCCAAGTAGAAAATCAGAGTAATTAAAAGCTATCCCAAGAGTGAAACTTTCTGGAAGTGTGCAAGTGGGAAAGAGCCAGAGCTCCTGAGCTAAAATTAAACAAAGAGGGCACATCCACACATGCAAACACATGCACTTGTAGCAGCTCAAACAGAAGTGGTGAAAATTTAAGCTGGGGCTTTTTGCCTCCGCGCACGTGCTCAAACATGCACTTTGTTGTACAGCAAATTGTGTCACTTGGGGCCAAATAATCCTGCATGGCTCCTACCAGATCTGCAGCCAGGGAGAGCTAGAGCCTGGGGCCAGCACCTCTGCTGTCCCCAGCAGTACAAAAAGCTGCCCTGGCAAGTAGCTACAGGAGCTTCTGGGGCCCAGCCAATTGGTACCTGGAGACATTACCCTTGTACCAGCTGAACTGCTGAAACAGCCCTGAGAGTTCCCTGCACCCTCTACCCACTACAGCAATCTGGCAGTGGGGGCTGCTGCCTGGCTATGACTTCCTGCGCACCTGCCAGACCCGGATGAAGCATCTGCCCTTCTGGGCCAGCTGCTAGTGGGCTGTGGCTGCATAGTTGGCCTCTGTGCGGCACTACTGCCATGTGTGCCCTCTACCTGTCCATCCGGGCAGCTATTGCTTGGAAGATGTTCTGAGTGTGGTGGCCTGCTTTGAACTGTCAAAGCATGTCCTCCTGGCCCCAACTGGCCAGGAGGTCAGCCACAGTGGGCTGGGTCCAAGGTGCCAGCTCTGAGCAGGCATGGTCCTGCCACTGGCCTTCCTAGCAGGAATTCTGGTGTTCCCTATTGGAAAACTGAAAAATCCCTGATAAAAAAATCCCAGAGTCACTCGGTAAAATACCCCAAAATCCATATTCCTCCACAATTAAAACAAAAGACCACTAAAGAGAGAGAGAGACAGAGAGAGAGAGAGACAGAGATCTCATGAATACATGAATACATTAATTCATGAATATGTATTTTGCAGCCCCCCCGCAGGGCCCACATGATCCACCACTGCTTGCTCTCCTAGCCCTCTGGATTGCTGCCCTACCTGGCCGCATCCCCCACTGGCTCCTGCAGCCCCCCGATGGCTGCCCCACCCAACCCCAACCCGCCTGCTCCTCCAGGCCCTTCAATTGCTGCCCTGCATGGCCCCATCCCTGACTTGCACAATCAGCTTCCCATGGCTGTGCCCCCTCACCCCAACCTTCGGCACTTAAAAAAATGCTAAAAAACCTCTGCTCACCTAACAGGAGCTGTGGGGGCTCCTGGCAGACCTACCTGGGCAACACAGGGCAGCAGGGGGCAGAGGGCCCGGGCTAGGGCCACTGGGGCTGTCACCTTGCTCCGCGCTGTGCGCCAAAGTTTGGGGGTTTTTTGGGTTTTTTTCCCCTGGGATACTGGGGTGGGGGAGCAGGGACCAGGGGGGCTGGGGGAGAGGGCAGGGCCAGTGGGGGTCCCCCCCCCCTCCAGCCCCCCGACCCCTTACTTACTGGCATTGCAGCCTGGGTACAGCTCCCTGCGGCTGGCACGCTGCCTGCCCTTACGGGCAGGCAGCGTGTTTCAGCACCAGGGCAAGGGCTAACCATAGAGATACTCTGGCAGCCAGAGCATCTCTCTAGAGGACCGAGCCTCTTTGTTGCCTCAGGGCATGGTCTCATGCCCTGCCCCACTTTTTTTCTTTGCTGGGTTTTTTGACCCCTGTATATCCAGGGGTCTAATTTTGCCCCCCATGCTGCAAATTTGCAGCACAGGGAACATTTTCTTATTCCTGCACATGCCTCTTGCAGCATGTCAAAGGGGTTTGAGATGCTGCAAGAGGCACATGCAGGCTCATCTGGACATGCTCAGAAAGTTTAAATAGGATTTCATTCTGTATTTCCAAATAATGGGTTCCAGATGTAAAAAAGTAATTGGAAAACCATATTTCCAATAATAGCCCATTCTGAAACACTCCATGTTTTTATTGGCTTTCAATTAAATAAGGCAGAGGTTACTGAGTATGAAGCTGTTATATAGAGATATGAGGACTACTGTACCACATGTAAGTGACATGCAAAAAAAATGTCTAGAAATGGATATTAGAAAATAAAAGGTGAAATCATACAAAAGTCCATGACTGATCTGAAAAAGAAAACTTACAATTTTAAATCCTTTAAACCAAGTTGTGATTGAGATTAGGGAAAAAAAACCCTGAAGAGAGTAACTGTTGGAAGTCCCAGAATAACTACTGATAAAGCTGCTAGAATTTGCCAAGCAATCACCTAGTCAGAACAGACCAGGGGCAGGCAATTTTTTCGGGTGGAGGGCCACTTACTGAGTTTTGGCAAGTCATCGAGGGCCGCATGACAGGCAGCCAGGGGAGGATAAATATTAATTTTCTAAATTTTTTAGGAGCCCCGCAGGCCTGATAGAATAGCCTGGCGGGCCACATCTTGCCCATGGGCTGCATTTTGCCCACCCCTGGAATAGATGCTTATGGAGGGTAGAGAATCCAAATTTCTTCAAGAGAACTGACCTGATACAGAGCTCAAAATTGAAGTCCACAAACAACAGCATACAGAGCTGTGCCTGCTGTGTGAAACAACACAAGCCAAGAAAATGCCCAGATTTCATCACTTTGCAAGAACCTGCGCCACTATCTCTGAGCAATCCTTCACAGAAACAATGGACAATATTGCTTCAGATGCTTGGACTATCAACCTGAAAACAAATGAGACACTCATGAAAGTGAAGGGCACAGGACACAAGCCAGTGTGGTTCAAGAAACAGTGATGATAAAAGAAAACCCATATGTAGTTAAGTTAATCAAATGGTGATACTGTGGCAGAAGGCCACCTGTGTTTCTCCCCAAAAACTCTGTTCTGTGACAATGTGGTTAAGATGGGCCCTGCAGAGGGTACACACCTTACCCTATCTCTTTAGGTAACCTGAGCTGGATACATTCCTGAGGGAGGGGGGAAACCTGCTCCCTCTGCCTATGTGATTAGCAACACATACCTGGGTGAGGGGCTTGGACTCCCTGGGGAGCTAGGAACTGCCAGTCTGCCCAGCAACTAGTGATGCATTTCAAATTTGGTTGGATGATAGCCAACAGGTCCTGGCCTCCATTACAGCAGGTAAATGAGGTCATAAGGGCTATATAAGTTAAGGACTGCCCAGGAGGAGGAGGCAGCAGCCATGAGGAAGACTCAGAGAGAGAGAAGAGTTGAACCATCTGAAACTTGCTCTCTCTCTCAAAACTCATGATCAAGGAACTGCCTGCCTCCACAGGGAATCTCCACCTGCCTCTGGATGATACTTGTGAGTAAGCTACCTGATATCTAACTAGATATATAGCTTGCAGTAACTCAGATGTGTGAGCAAAGGCTACACAGTCATGCCAGTTTGCTCTATGGGATTTCTCTGATATTGCTCTACCCTGTACCCTATTCCAACCCTATCCCTTGTAACCAATAAAGTTATCTTTTGCACCTAGCATGGGAGTGGGTCTAGATTATGCCTTGGGGTCCCCTTGGTTCAGTTGACTAAGGGAGACCACTTCTTGTGCTTCCGACTGAGAGAAGCACGCCCAAGTGCTTGAAGTGAGTCAAGTACCCTCGAGGGCTACTAGGCCTGTGTTTCCCAGGTCACAGAGCCAGAATAAAGCCTGGACCTGGGTGGTGGCCAGGCTAGTGGGTGTGCTCCAGGAAGGGGGTCAGCCAGACGTGAGGTACCCCCAGGGAGGCACTCGGAGCCTGGAAGGTGGTCGGGCACAGTGAGGTGGGTGGCTCAACACAGGAGCGCCCACTACTGGGCTGCCACAGATACAATGCCCACTAGCAAAATACATAAACTGTATGTGCATGGATAAACAAGAAATTGGAAAGGATATATCAGTATTCAGTATATCAGTGTAACGTGTCTTTCCCTTGATCTTTGGCAGAAGGCCAAAATAACTGAAGATCTTGGCATGGTAAGGAGACTCTTAGCAAAGTACTAAATAGCTGAAAGAGCCAAACTAGCCCACAAAATTATTTTACAATTTATGCCCCTTTTTTCTAACACAGAACCCTACCAAAATTAAACAAAAAAGTGCCTTCAAAGGGAGAAATCTTTGGGGAGATGGCTGATGACAGTAATTTTTTTCTGTGCTTGATGCATCATCATGGTTCTGGCAGGTATCCTTGGGGAAAAATGTGGGGTATACATAGGGTGACCATATGTCCCAGTTTGGTTGGGACACTCTCTAATTCCATAGGCCAGGTCGGGCCAGTTAGTCAAAAGTCCCAGGCCAGAGTCTGATGGGGAGATGGAGTGGCATGGTGCACCAGGCAGGTGGGCGGGCACTGCCTGAACCAGCAATCTGAAAGAACGATTGTACAAAGTGGGATGCAGATGTGGAATGCACGTCTTACCAAAGGGTTTGAAAAACTAAAGGAGTTACTTAAAAAAGCCCAAGTCCTGAGGTAAGTGCGAAATATCTCTACTGAGAGGCCTGGTTTAGTCTTCTTAGATGAAAACTAGAGAACAGTAGTTTATGTGTAATGAATGCTAACAAAAACTGAATGTCAATCAGCTCAAACAGAACAGTTCACTTTGGCCATACAGTTTCATGAAGCAAGTGTTAGTTGAAACTGAATGTAAACCGCTTACTGACATTGCTAAAAAAGCCCTGGCATACACCCTCATACACATTCTCCTCCAAAATAACAAGATTAGTCTTCCAGTTATAAACATATGATTTTTAGACTAAGTACAAACCCGTAGGAGATGTACTGGTTGTAGACCCAGTTTCTAGAGCATTTGCCAAAAATCACAGCGAAATAAAGTCCAGAGCTACATCACATACATGTCAGTCTGATTAAAACACCCTCCTCAATGATGAATGTCATCTGGATTTTGACTGCGGAAGCCTTTTGTTTCATGGCACCAGGATGGTGATTAAAGAAGGTGTTAAAGAAAATAATTTTAGAAAGGATACCTGGGATTCCTTTAGGGACAAGATATTTTAGGGGAGAGTTGTGAAGGGAGTTGTTCTGTTTCTGCTTCTGCTTTGTTTTGTTTTACGGGCTTCAAAACTATGGCAAATGCTGAAGAAACTGCTACAGCTTTTAACATATACTGAAATACAGGTCAAAACAAGTAAAATGTTGGTGCCACACAAAAAAAAAAATGGCTCCACATGGAAAAAATGTCATAGATTTGTTTATGCTAGCTGGAAACGCTTATCCTAGACTATGACTTTCTTTGAGATAGTCTTACTAGAAGGTTATATAATAAGCAAGTCAAATTTCTTTTCCCTGGAAAGGGCATACTTGATATAGTTATCCCTGACAATAGGCCAAAATTTAGTAGGCATGAGTTTAGTTTGCACTGAAGTATTTGTTCAGACATGTAAGCCCTCATTCCCCATTTCCCTTGCCCAATGCCTTGATGGAAAATGTTGTCAGAACATACATAGATGACATAATGAGTCATTTAATCTTTGATATTTAGCACTGTTATATTATAAAATCACATGAATAAAGCATGGGTTTTTGCTTGACATTGTATTCAACAGAAAAGGAATCCCTGCATTTTAAAAATTGATGTTAGTAATTAATATCACTAATTTATAGTCCTTCTCCTACTTAACCTAACTGTGCCTCCATGCTATGAATGCTATAAATATACCATCCCCACACACACTGGGCTGTGTATTGCTGGTGTGTGTGGTTGGATATAGTCAAGATGATGCCTGTTATTCTGGCCATGTGCTCAGTACATGGTAAGCTGCGGCCTGTATTTGGGGAAAATGTGTAAAACTCTCTGGCTTCATTGGCCAGAGGAAGCAGAGGATGCTTCAGGCAGACTGGTTGGGAGAAATATTGAAATGTGGCCCTCCTGGATTCGGCAAGGCTTGGGTGATGTCACACCAGGTATATAAGAACAACTCACTAAGGCTCTGGGGCTGTTGTTCATCTGCCTGCTGAGAGCTGCACAGCTACATTGGGAGCTAGAAAACCCATGGAGGGGAGGGAGGTTCTCCCCACCTCTTCACTAGAGAGGCAAGCAAACAGTATTAGAAAGGGAAAGCCTCAGGTACAGGGAGAGAACGTCTGTTTTGGAGTTTGAGACTCCTGTTTCTTCCCTCTTTCCCCCTTATTTTTCCTGAGTTGGAGTGTTGATTGCTGGAGCAAACTGATCAGCAATGGAGTCCTGGCAGTTTTGGCCACACAGGCCTTGAGTGGGAGAGTACCATGTGGGTATTAATTCCTGGAGCAGGAATGGGTCCTGGTAATTACTGGCCACATGGGCCTGATCCCCTCTGTATTGTAATTGTAGTGTCCCAGCATAGTGGTGTAGCTGAGACTGAATGTCCAAGCTGTAGTCATAGGCCTGGGTCCTTTTTGCTGTTTCACAGCTATTGCGTTTCAGCCTAGCTGTGTGGCTAAACCTCAGCCATATGTTTGGCTGGCAGATTTGGGCCAGGGTGAAGCCTGGCACGGTTTGTGTCAGGGTGAGACCTGGCATTTCTTGTTGTTGATCCAGGTCTCAGTGCTACCCAGTTCAGGTCCAGCAAGATGGGCCTGCCCTCTTGTCTCTTTTTGTAATTTATGTCCCAACCAAGCAGTGTGGTTGGGCATTAATTGTAGTTCAGACCCAAGCCAAGATAGGCCTGACCTTTCCTTTAAGTTCTTTCGCAGTTTTCTGCCAGCAGAGCTGGGACTGGGACTAGGAATTTTGGGGTGCAGTATGCTGATGAAAACCAGTTAACCCCCCCCCCCAAAGCCATCATGCAGAAGTGGAGGTTGGAGCTCTACCACTTCTCCAGGAGCAACGTAACCCCTTGCAATGCAGAAGGACCCATGCTCTCAAGCAGCTCCCTGCGGTGGACTGAACCCAAGGAGCAGCTGATAGGACTCTCCAGTGTGGCCCTGTCACAGAGCACTGAGGTGCCCTGTGCCTGAAGAGGGGAAAACTGCTAGGGAAGGAGCCCTAGCAGTGACTAAGAAGCACAGCTGTGGGTTGCCGGGGCAACCAGGGAAGGTCAGCTGACCATAAGGGGCAGGGCTTGACCCTTATAAAGCCCAGGAGCAGAGGCCTCAGGCAGTTTCCTGCCAGCAGTCAGAGAGGCAGGAACTCTCTAAGCCTGGGTGCAGGAAGAAGCCTGACTGCAGGTACAGCGTATGGCAGCTCTAAGATGCTTAAGCAATGTTGTTTTAGCCAGGTGGCTTAAATTTATGTTACAGCCCAGGGGCTTGTGTTTTGTTGTTGGTTAAACCAGTGGTTTGGGTGAGGCTATTAGGGGTTGGAGGAGGCCTCATAGGGGACTCACAGTGGAGTGTGAGGACCCCAGCGCCAGTGAGGGTGCAGCATACGGGGTGCATAGACCCCAGCCCTAGAGAAGGGCATTTGAGAAGCCCTAGTGTGGGTGTGGCAAGCCCCAGAGAGGGGAGCGCTATTGAGAAGCCCCATGCGGGCACAGTGAGCCCCAGAGAAGGGGGCTGCATTATTGGGAAGCCCAAGTTGGGCATGGTGAGCCTCAGGTAGGGGCAGCATTATCGAGGAGCCCAAGAATAGGCACAGAGAGCCCCAGATAGGGGGCAGCCTTACTGGGAAGCCCAAGGGTGGGCATGGAAAGCCCCAGGAGGGGGCAGCATTGTAGATAAGGCCCCAGAGAAGAGGGCACAGAGTGAGAGAGGGCCGGAGGGAGCCCTAGCACCAGAGGGAGCGTGCCTTAAAGGAAGGAAGGCCCAGGAAGAACAGTAAGCGGCCGAATAGCGAGAGAACTGAGACAACAGCGATTTCCATCGGTGAGGTATGGACTGCGGTGTAGGGGAGGAAGCAGAGCTGCAGATAGCACCCCCTAGTGGCAGGGCAGTATAAGGGCAGCCTCCCACTAATTAATGCTAATTAATTAATTAATTAAGAACAAGGTGTGGCAGGCGAGTAGGCGGGTGGTTGCCCCAGAGACAGATGTGTGGGCCACATTAAGGGCGGCCCAAGTGATTACCTGTCACAGGCCCCCTCTTCAGCCCATTGCTAAAGGGCAGGTATAGGGGTGCAGGACCTGGAACTACCCATTGGGGAGCCCCAAATCCCAGACTGCCTGGGTATGGGTGAAGCCTCCCCAAGAGGGTGCCGCCTATAGACTTTGCTCTGTAGTTAGTAGTGTTTTAAGTTGCATTTGGTGTTTTTCTCTGTTCTCAGTAATAAATCTATCTTTTATGTTTACACTGCTGGCTAGGAGGGGGGCGTGGAGGGGTTGTCTGTGGTTCACCCCAGTAATTAATTTCATGTTTCCCAGGTGGTCTGGGTGGGGGCTCGAGCCAAGGTAAAATATAGTTACTACCCCCAAAATTGAAGCCAGCATTTGTTGCTTCTGACTGGTGCCTGGCAGAAGGGAGAAGGGTTACATAAAGAAGGCAAAAATACCACTAGACTAGATTTCTGTCATTTTGCCTTCCCCCCCCCCCGAAAAAAACTTATTTCCTGACCCCCAAAATGGGCAATCATTCAGATACACATCATATTAAAGTCTCAGGTACTATGGCTGCAAAGAGACACTGCCCTTATGCTGCCATAAATATTTTTTTTTTTTTTTTTTTTTTGGCAACACAACTCAAGTAAACAGACATCCTTCCTGTTTGGCACACCACAAATGTCCAAAATTGTGAGTGCAATTATTCCAATTAATAGCTTATACCATCTTTTTGCAGCAGACATCTGTTTAAGGGACAAGAGCACGGGCTCTCCAGCTGCCCTGGGCAGGCACTCCCAGGACGCCAGGGGCCTGATCCTGTGGAACAATGGCCCTAGGTGCTTGGCCCTAGCCTGGGTTGCATGTCTGTAAGTGCAGAGTAGGAAACGCCTATGGGCCCATCCCAAGAATTCCCCTAGAAGGGAATTACAACTATAAAGACACAGCTACAGGATGTGGAAGGGGGAGGGGTGGAGCAACTGTAGGATGCAAGCGGCTCCCCTGAATGATTTAAGAGCAGTGAGTCCTGAATCTGTGAAGGAGGCTGGGCAAGATCATTCTTGAAGTACCTTCCAACCTTATGATTCTATGAAGATCTGGGCTAGTCTTTACCTGAGTTGTTCATCACCTTCAACCCAATAGTCTCCCACCTGTAAAGATAGATGGCTAGCATAATATTGAAACAAAATTATCACCCTGTACTTTTCTCCTTGAAGTCAGTAACAACATTCCTACTTCCTTCACTTGTTGCATAATTTGGCAGTAACTTTACCGTTTAAAAATAACTTCCAAAAAGCTATACATATGGGATTCCACAGTAGCTCACTTTTCAAATCCATTAGCTGACTGTTTGATCTCATTAATGCTTGGCTTTAGTTAATTCTGGCCTAGCAATTTTCATGTCCCATGACTAAAAAAGTTAATAATTAGTATTGGATGACTCATGAACATCTTAACCGGAAGACATGAAAGCTACAAATGAAAGTTTCCTATAGCCAAGCATTAATGATTATTGATCATCAAATTGCATATAAGTGAAAATTATTTGATGCTATTTAATATTAACTGCATCTGTGAGTTAATTACCCTGGAGTCTTATTTTTTCCAAATAAGAAAGTTATTTCCAAAAAAATTGCACAGAAAGACACTAATACAGGAGAATAATTTAGAACCATCAAAAAATTGAATTTTCCAAATATTTGTTTTTTAAACAATGTTGTATAAGGCTTACTACTTTGGGATATATTGATGTACCTTTTGGCTCAATATATTGTCTCCAGTGGGGATCAATTCTGTGATCTTGGATGGTGACTATCTGATGTGCCAAATGAAGAAGATGGGTAGCCCTTGCATGTGGGCATTTTTCAGCCTGAGAGGTTGCAGGTATTTTCTTATGACCTGACCTGCTCCTATGCCAACTGCAGTCAACAGCAACACTCCAGTAAGTTAATCAAAAGCAGGACTAGGCTACTGGAAAATTGAGGTTTACCTTATTCCCTTACTTAAAAATGTCTAAAGCTCTACCTAGATAGTGCCCATCCTATCAACCCTCACATTGCACAGATGTTCATTGGTGCTACCACAATATCAAATACTTGAATATGTTTGTAATGACATTAATAATTTTGTATAAGCCACATAAGAATTCTTTTTAAATTATGCAGTTACAATCTACATGCTTCCTACCAGAAGCAGTTTTCCATGGACAATAGTTTCCATTGATATTCACTACAGTGAAATCTGCATCTTCCAAGTCATGGTAATTCATGTACCAAATATACACAAGGTACCTATTTTTAGATGAGAAAATAAAATTGCCAGACAAAAAAGAAACCTCTTTTTCCAAAAAGAAAGCCTATTATTCAGAGGAGCCTCCAACACCCTGCTTACACACATAATCAAATAAATATCTGTATGCAAGTCACACCATTGAGACACAAACTAAGTATTGCTCCCAGGAAGGAGCTACAAATCAATATGAAATTCAATAAGATTCTATGAGTAGTATAGCCCCTCTAAGTCATAAGTGAAAACAACCCTGAAAAGTGTGAGGTACCAAAAGAGGACACTAAAAAGTGTCTTTCAAAAAAAATGAGAGAAAGTATAAAAACATTTTAATTAGATGCCAGAGATTTTGAGGCAAATATTATACTTTGGCTTTCAAATTGGAGACAGACCTTTTAACTATAGATGCCTGGAAGTAGATTCAAGCTCTCCCCACTACTTCTATCTACATATTGCCATGAAAACAAATGCAAACAAAAGAAACACAAACAAAAGAAAGCAAAAGAAATATGAGATAGAGTCAAGGGAGTGAAGCTGATGAATGACAAGATAAAGGGTGGTGTATTTTTAAACTACTTTATAATATACATTATTTTTGTAATAAACTATTTTTAATGACAGCAACTTGAATCCAGAAAGAAAGTTCTTGTATCACTGAACACACAGCAAAATTTATGCTACCCAAACCTATGATTACACAGCAAGTGAAGAGTATGGAAGAGGGGGCCAACTTTCCTAGAAGGTGGTTATCTTAAGTTTGCTCCAAAAAGGACTCTACCTGAGAAGGGATACTCCAAAAAGAAATGGATAACAATTGCACCAAATGGAACAACTTGTATATTTTATAGTTCCAAAGGTTAAACGGGCTAAAACACAATTTGCCAGCTTGTGGCACTGCAATTCAGCTTTACCCTAAGTGGGTAAATAATAAACCCATCTTTAAAAAAAACAACACAAAAAACTTCCAAACTATCTTTATAATCAAAGCTATATTCACAACATCTACCACTAAGCTGCCTACATTTTAAAGAGGAAACACAGATAATTTTACCATATTCTCCAGAAGCTACTGGTAAATGTTGCCTCCAAGGCTGTTATTACTATAGTCATGCACCAAATGTAAGTAGCACTCTTTTACGGCACACTCGGAATAACTGCAAATATATTTAGAATGCTTTTCTCAAGCATTCCTATTTTCTACTTTAAATGGTAGCCCAAAAGAAAGATAAATTTGTGGCTGCAAGGTGTCAGGTAAATGACATAGCAAAATCAGATTAATAAATAAATGTATCTAACTTGCCTCTAAATAAAAAATTACATAAACCTTTTAAATTAATTAGCTGTTTTATAAGAAATTACTGATGCACAATGATACAGTTTCATGAAGCTGAAATTATATCTCATTTATGGATATTGCCTATTAAAGCCAAAAAAACCCCCACATCACTCCTTTTCTATCCTTACAGCATGTGAACTGAAGGTCTGACATCTAAAACTTTACATGAAAGACAATCATTGTACATAGAAGCAATCCCTTGCCTTCAGAAGGGGGTTGGTCTAGATGACTTTTTGAGGTCCCTGCCAACCCTCCTATTTTATGGTTCTATGATTTTTCATGGGTTTGAGTTTTCTAGCATATGGCACAACAAAAAACATAGAGAGTGCTAACTGCTGAAATTAGGATGAAAACATTAACTTCCTCACATTTGATTACCAGCAAACACATAATGTGCCCAATCTGTTCTTTAGATTAAACTATATTTTAAAGAGACTTTAATTTTTTAAGCACAAAAATTGCATTGCATTGGAAGAAAGTAATAAGCAGATACTTCATGATTTAAGATATAGAATCTACTTTTATCTTTGTGAAATGTTTGTTACAGTTATGCAACACAGGATGTTGTCATAAAACAATCACTTAGCTGGACTTTGGGATGGCTGATTTACTCAAAGGAGGGGGGTGGTTGAACATTTTTCTTTCAAATCATTTTATCAGCAATAAAAACATTTGTAGAAAGTGTTTGCTTTTCTCCCCCCGCAAAATGTATAAAAACGTTTCTAGACTGTAAGAGTTTTGGCCCCAAAATCTTGTTGTTTTCTGTTGCCAAATTCTAAAAAAAAATGTCCTTTTTCAATGCACAGTTTTCTGTGGAAAATTTCTTACTAGTTCAGTTCCCAGGTGAGGAAGGACATTCCAGTTGCAATTGTCTTCAGTTGCCTCAGGTGGCATATCCTTCTTTCAACAGTGAGAATAGGATGCACACAACCCTCTTTTCAGTAATACATTATATAGGGTCAGTATAAAGGTACGATACTGTACACACAACTGAAACTCTCAGATCATAACCATAAGTGCTCCAGAACAGTGTCTCCAAGTATGTTGCACCGTTCTAGGTCTGTGGCTTCCTAAATTGGAAGCAGGGTAACCATGACTGTGTACAGTAATGTAACGAAGAAGGACAAAAAAATAGAAGTGGCTGCGCTGCCAGACTGACTGCCACCATTTCACCAGTGACACAGCCAGGACACTCAGGCACCATGTGACACCCCTAGCTGTGCAGCCCCACAGGCAGTCCCTGGCACACAGCAGTGCTAATAAGCCTGTACAAAGTGTCATGCGGACGTAGCTCCCCTGCTTCCAATTTAGGAAGCCCCCCGCCATAACCATGTGTTATGCTTGAAGACACCGCTCTGCTAAGTTTACTGTGCACACATGGCCTCAGCCCTCACCTCCCATGTT
Organism: Alligator mississippiensis; assembly: GCF_030867095.1. Taxonomy (NCBI): domain Eukaryota; kingdom Metazoa; phylum Chordata; order Crocodylia; family Alligatoridae; genus Alligator; species Alligator mississippiensis. The sequence continues at coordinate 158,926,348 of NC_081824.1, forward strand.
GGTAGTGGCAACCTCTGCCTCTTTGGTCACCCACTATTCCTATTGCCCCCCTCTACTGTGTTGAGAACATGGAAGCTAAGACCACCTCTCCGGCCAAACTTTGTTTACATCCCCTCCAGTACCTAGTTTGATTCTTTCCACTGGTTCCTCCCTTCAGTGATACCAAACTCAGTCTTATCCTTACCACAACAGCCTTTCAAAGCTCTGTCCCTCCCTACTTATCACCTCCTTCAGTATCCTGCTCCCAAACTCCACCAACAATGCCTTCCAACTTCTCACCTCTCTCATGTTCCTACAAATGGAACATGCTGCATGAAAAGGCCTGGAGCACCACTACTCTCTCTCCTCCTGGCCTCTCCTACCATGAGTCCTAGAAAGAATGAACTAACTAAGGGCTGTCCAACTTCTAAGTGGCTGCATGCCCCCAGGTACCACCAGCACAAACCACAGACAGGCATCACATGCCACATGGACACTCCCCAGCTGAACTGCACACATGGGCACCATGGCTTCACCCTCAGCTGCCGTGGCCTCCACTGTTCTCCCAGGCAGAGACAAGAAGTGGATTTCAGAAGTGGGAGCGGGGCTCTAGCTGCTGCTGCAGGTGGAGGGATGATGGTAGAGACAACTAGGGAGGAGCCTGGGGATTGCAATTTAACCCTGTGTGGACATCAATCAGCCTGTAACCCTGCAGCTTGACAGCCTGAGCTCACTAATAATGGGTTAGTTGAAGGGCAGAAAGGTACTTGTTTTATAGTTAACAAAAGGGGAAAATATACACAAATGTATATTTCACTATACACAAATATAGAGATACATAAATGTATACTGTTTTTCTCTATATTTTCCCCTTACCCACACCCTTGCACGATGTTGTCCTAAGTCTTCATCTTGCCATGGGTAATACAAAAGCTCTGTCCCCATGCAGCTCCATTGGAGTTAAAGTTTTAGTGTCTAAACTAAGTTCTTTGGCGCAGGGTCTATGTCTTTAAATCAGTGGAGACTGTCTTTTCCAAATTCTTGGTGTTGCTGGAATTTCTGTCATAAATACGACCTGACTATAAATGTGTCCTTTGCATTTTTAGTCCTGTACATATATAATGATGAATTTGTAAAGAGCATTTTGCTTTCTTTTTGCTCTCTCACAGACTGTAACATATGCTAACAAACTCTCATAGACTATTTAATAGACCATTTATATCAACATAATAGACCCTGGCAGATGTTCCAGATCAATTCTTGTTGCAATCCTCAGCCGTTGGAAGATGCTCTGCCTAAATATTCTGCTTCTAAAAAATACAAACTTGTAAACAGAAAAAGAAGCAAGAAAAAGTAGGCTGAATCATATTTTGAATTATGTTTTAAACTCTTCTTTATAGTAAAGAATGAAGTAGTCAATGTACATGTATTTTTCAATAAAACAGCAATATGCTCAAATTTATATATAAAGATAATAAAATTAAAATTTAATAAAATTATATACATAAGCTTAAGGATTCTTTGTTTTCCATAATGGCATTTACTTTTCTGAGAAATATCCCATAGCATACCATAGAATCATAGACATGAGGGTTGGAAGGGACCTTAGGAGGTCATCTAGCCCAATCCTCTGCTCAAAGCAGGACTATCCCCACCTATATAATTGCAGCCAAAGCTTTGTCTATCCAGGCCTTAAAAATCTCTAAGAATAGAGATTCCATAATTTCTCTGGGTAACCTGTTTCAGTGCTTTACTACCCACCTCATGAGAGAGTTTTTCCTAATATTTAATCTAAACTTCCCGTGTTGCAACTTGAGACCGTTGTTCCTTGTTCTGTCATCTGCCATCACTGAAAACAGTCTAGCTCCATCCTCTTTGGAACCACCCTTCAGGTAGTTGAAGGCTGCTATTAAATCTCCCCTCAGTCTTCTCTTCTTTAAACTAAGTAAATCCAGTTCTCTTAGCCTCCCCTCATAAGTCATGTTACCCAGCCCTCTAACCATTTTCATTGTCTGCCAAAAATGGTTAGAGGACTGAGGAACATGACTTATGAATTATAGCATGGAAATGCAGATGTGATACCTTAAAACACAGCTGCAATGTGAAAAATGACATAGTGAATCCATGTTTACTGTCTTTCAGAAGGTTTCAAATCAAAGGTGGTCAGCCTGAAAGTAAAAGATTTATTTCGTAACTGTTAGTGCTGTGAAAATGTCCGGGAACTTGAAAGCTAATCCAAACTTTTCCATGTGATATATCACCACTGAAGAGATTTCACAAGCTAGCTTGGATCTTCCATCAGGTCCTTATTACACAGTCATTTTGTGTGGCTTCTGGAGCTCTTAGCACCTGGACTGTCCACACAGTGACATCTGAAACTAGTTTGAAGCACTCATTATGAGGTTCAAAGTTATGTAATTCCAGGGCAGGATTGTCTCTGATCTGTGGTACCCAGCTCATATTACATTCAGGTGTTACCACTCTAGCCTACACCTTAGTACAAATACCCAACCTGTCCTGCCTGCCACTGGCCTGGATCCAGCCCAGTGCCCCTACACCACACCCTCCCCAGCAGATCCCCAATCACTGCCCCTCACCTGCTTACTTGAAGAGCAGCAGTCCAGCAGGGGTAGCTGGACAGGGAGGCTAACCCTTGCCTGCCTGCTCCCTTGGGACAGGCAGAGCAGGCAGCCACAAGTCCCTACTTGGGAGACCTGGTGGGGAGGGCCTGGGGAAGCACCAGGGGACAGTGGGGAAGCCTGGAAAGTGGGGTGAGGAGGAAGATTCATGCCTTTCAGTCCTTCAGGCCCCTGCTAGGCTGAGTGTATGACTGCTCCAACTCAAGCTAGCACTAACACTAATCACCATTTGTGTGGCTTACAGTGTAAGGTGTAACGAGTCCCTAACACATGCACATTAGGTTCCAGTAATGAGGCTTTCTGTTAATTATGCAAAGGATAGAATAGAATTCAAATCAACTCCTTCTCTTCCAGCTGTTTTGCTTCTGAAGTCTTAATTGAAGCTAAAAGCAATTAAGAACTTATTCTGTCAGCACATTTGACTATACTCCATATGAGAACCAGGTTTGATACGTAAGAAGGATCTGTTTCACAGTCATTTTCAGAGGAGAATACCTCATCTCTGCTTTTTCTAAAATCCTTTAAGCCAAATAATTATGAAAATATAAATAAATCAGTGGCTGCTACTGCTACAACACTCTGTTTTTATTACAGCATGATGCTTTAATTTGTCTTCCATTCAAAGGTGCGAAGGTCAGAAATACAGAGATATAGCAGAATGGGAGAAGCAGAGACCCAGAGGAGTTGGAGGAACAGAATGACATAAGACACAAATCAGGAGGGGCTGGGGGCAGGTGAGGGAGGGGCAGAGTGCTGAGGTACAGTGAAAAGGCAATTAAGGTATCCCTATGGCTTCAAAAAGTTCAATTTTGAGCTTTGCTCCATACTTATACCAAAGACTGCTCCCAGTGGATACAGTTGCAAATGGATACCCAAATGGTAATTTGGGCTAAGGACTTAAAGATGGTAGGATGTGATACAAACCACATTGCTGCCTTGTATGCAACTGGCTATGGAAACTGGTGTGCCTTAGCCATACTAGCCATGTGGGCTGCTAGGCTACAGAGGACCTTTGACCTTGATGGGAGTGCTAAGGGAGCATGGGCCCAAGGAAACATGAATGGGAAACAGAGAAAGTAAGAAAGTGGGTTACAAGAGAGGATGGGGGAAGGCTCAGAAACACACAACCAGGAGAGAATGATTAGATGTGTATCTGGTATCTGATAATTACTGAGTGTGTCAACACGAGACGCTTTACTGCATAGTAGACTAATCTACTGGACAGTATAGCATCGCCGTCTACACATACACAGCATTTACTACACAGTACATTAGGCTACTTTGCAGTTAGCTAGTACCTATAAATGCAGCTATAAGATTAAGTATTGTGCGGTGACACTCATGTAGATGCTGGCTGGGTGCAAATTTGCTCTGACTCAGCCTAGGCAGCAGAGGGCCACAGTGGACAGAGTGCTTTCTGTCCCTGGTCCTAGTGCTGATTAGCTCTCAGCTCTCCCCAGGAGCTGGGAGCCAACTAGTGCCAGGACTAGGGAGCTCTCTGTCCACTGTCCCAGTTCCCTGTGTGGAGCTAATAGGTCTGGAGGGGAATGGGGGCTGGGAATCCAGCCCCGGCCTGTCCTCTGGAGCAGCTCCACATGGTGTGAAGCTGGTTGTACCAGGAAGCAGGTGGGGGCTGGGAGCCCTGCTGCATAGAACTTTTGCCCGAAGCAGTCAGCTCCATGCCAAGCAGGGCAGCTGCCAGTAAGCCCCATGCCCCGCACCCAGCAGGAAGCTCACCAACAGCTGCCCCACACTGGGACAGCTCCCAGTGAGCCTTCTGCCAGGCAGAAAATAATGTCTAAGTTTGTAACAAAATGATAATTAACCAAGGTTCTGATTTATTGCCAGTTTTTCACACAGAAAATGTGTTGGATTGCTTTAGTTTTTGTTCTTTGTGAAAAATAATGACTTAGTAAATCAGAAACATATGTTATTGTTGCTGAAATACTGTTGCCATTTATTTATCAAGCCTAATCCTTGATACTTACAGGGCAGTTCAGTTGTGGCAATTTAAGTAAGGAAGATTTGAAAATCAAGAATATACCATCTCAAAATTTTTTTTAAAGAAAAGTAAAAACTTTTTTTATTGAGAAGGAGATACTGGAAAACTTGTCTTCAGTTTGGTATAAAGTGATGGCACTATGTCTTCATATCAGACTAATTTGGTAGTTGTAAACTTATATGTTCCAGCATAGTCCTTCAAGAATGCAGAGATCTGGAGTTATATACTTTTAATGCTCATTCTTTTCTGTGCATCTCATCAGCAGCCAATTTCCTAACAGCACTGGTATTATGCCTTTATATTAGAGTACCCTATAGAGACCAACTAGGTAGAGTTACCATTGTGCTAAACCCCATAGAAATATAGTAAATTGTAAAATCTTAAGGATTGGGGATTAACAAGGGTGACATAGCATACATTAAACAAAGAAATATCCTGAGAATGTGGGGCAGAAATGGAATAACAAAACATGGTTGTGGAATCTCCATCACTTGAGATCTTTAAGATCCAACTAGACAAAGCTTTGGGTGGGATGATCTAGTTGGGGATGGTCCTGTTTTGAGCAGGAGGTTGGACTAGATGACCTCCTGAGGTCCCTTCCAACCCTAATTTTCTATGATTCTAATAAAAAGGTATGTCCAACTCTTGGGCAGCCAGAAACTAATGATTGCTCACCACAGGCCAAGATACTGTCCAACTGCCAGTTACTAGAAATATTAAAGAGACGATGCCATTTTGAGAGGTGAATTGAAGGAAGATAATATGCTCACCTTAACGATAAATAAAAAGATATAACATAATTTAAAGGTCCCAGGTTGGCTTAAATATGATCACTATTCTTAATTTCTCTTAGAAATTAGGAGTCCTCCACTAAATTTTGGTTGTAGGGTGACTTGATCTAACTCACATCCAACTCTAGTAGTTGAGAAGTATCACAAAACATCAGAGGGAAGGATATTGCTTTACCTTAAAAAAAACATGAAAAGAATGCATGGGCACAATTTCCTATTTTTTGTGGAAGAACATGTTGACAGATACCTCTTAACTTGCAAGAGAAATAAAATCCACCATCTAAAATGATTGCTCCTCTTCGTTAATGGATTATCAGTAAATAAGAGTAATGAACCTGTCTTTACTATAAGATTAATAAAGTTATACATATCAGCACCACTATGGATTCCCTAAATAGGGGAGTGAAAATTTAACCACATTTATAAAGGTACATTCTCCCTATCTCTCATATGAAATACCTATGTTTAAACAAAATGTAACAGATATAAAATGTTCTGATTCTTTAATAATTTATATTTCCAAACAAACCTTTCTTGTTTCTTGTGAAAACACACACAGTCCTGATTCAAAGCCATTAAAGTCAATGGGAAGTCATATATAATCATCAGTGAACTTTTAAATTAGACCCTGTACTGGTCAAAACTTAATCAAATGAGCAAATGTTTTTATAATTTTAAAACAAAATTCATTTCCAATATTTAGCATGAATGAATTGAGATTATCTAAACATCATAGTACTTATTTACTTAAAAGTGAAAATTTAACAATAAAACAGGCATTCAAAATCTAGAAGTTTCCACAAACAGTTTTATTCATACCCTGTACTTCTGTACATGGCTTAGTTATCTTCTGTGTACAGAGAGTATGATAACTATGGCTACAGGAAAAGCAGAGAAACATATTTGCTAATTATGGTACTCACACATACAATAAAAGTAGAGAAAACCGTGTGGAAAACATTTAATATGTACATTTAAAACAACATAATGTTTTCAAATGCTTTTCATCAGCACTTAGGATAATTATCTTACCATGCCACAGTGGGTTGGGCTCTGGTTTGAGAAGGAGGGAGGATCATATAGCAAAATGTAATTTTGTGTATACTTATTGTTATATAATTAAATTGAGTGCTCTGATTTACAGCAATATTAGTGCTGTTTCTGTATAATATACATTCATACAAGGTAAGAGGGAAGATACTGTAGATTTTCTGCTAAGAAGCTGTTTAAGGGAAATTAAGTCAGGATTTGCTTAGCTTCCCAGGTATACCTGTGAGACTGAAGGATCATTGTCGGTCTCTGAGCAGTCCAAGAGACAGTGTAAATGAGGCAGAGAAAATGGTATGCTTCCAAGCCCTGCTCATAACAAAGTCAGACACAAAATCTTGTACACATACATAGATTATGACCACACCCACCTTGCTCCTCCTCACCAGGTCCCAGATAGCCTGATGGACTCTTTAGTCCTGGCTCTCTTGTAGTGGGGCTTGAATGATCTGCTTGACTCTACTGCCACCCTCTAGGCTAGGGAGAGAATTTACACATCAACCGGTTTAAGCGATCAGAAACTGGTTTAAACCTGTAACAGAACAGAAGTTCAGTGCATATAAACCAGTTTCAAAATGGTTGAAACTCATTTAAGATAAAATTTGTTTGAATTTAGTATCAGACTTAACTGATTTGGGTCAAACTGGTTTATGAAACGTCTGTCCTAGACCCCTACCTGGTTCAACGTAAATCACAGTCCCCCAGCATCCCAGCATGCTTTCCAGCCCTAGGCTGGGCTGTGCTGTGCTGTCTGCTCTAGCAGAGAAGGTGGGGGGAGGAGAAGGCAGTGACTGTCTTTCCCCTTCCTCCCCACACCCCTCCCCAATAAACCCCAGCTGGGGCTGGGGCCAAGTAGGAGGGTTAAACTTCTCCTCCCCTGAGTACAGGGCTGCCCTACCCTGCTAAAAACTTACTGCTACCTGCAACTGTGGACTACAAATCCCAGAGGCACCTGGAAGCAGGTAGAAGAAGTGATGAGCAACCCTGCAGAGTCCTGCTGTTATGACTGTGGACCACAAATCCCAGAGAACTCAGAGGCAGCATGAAGAGAAAGTGAGCACACAGCCCATGCTGGCTACATGCCAGAGAGCCATGCTCTAGCTCCCCCTCCCCCTCCCCCCCGGTTTCTGACCTGAGCTACTGCAGTCATGTGGTTGCATTTCATGAATCAAAAGTGAATGTCTGTCCAGTTGTTTCTCAGCTTAATCTCTGTATCTTAGACTAACCTGCAAAGATTGAATTGATTCAGCCTCAGGCTTTTTGATGGTCTGTACTTAGCCCTAAGGTTTGCTCCAATTGATGAAGCTCATGCATCTACTTGACTTTTACTCCTCCATTAGCACTGTCACCCATAGTAAACTGTGCCGATCTCCAACATACAATTGTCTCTCTCCTGTGCTTGATTAGAAGTGAAATAGTTAGCAATGCTGGCCTAACTTCCACATAAGCTTCATACTGTAAAAAATGATGACTGAGATGACACTGCTTGGAACTCTTGTTTCACACATTTTGAAGTGAACATGATACCAGCCTTCAGGAAAAATAATAACTGGTGAGCTGCCAAAAGCCAGTCCAGTTGGATTAATCATGTGAGGCCCATGATCCATATTGTCAAAAGACCAGCACTGCAGAGCTTGTCATCTTCACTTCTTATCTGTGTAACAGGCTTTGGGAAATTGAATGTTTGTGGCTTTTCACACTTAGTTGAAAATAATGGGATTGTGAGAGAGGTAAATGGGCATATAATACTACCAGAGTTCCTCTTATTGTTCCACACCAGGTTATAGGAAGTGTGCAATGTCTTTTGAGACAGTCTGAAACATAAACTATTAAATAAATGCTGAACTATTTCTACTCTGGGACTGAGAGAGAAAAGAAAAATCAGTGTGCTTATTTAATCAGGTTCTATTTTCTGATCAAAGTTTGTTGTCTATATTAGAAGCAGGACAGCATGATAATTTATATTCTCTTTGAAACAAAAGCCTTTTCACTTTGTTTTTGTATACCTATGTTACATTTTAAAGGTCTCCTGTGCAAGAAATTCACTAGGGTAGGATTCTACCATAGGTTACATGCTGCTACTGGTTATACCCTGCCTCTGCCTGCTCTGGAAAGTCTCAGCATACACATCTAGTTCACATGTTCTGTTGACTGCAGCTTACACGATACGCAGCTAGCTTTCTGTCTTAGCTTTTGATACAGAGCCTATGACTGTGGTATTTAAACAGTAAAAAACTGAGCAGTCATGCACCCTAGGGAATCATCCTGACTTTGTGCACCAATAGCAGAGAGCGGGCCCTAAGCCTCCATTCTTCAAAAAGGTCCACAAAATGAGCATTCTGTATCCACCAAAACAAGGAATAGAATTACTTTAAGTCTAAAGTGCAAATAATATGTGGTGCTTGCCCTCAAACTTGGGTGGAAAAAAATTGGCAGGGCAAGACTACAGACCTTATCAGTAGGGAAAGGCTACTCATAAAGAATATCGAGAGTAAACAGAGAATCTACAAGGAATGGAGAAAGGGAATGATCAATAAAAAAAAATCCTATGAAAAGTAAAAAAGTGCAGAAAAAGACCAAAGGCTTAGCTGAGTTGGACCTCATAAAGAAAGCTTAAACAGCAGGAAAGGCTTCCATCATATAAACAGAGATCCAGAAAGAAAGAAGTGAGCAAACCATACAACATTGTGCTTGTATATAAGCAAGAACTAAATAAATATACAGTAACCCAAGTAACTGCACAGTAGTGCTGATGAACAGGTTTTTTTGTGACACTACTACACAGTAGCATAATATTACTAACCTAAATACCTCAGTCCCTAGAAAAATCATGCAGCAGATCTTCAAGGAATCCATTTCTAAGCACCTGGAGGAGAAAAAGGTGATTATGACCAGTAAGCATGGATTCACCAGGGGTAAGTCATGCCTGATGAACCTGGCTGCCTTCTATGATGAGATGACTGGCTCTGTGGATATGGGGAGACCGGTGGATGTCGTGTACTTTGATTTTAGCAAGGCTTTTGATACAGTCTCCCACAACATTCTCCCAGGCAAGCTAAGGAAGTAGGGGGTGGATAAATGGACAGTAAGGTGGATAGGAAACTGGCTGGAGCACTGGCCTCAGAGAGTAGTAATCAATGGCTCAATGTCTAGTTGGCAGCTGATATCAAATGGAATGTCCCATGGGGCCAGTTTTGTTCAAAGTCTTCATCAGTGACCTAGAAGAGGGCATAGAGTGAAGCCTCAGCAAGTTTCCAGATGACACAAAGCTGAGGGGAGTAGCAGACATTCTGGATGGTACAGCTAGGATTCAGAGTGATATAAACAAATGGGAGGATTGCACCAAAAGAAATTTCATGAGGTTCAATAAGGACAAGCTCAAAGTCCTGCACTTAGGATAGAACAATCCCATGATGGGGTTGTACAGGCTAGGAGCTGACTTGCTTGGCAGCAGCCCTGCATAAAAGAACCTAGGGGTTGGGGTGGACAATAAGCTGAATATGAGCCAGCAGTTTGCCATTGTTGCGAAGAAGGCTAATGGCATACTGGGCTGCATTGGTAACTGTGTTGCCAGTAGGTCAAGAGAAGTGATTATTTCCCTTTATTCAGCACTGGTGAGGCCACATCTGGAATACTGTGTTCAGTTTTGGACCCCTCACTAGAGAAAGCATATGTAGACAAATTGGAGAGAATCCAGTGGAGGGTGACAAAAATAGTGAGGGGGCTGGGGCACATGACTTATGATGAGGAAAGACTGACGAAACTGGGCTTATTTAGTCTAGAGGAGACTGAGAGGGGACTTAATAGCAGCCTTCAACTACCTGAAGGGAGGTTTGAAAGAGAATGGAGATGACAGAACAAGGAGCAACAGTTTCAAGTTGCAGCAAGGGAAGTTTAGGTTAGATATTAGGAAGGACCTTCCTACTAGGAGGGCAGTAACACTGGAACAGGTTACCCAGAGGGGTGGTGAGAGGCTTCATCCTTGGAGGTTTTCAAAACCCAGTTAGACAAAGCTTTAGCTAGGATGATCTAGTTGGGGATGGTCCTGCTTTGAGCAAGGGTGACCTCCTGAGGTCCCTTCCAACCCTAACTTTCTATGATTCTAGTAGCATCACATCACAGTTTTTGCCACACAACACTACTGTGTAGTACTATCAGGCTACTGCACACCTAGCATCTCATGTAGACACACACTGGGAGTTTTAAAAAGCAGTTTTAAAAAACTCCCAGAAGAGAAAGAAGCAGGAAAGGAAGAAAGATGCGAGGGAATAACTTGTTGGGAGAAGTCAGAGCAGAAAATGGCTTTTCTCTTAATGTCTAAGGAGGACAGAATATTTGGGGTTAGTTTGATGGAGATGTGGCTTGTGTATTGATGTATAAAGTTACCTGAAAGACTAATAATGTACTGCCTCCCCTTCAAAAAGCAGCAGGATAAACTGCTTGCTTACAGATTAGCACTCATGTACTGGAGGCACAAGAGAAGGAGAGAAACCTGATATGCTGATTGATCATACAATGACCATGAGCCACCAGTGTGATACATCTATAAAAAGGGGCAGTAGAATTCTAGGGGTAGGAGGGATACTTCCAGCAGAGAGAGAAAATATTAATCTTACCAACTAATCTTCAGCATTGGTAAGATGCAACTGGAATTCTAATCATCTATACTAGAAAAAGATTCATTTAAATAGGAACAGGTAAAGAAAAGGGCTACTCAGATGGTTAAGGGAATGAAGAATCTATCTTATAAGAACAAATTAAAGGGACTTGCCTTTGGAGAGCGAAGAGCTATTTAAGTTAAAGAAAAATGCCAGCACAAAATCAAATTTAGTTTAGAAATCAAAAAGAGGTTTTTAACAATCAGTGGAGTGAAGTTCTTGGCTGATCTTCTGAAAAAAGTAGTGGTATCAAGGAACCTGCTTCAAGCTTGACATATTTATAAAAAGGATAGTGTGATAGGAGTAGAGGGGTGGGGGCACTGGCGTAATTTTCTGCATGTATCTCATAAATGTATTTGGTTTCTCCATGAAGGGACTAACAGGAAACTTGATCTCTGTGTGGCAGGTATCTGAAAATTCCACATTTCATGGCTTCTCCTAGTCACCAGTAGGTGTTGGCAAGGTTTTTTCCCCTCATAACACACTATTGATTCTGGTTATTTCTGTTGCTTTGGTTGGTTTCTACTGCCTTCCTCTAAGGCACTGGATGTTGGCTACAACTGAGCCGAAGTATCCTTGTGCTCCTTATAGACTTCATAGATTTCACAGACATTAGGGCTGGAAGGGACCCCAGAAGATCATCGAGTCCAGCTCCCTGCCCCAGGGGCAGGAAGTCAGCAGGGGTCATAGGATCCCAGCAAGATAAACATAAAAATGTCTCTTGAAGGCGTTCAAAGTAGGTGCTTGAACCACCTCCGGCAGCAGTCTATTCCAAACCTTGGGGCTTGGACAGTAAAGAAGTTCTTTCTTATGTCCAGCCTGAAACGGTCATGGAGGAGTTTATGACCATTTGATCTTGTCATCCCTTGGGGCGCTCTGGTGAACAGACGTTCCCCCAGATCCTGGTGAGCACCCCAATAAACTTACAGGCAGCCATCAGATCACCCCTGAGCCTGCGCTTTTCCAGATTGAAGAGTCCCATAGCTCTCTTTTTATGGTACCAAAAATTGCTCAGGTGATTATCTGGTGAGTCTGCCACCCATGCTCAGGATTAAATCAATCACTGAATTTAGGATCAAGAAAGCAGTGGCCATGCATAGGGGATGCATGCAGGTGCACGTGCAACCTGAGCATGGTATTGTTCCTACGAGGAGACGCCACCGACACTGTCGGTCGTACCTGCAGGTAGGTGGTTGCCACTCACCACCCACCACCACCGACACTGCCAGCGGCGTCCATGGGTGGTCACCTGCCCTGGTTGGCACTCGCCACTCTCCCTCCCCCCACTGCTGACTCTGCCGGCAGCGTCTGTAGAAGCTCCCACGCTTACCGTCGCCGTGTTCCCACTGCCACCAGTGCCACTATGCCCTCTCAGCCACCAGGGTACGCATTGTTCATGCAAGAAAGTATTTTTTCCCAAAGCTAGATTAGCATGGACTATGTTCAAGAATGAAGTGGACAGAATAGAAACAGTCCAGTGGAGAGCAATCAAAATTATCAGAGGCCTTGAAAACATGACTTACATGAAAAGGCTGAAAGAAATAGAATTATTTAGTCTGGAAAAGAAAAGACTGAGTGGAGATTATATAACAGTTTTCAAAAACCTGAAGGAAGATAGACTATTTTCTGCAGCTATAGGGGACAGGACTAGGAACAGCGACCTCAAAATACAGCAGAGAAAATTTAGGTTAGAGATTTGGAAGACTGTTTCACTATGAGGGCTGGTAAGCATTAGAACAGGCTACCTAAAGAAGTTGTGGAATCTACCACTAAAAATGATCAAAAGCAGGTTAGACAGACACTTGGTTGGGATGGTTTAGTGAGGGATAATATTTCCTTGAGCCTTGATCCTGCTGGATTAGCTGACCTTGTGATGTCTCTTCTAACCCTAGTTTCCTTGATTCTAGGTCTGGAGGGGAGGCGGGGGGAGAGAAGGGGGGGGGGGTGTTCTTTGCAGTAGCATGGATCATGGGCCTCTTTCTAGAATCACATGAACATATTTTAATATAACTAATTTCCTGCCAGTGCAGTGGCAAGGCTTTGGTGGTATTCTCTTCTCTCCTGCTCTTCAGCTTTATATTGTTAGGAGTTTGTGCAGGGCATGGAGGTGGGCCATTGATTGTTTTTTTAATAAGGTGCTTGTGGTTGTCATTCATAAGAGGGTTTAGAGTAGACATTCTTGAGGATCCTTGTAAACAGCTGATTGCCTGCAAATGTCGGGAACTAGGCTTGATAATCTGGGAGGCCCTTTCCAATCAGATATTCCTATAAATCTGTGATTTTACAGAAGATAGCAATCTCTCTCTCTCATCACTTAAAACTCTGCATTACAGCTGTCTGAACTCCCCAAAACCCTTACTCAGCAGGGAAATATTTTTAAAATCATTTCTTGGCTTCTTGCCCTTCAGCAGCAGGAAATTTGCATTTTTACAGCATTTTTGCTTGTCAGCACTGAAATATTTTAATGGGGTTTGCAGCTGCACAGGGAGGATTTAGAGATGGTCAGTGGGTTCTAATAGCAAGTTGCTGAGCAAAAATATGAATATGGGTTAACAAGTCAAAAGAAGCCAGTTGATCTGACTCTAGTCTTTGTATTCCAGGGAAACGTCACTGAACAAATTTAATTTGCAATAAAGGCACATGATAAAGGACCATTCACAAGCAATGGCCTCTCTTCAGAAAAGAACATTAAAATCTCTATTTGTTGCTTGATCATAAAAATGGAAAGTAGTTTTACAGCAACTTATAAAAGGATAAGAGCATAGCTGATTTCAACTTCAGCTCTAAATGTATATTTGGTAAATCCTTTTAAAACTGTAGACTACTCACTCCAAGAGCTCCATCGGTGAGAGCTAGCACAACCCTGGTGCAAGCTGCCATTAGGGCTATAAATAGACATCTCATTTGACACAGGTCTAATTGTTCCATGGTTTGACCCAAACCAAAAGAAACACAATAGGCATTTACAAGCATCGCCTTTGCAAGCTGCATTGCTCATCATCCGCCAGTAAGCAGCCATTGAGAGCACATATCATTGCCAGCAATGACCTGCACTACAAAGGCACAGAGCCATGTTCCAGGAAAAAGTGTTAGCACATCTTTACCTGCAGATTTCAAATGGACTTGACTTTTACATCTGTAGGATACAAAAACAAAAGGCTTTCTCCGACGACAAATGTGGGATCTATTTATAGCCTAGGATACATATGTCAAGCACAGCCTGTGAGCTGGATCTGGCCTGCAGATCTGTTCTGTTAAGCTACTGGCAGGCTAGGGAATTTAGCGGCCTGGTTAGGGGGTGCTGTCTGCAGTATATGGGGCCTCTGGGCAGGAGGGTGAGCGAGGGTTATGATGATTTCTAGCTAATGGCTTCTTTGTCTGTCATCGCTGCTGTCATAAAAGGCCACTTGGCTTATAGCTTGTCTTACCACCTCTTTTGCCAGCCCTACGCCAGATCTGCCACTGCCATCAGCCCTGGTGTAGCCACCCTGCACTATGAACCAAATCTGGCCTGCGAGGAGCACTGAGGTCCAGATCCAGCCCAAGACACAAGCACAGACTACAAAGCATGCTGGGCTAGTCTTCCAGAGTTGAAGAGATATTGGGAAGTCTGTGAGATTTCCTGTACATCTCTCCCAGGGTTGTCCTATATTCAGGCAGAATTTAAAACTGTCATTCTTTGGTAAAAGGTGGTGGTGATATCCCTCACTGCCCTTTCCCAGAGGAATGAATATCCTGCCACCCATGGTGAATTAAATTCAGGGCAAATACAGATCCTGCTCCTTTGCTAAAAGCAGAGTGAGAGCTCCTCTTTCATTTCTTCACTTCACTGAACAGTGTTGCCTCAGATTTCCCCCTATTCCTTGAGCAGCGTAGGAAGAATTTCTGTTCCAATCTACTTTAGTAATTGATCCAGTCCACAAACTGCAATCATCCACAAACTGAAATCCAGTCCACAAACTGCAATCCAAGAGTCATTATTACAACAGGAATGATTATCTCATTACCTATCACAGGATACGTTCTCCTTTCACTTATGCCCATGAACTCATAGTAAAGTAAATGAGCCAAATTCTTCTCTCCATTAACATGATATAAATTATATGAGTAAGGTTATTTTATATATACACCAGCAAAATCAAGAGTGGAATTTGCCTAATTGTCATTACCTCTCTGAGTATGAGAGAGAAGACAATATAGCTGGGGGTTCCTGGAAAAATGCCAAGTAATATATTTATGCTGCCTTATAAACTGTTGAATGAAAAGGACTTTGAAAAGCCTATATGTAATTCCTGTGGGAAATACAAGTGTGTTGCCAGAATCAACAAAGCCATGCATAAAGAAAAAGAAAGGAGGAGAAAAAACAGGGGTAAATAAATCTATCAAGGGGGAGGAAAGAAAATAATGAAAAAAGGAAAGCAATCAAATCATTCTTTTACCTGCTTGCAATATCTTATTACAGAGCCCAAGCCAAGACAGAATTAAGGCCAAAGAGCAGTAACACTGCCTCTAAATATAACCAGGACTGTGGCTGCCTCACCATAGAGTTGAAACTGAAGGGTCAGTTAAGATAGCATTTATTGTATAAATTGTTCATGACTACTTCTGAATTCCTGAGAAATCTTGGGCTTATTACCTTACAAAAGGAAAAGCTACACAGTGTAAGAACCAAATTCACTCCACAAGCTGGAGAAGCTAAAAAAAGTTGTTCAACCATGGGAAGATGCAAGTTCCCCAACTTCCAGCCCTGGAATCAGATCTGGAGCTGGAAATCATGTTTACACACATAAGGTTATTACATGCATATCAAGACATTTCATTTTTGGGGACTGGTGGTTAACTTGGAGAGGGGAGTCTAAAGGAGCATAGTTGGGAGTTTCATGGATTCTAGGAAGGAACAATTCCAAAAAAGTAAGAAGTCAGCCTGCATCGCCTCCCCTCTATGAGAAATAACTCTAATCCCTAAATTCTTCTGAGTCAGTGCTTTCCAGGATAAAGTCCTCTATTATAGAAGTGAGAGCTACATTCTTTGTCCCTAAATGTATAAATTTGCATCTATTTGTATGGGGAAAACAAAACACAGAAGGTTTAAGTGTGCAAGGACTGTATAAAGCATAGGAATAGGAATCAGCAATTCCTAAGACCATGTACAGACATTCCTGGGATCTAACTACAACCACACTGCTTGCTTTAAGTGGTGTGATCATAGATCAGGTGCCAAATGTACAGACATTTGCCATGCCAAGAGCCTGATCTAAACCAGGGTGAAGGGAGGGCAGGTGGGATTGGGGGGAAGGGTGGGCTAGTGAGTCCAAGGAGGGGTTGCTGGGATTGGGGGGGTGGCATAGGGGGGCATTAGCAGGATCAGGAGAAACAGAGCGTCAGTGGGGGGGTTGGCGGGATCAAAGAGGTAGCGGGTCCATGGAGATGGTTGATGGGAACAGTGGGTGGCTATTAGGCCTGCAGGAGGTAGGGGTGGCGGGTCTGCCATGGGGCTGCAGGAGGCCAGAGGGCTAAAGATACCCCAGTCATGGTTGGGGTAGAGGGATAGAAAAAGCACAGCCTTGGGGTTCAGGTGAGTAGCTAGACTTTCGCAAACCCAGAGCTGCACTGTGAACATGTATATACATTCCTGGGACCTAATCTACAATCACATGGCTCACTTTAAGCTGCATGATCATAGATCAGGTACCACATGTACACAAGTTTGCTGGTGCCAGGAGTTGCACCAGGAATGTGATTTACACAGGTAAGTTAGGGTGGATGAGGTGGTTAGTGGGTCTGTGGGGGGTTGACAAGTCTGCAGAGGGGTTGGTGAATCCACAGGCAGGGTCGTCTGTCCATCTGGGGCTGAACTGGTACACATGTTCAGGTTAGATTGGGTATGGGCCTACCCAATCAACATAGTTCACCTCCTAGGAGAACTAAAGTTAAATTGGGTCAGTCATTCTTTGCCCCATCAAACCTTCTTGAACATATGTACAGATTGGCATTCAGATCAACCTAGCCCTAGTTAAGCCAATCTTAGTATAACATCCATACATACTCTAAGTCAATTAATTCTGATCCTTATGTGTAAATTGCAGAGCACAAGGTCAGGAGGCTAGCCAGGTCAGGTATCCAGAAGATCAAACCAGAGTCTGGTCAGGCCAACCTTGGTGTCTGTGGGCAAGCCGTATCAGGCATCCAAAGAATCTGTCAGAAAGCCATTAGCAGCACAAACCAAGAGTACAGCAGCCTCAGTAAAAAGTTGAGCCTTGTTACCCAAACACTTCTTCTTCCAGGTCAAGAGTTTATATTGGAACAGGTGAAGGGCCAGCTGACCGTGACTGACCACTCCAGTGGCAGGGAGTGTGTGTGTGGCTAGGCTTAGATGGAGAGTTCTGGCCACCTGAGTCTACACCAGTATGCTACCAAGGAGGTAGCAGATTGGGAAGCCATGGCAAGCCAAGGCCCCATGTTCAAGGCCACAGCCTGACAGATGCAGAATGAACAAAAACATGGCTAGATTTGATCCGGCAGAGAAATCCACCTTTGCTCCCATACTGGCAAAGTTCCAAATGAGATTGAAACCATCTTGACAACTGACAAATATTTTACAGTTAGCTAATCAGACAGAAATCTGGAGGGGCAATATTTTTATTGTGACCTCTCCTGAGCATGATATGAGATTTATTGAAATAAGGAAAAATGAGGCTTTTTAGGTTAACTCTAAAGGTTAATGAGGCTTTCTCTACAAAGAAAAGAGATGAACTAATACTGTTGATTAAGCCTAACATAAGCTTAGCCTACATCAGATATTCTGTTTATTAATTAAAATAAAGTATACGTTGCTAACAAAAATCCCACTATATCATTTACTTTCTCTTGTTGAGTGTCATAGTGTAACTGAAGATAAATAGGATCTGCTTATCAAACACTACACATTTTCCTTGTCTACATATTTGAAATGTTTGCGCTTTATCTCCAGACATGAAAGATTGTTCTTTAAAGGACATTCTCACAGAAGACGTATATATTTAAAAACATCTATTTATGTTACTAATAGTGTGTTTGATTCCCCCCACACATACCCATTTCTCTCAGCTTTGAGTAATTACTAGTTGGTTTAATTTTTCTTAGTCATTTTTTTGGTTGTTTCACATTCTGGTCCTTACAAACAAGTTCATCGATGCAACATTTGGGCATATTTATTTCTGTGTACGTCAATGCACCATTTAAATTAAAAGCTTGTTTCTATTTATTGTAATTTTATAGAACCTTTTTTTTTTTTTTTACAAATTCTGTAGTGTGAGTCCAATTAAAATTAAAATCATAATGTGAAAAGCCATCCATTTCTTTATACATTTAATTAGAATATTTTTTCCAGGTATGGTAATATGCAAGTTTCCCACTAAAAAGCCAACATTTGCTGTCATCAGTATTTAGATATATATCCTATGTCAGGGATGTTCAAATTCTGAATGGCCAACGGCCACATACCACATGGCCCCTGCCACATGGGCTGCACTGCCTGGCCCCTAGGGACAGGGGTAGGAAGTAAAAGCCAAAAGAGAGATTGGAAGCCCAGAGATCCTGGTCATAGCAGCAGCAGGAGTAATAGGGAGAGGCACCCAGGTGGGAGCCCATGGGATGCAAGGGGTAACTGCTCACAGGCTGCAAATGGCTCATGAGCTATCATTTGGACAGCCCTGCCCTTAGAGCAGAAGGATAAAGTGGTAACTGTTTGGTGTCTGTTAACTATCCTTTCCACTCTAAAAGCAGCCATAATGTATAAGTAAATCGTCAGCCTCAGAAAGCACTACTTGGGCACCTGTGAGATTTGAGAGCCATGTATCTCATATCCTTGTTAGAGGAAACCTACGCACAGCTTTCAGTGATATTGTCAGTTTCTTGGATTTTTTAGATGCAAGTTTGCTACACCTCCATTTGATACACTATGCATTTGGGGATAATCTTGTGAACTGCTGAATACCAGTTAAAAAGGAACTCAATTCTTGTTGCTACACCATGCTGGGTCCTACCAAGAGCCCTCTCTAGTTAAAGGGAATACTCACATTTTTTTCTGTGAGTTTTAGATTAGTCTTTTACCTAGTGAAGGCATCATTATCCAGTTTTCAAAAGTATGGGACTGACAGACTGAGCTATAATCCTCAATTTGCTGAGTAGCCCTACATAAATTTCCTATGGCCCATGCTGTGTGCTCAACACTTCTGAAAATCAGCCAATTAGCTTCTGAAAATCAGCCAATTAGTTTTGCCATTTGTAATATGGATCTACCACATCTACCTCACTCAGTTTTTCCGAGAATAAACATACCTTGCTAAAGCTCAATACAAGCAGCACTGTTACAAACTTATGAAAAAATTATGCTTGTTTTCACTGTATTTCCACATTAACTGGTCCTTGCAGAGAATTTTTAGAAAGATTAAGGACAGAATCCTTTTTTGCTTTATATGCTCAAATGTAACTGCCATTTTTGGCGCTCACAGTTTGTGATCCTGCTCCTTGTTCAGTGTGGATTCTTCCCAGGTAAGTGCCCTAACCACTCACCTATGGGAACTCAAATATAGGAGGGCCCTCTTGGCTCCTTTTGCTTCTCAATTTGTTTTCAAGACAAATTTTGAGTCTTACACTCAAGCTACATGCATATGGACTTATTGCCATTGCACAGCCTACGCCACATACTTAGTAGCCATGTGAATGCTTATGCATTAACACTAGCAGGATCACAGACTATGGGAAAGTGCTAAAAATGACAGTTGTGTCTCCAGAAAACTACTATTTGGGCACATAAAAGAAAATAGTATTTTCTCTAAATATTCTGTGAAATTGGTATTGTTTGCGATAGTGACGGGATTTTAGTTGCTGGTTTTTGTTTTTTAAATTGGGTAACATATAATCATCTCATCTTATAACTGCTGTTATATATGTTAATGATCTTCTGTGGTACTGCATACAGTATTACATGAATAAATGTTATTATATATACTGTAATAAAGTTAATTTTAAAGGAGGAATCATACATCAATATCTGAAAAACTTGCAGCTGTTTGTTTTCTTTCTGATTATAAATATAACCTCTTTTTATGTTTCTTAACAATATAAGGATTGTATCTGTTACATCTAGGAGTATTTATTCTCAGTCATAGAAAATATTTTGGGATGTCAAAAATGAGTATAACGATTTTTCTGATAAATCATTGTCATTGTGTCATTAACATTAATTTAAAAAAGAGACTGGAACAAGAAGCCCTCCCAGCCACCCACCCACCCATCCACAACAGAGTAGGATAAATGGGATATTATATGATATTGACATTTACACAATCCTACCATCTATTAAAGTTAATTAATGTCCTTCATGCCAAGAACAAAAAAAAATACTTTGCAAAACAATCAAGGAAAAACCAAGGTAAAAAGCTCTGACAGCAGCTACTTGTGAGTGGCATTGCCAACTCAGCAGATATACTATGCCTAAGGATGGAAATAAAAATCCAGAAACAAAAGGAATAACACACTCAAAGTATCTATTTTCAAAGGATATTGTTCACACTCAAATTACAGAAGCAAGTTTCTGCAGAAATGTTCTAGCATGCCCTTAAAGTACAAAAACAGATGCCCAATTAGTGACACAGAGAGCAGATAAAAATACCTTTAGTATTGCTATTAATACAAATAGGTGGTTAATTAAGCCAAGCTCATGTAGACTTATGCATCAAATGTTAGGTAGGAGAGGGCAGAATCAATAGGTCAATGATTTTAGCCAATGAAGAGAGACAGTAGCTTGACCACCCACAATAAAGTTGCATGTATTGTACATATTGCAAGGCAGCAGTAATAGTCCTTCTAGAAGCCCATATTTTATCCCTAAGCAATTAGAGAACAATTGCTCTTTCCCAGTATTAATGGGAATATAAGTAATTTCTCCATAAAGTAAATCCCATAAAATATGTTTTAGTAGAAGTAACTTCAAAGTATTCCCCAATGCAATGAATACTGTTTGGCTTCATCTTTATGAGACAGTCACCTCTGACCCGGGGCTGAGGTCTCTATTTGCCCTAGGTACTCATCATCAGCCACTGTCACTATCATATCTCAGCACCTAACAATGTACTTACCCCTCCCATCAGTCCTTTGAGGAAGGGAAGTACTATCATTCCTACATTACGTGTGAAGAAATTAGGTCCAGGCAGTCTAAATGATTTGTCTAAGTTCTCTGGTATAACAGAGGTTTAGGTTGTAGCCGTGTTGGTCTAAGGATATAGGCAGACAAGGTTCCTTGGGTGAATTTGATATCTTTTATTAGACGAACCCAAATGGTTGGAGAATAGTTATTAAGCAAGCTTTCGGGTTCAAAAACCCTTCGTCAGGCTAAGGACGCTGCAGCAGTTGCTGCGTGCTCTTCCTGGTATAACAGAGACTTTTATTCCTATTTTCCTAAGTCTGCAGATAGCACCTTAAACATTAAGCATTGTTCTACTCTGATTTTTGAGCAATATCTTAAAAGGTATAGTTCATTGCCCAGAGAAAAATTACAGTTTTATTTTTCAAAATAATCATTTGTTTAAAATAAGCCCTCAGAAATCTACTATGCATTTGCATTTAGGTTTACATATTATCATGATAAAGTACTTTTTTTTAGAGTTTTAGTAATGAGTTATACATATTCCATATATTTTTTAAAACTATAGACTTCATGTATTTTTTCCAGAACTCAGGCAGTAAAAAAAAAAAAGAAAATATAATAACATACTGATTTAAGTCAAAATGGTAGGATGATGTACCCAGCAAGTGACAAGGAATATTTGAAAAGCAATTGTATTTCCCCAATAGCAAGTTTAAAGAAACATATTCTGAGTGATCAATCAAGACTGATTAGCTATATCTCTGCCAGAATTGCTTCAAAATGACAAAAAGGATCATAATATTGTGCAGGCTTATAGAAGAGTGAAGTGTATTCATACTGGGAATTCTAACAGTAAAAGGGATCTAGGGAAATAGCAAAAAGGACAAGTCAGTGCTACAAGAGTACCATTAAGACATCTGGCATGCATTCTACTTCAGAGGCAAGGTAAGTCTTCCCCATATTGTCAGAGGACAAACAAATGCCTGGTGGGTCTTAAAAGAACTATTTCAGTGTTACACACAGGACAAAACCTAGTTTTAAACTTACCAGATACGACACTCATAAAGTGATGCCTGGAAAATGAATTACAGTCACCTATGAAATAATCATATCCTAAAAGAACAAATCGTTAGAGAGGGAATAAAAGACAAGCCATGAGATAGAAAATTCAACCTAGTACATGTCAAGATGCTTTTGAAGTCAGATGACAGGGAACAATTAAATTTAGAAAGAAAAATCTCCAAATCTTATTAAAAGATCCCAACTGTTTTGGTATAAAGTGGACCAAAACCTCTAAACAGTCTTTTTTCATACACAGGGGGTGTGCCTACATGAGACACTTTAGGGCTTACTATGAATTAAGCATGTGCGTCTACACATGCACACGCTTACTGCACAGTAAACCTTGCTAATCACGAGTAAATTTGCTACCTGCAAATAAAAGTAGCAAATTTACTTGAGATTACTTACTGTGCAGTAGTGCTCATGTAGATGCCTGACCAGGATCAAATCTGGCTCCAGTCAGCAGCCATCAGGGGCAGGAGATTGCTCCCTGCCTCTGGGAGCTACCTGCTGCTGGGGCAGGATCTGCCACCAGAGCATGGACAGGGACTATGTCCCTCTGCCCCAGAGGGAGGGAGCTTAAAGCACCCCACTCTGAGATCAGGAGTGGGAGCAGGGCTGGGAGATCTTTATCTCCCAGAACCCATTTGCCACCAGAATCCGGGAGTGAGGAACTGGGAGATCCTTATCTCCCAGCACCAGATCCATGACCTCAAGGCTGGCACTTAGAAATCCTTATCTCCCAGCCAAAGCTCCATGGTCACAGGGCTTGGGCTGGCAGATAAGGATCTCCCAGTGCTGGCCCCATGGTCGCAGACCTGGTGCTGGGAGCTCCCTGCTGGTGGGGGCTGGGGAGCCTGTTTCCTGTCCGACTCCATGATTGCGGAGCTGGGTGGGGAACAGCCTGGTAATCGAGGCATGGAACTTAGAAACAGCTACAGGGGTAGGCCAGGTCCCAGCCCCCTGCCCAAATCCAGGCAGCCCCCAGGGGCAGAGTGCAATGTCCCAGCCCCCTTTCTCTAGCATCCAGGGGGAGCCTAAAGCCCATTTCAGGACCCCAGGAAGAAGCAGTTTCCTGCCATTAGCAGTAAATCTGTTCCCACTTCCCTGCATGTGTAGATGCCTGCCTGGGAGTGGTTACTCACGAGTAAACTGCTCCCACATCAAATGCACATGTAGACGCACCCAGGATGACTCAGGATCAGCACTGGGAGTGTCCTGAATGTAATGGACAAACTCTAGTCTTTAATTAACAGAAGTATTAAAAGGTTCAGGACCATCACAGCCACAGCATCACTCTAGCACCACTATACTTAAAAATGTTTGGTCAGCAGAGCTTTTGTCTTCAAGGAAGAGCCCCATGTTGAGGGCAGCCATCCAGTAAAGAAAAAAGGCAAGACACAATAGTCCAATGCATATGAGTCCAGTCTTGTACTTAGGCATAAGAATCCAAGATTCAAGGTGAGTAGGGGAGGAAGAGTAAGTTCCTTGTAGGCCCTGTGTCCTACGGGGTCTAATTGCTGGAGTTGTTTTTATTCAGCCCTGTGTCGTATAGGAGGAGCACACTGCCTGAGGGGAGGTACAAGAATATTATGGTATTAGACACTGTCTGGCCCTGCATAAACTTGATGAAACTCTGGTTCATCCCATAAGTGATCAAGAAAGTTAAATCTACAACCTTTGTGCTCTTGTTATACATTGCTCTGAGGGTAAAGAAACAAAACTAAATGGTATCACTGGAACAGATGCTCCCTAGACTCTTAGGCAGAGAAGCAGCCATAATTGAACAGATAAAGCATGTAGAAGCAGAGCACAAATTCAGAAATACTACTGGAATTTTTAACTACAAATAATGTCCTTTCCATGGAGAAAAAATATGGAACATTTATCTAGAAAACTTAGACAATCTGTATAAGTGATCACCAGCCACATAAAGCAAAATAGAATAAAATAAAATACCCCTTGGAAACTGAGCAAGTTGATCTATGAGTAAGAGAATTATTAATAGATATTTAAAACTAATAATAATTCTGGAAAGATGCTTAGTAGAGTTTTACAATAAAGTGAGGAAAAGAAACTTTGGATTTTGATAGGTCCTGCTGGAAAGCACTCCTTGCACCATTTGAGTTTTCTGACCACATAGCTTAATTGAAAAGAGAAAAAGTGATCCTAGCTGATCCCTTTCAAGGAACAGGAATAAGAAAGACAATGCGGGTACATTAATCATTTCCTTATCCCACCTACACTATGAAAAATTATTTCTCATAGGAAATGATTAGGCAAAAAGATTGAAACAATTGGCTTAAAAAAGTTTGCCCTAAAGCCAGTTCCACAAAACCAGATCAGAGTGTAAACTAAATGCTGTAAATACCTACATAAATAAAAGAGGCAAGGATTTCTTAGTGTGATATGTTATTGGGCCAACCATGTAGTTGGGACAGAGTTAAACATGATTTTGAATGCAAGACAGGTATTGATGAAGAATGCCTTGCATTTGAAAGCTTGTCTAATTCTATCCCAACTACACAGTTGGTCCAATAAAATACATCACCCTAAAAAAGTCTTGACTCTCACATAATTTCTGAACCATCATGGCTCCACCATCACCGTTACACTACCATAAATAAGTACAGTCCAAGAAAAAAATCACAGAAATTTTGGTTTTGCCCCAGCCAAACAGCGTATGAAGCAGAATAAGAAAAACTGTCTTTCTGGGAGGCACTAAATCGGCACTTCATCTTCACAAACTTAAGGGGAGCCCTTTACATTCTGCAGTCGATCAGAGGAAGACAATGATTCATAGATCCAGGCAAAACTACTTGAGTCCTTAACACAGGGCAGTCAACTGATGTTAATGGGAGCTAGATCAGGCCTCAGCAAGACACACTGGCAAACTTTGGAATTAATTTTCCATTTTCTATCTGGTAAAACAGTTTTGTACAGGTCTGCATAGAAAAATGAGAACCCTTGTCCTGTGAGTTTCACTGCAGGTATAAAGAGGAGAGGAAATCCTCCAGTGATATCATTAACAGCAACAGCCGCTGTTTTAATAGTTTCTAAAAAAAATTGGACAGAGAGAACTTTTTACCACTCAAATGCTGCAGCAAGCTAAAGGCCTCTAACTGAGGCTCTGAACATCCTCAACAACCTGTGTGGCTCAGGATGCTTCTCACCCTGCAGTGAGCACTTAGTGCCCTACAGCATCTAGGCCAGGGACCAGAAACCTTTTTCAAGCTGAGGGCTGGACCAAAATAGCTGGGCTGGCATGGGCTGGGTGACTTCTGTGGCACATAAGCACCGGGGGGGGGGTGCTTTCCCTGTGCCCCCACCAGATGGACACAGCTGGGAGCTGCACCCATACCATCATTGCTTCTTCCAGTCCCCTACTCCCTGGCTGTGGTGCAAGAATACCTTCCAGTCAGAAAGGAGCTGCACCTAGAGTGGGGAGCTGAAAGCTGCTCCCATGTTGCTACTGCTCCTCTGCACCCCCACCTCTGCCCTGGCCCCTTCCTCGCCCCAGTGCAGCTCCTCTCCAGCTACAAACTGTGTTCATGCCTTGGAGAAGAAGGGTGGAAGGGAGGTACAAGGAGAAGGAGCAGTGGCATGAGAACAGATTCCAGCTCCCCAGGCCCAGCACAGCTGCTTGCTGCTCAGCCTCAGCTGGGGCACAGGCACAGGCAAAGCCCTGCAGCTCCATGAGTTGGACCCAGTGGCTCAGGAGCCTGCATGTTGCCAAATCCTGCTCTAGGCCGTAAGATACTCAGGAGATCTCTCTTCTCTTTACTCTCAAATTGCAGGAATAAAAATGACACCAGACTAAGATAATCTTGAACATAAAGTATTTTTACAACTCCTCCTTTCCCCTTACCCCACCCCCAAAATAAGAGAAGGGCAACAGTGATCATGTCAGCAGGAGGCAGTTTTTATGCCAAACAGCATAAGTGTTTTGTAAATAGAAATCTTGAGTTGCTCTTTAGCAGGCGTATTTTTGAAACCTTGAGCATCTTGCTCTGTTTAGACAACCAGTTATTATGACTGTCATATTCTGTTTGTTAAACATAAACCAATAAATAAAACTCTTGCTATATTCTAAGAACCCATGCAATGCTAAGGAAAAATCTTCCCTGCGATCAGCCCTGGGCAGACCAGTCCTCAGACACCATGTAAGTAAACATTGCAGCCTATTCATTTAACAGTCACAAGATCTCTTTTGACAATATAACAGAGAGGACACAAATAAAAGGTTTACAAAACAATAGAATAAAATATATGATGGACTGCTCTTACAATACAAAAATAAAGGAAAATCTAATTAAGCTGATATGCAAAACATGACATTTGATAGAAAGGCAATACACAATGCCTATATAATCTTTGGGACTCGCTGCCACTCTTTCTCTCTCCCTCTCTCTTTCTCACTCTCTCAATCTCACTCTCTCACTCGCTCTTGCTGCCCCCCCCTCAACCCCTGCATGATAGTCCAATCAATTTTCAAAGCAAGTGTCATAAAAAGAAGCTACTCATTTTATTTCTCCTACAGGATGCTGCTTCTCTGACTTCCAAGGAGGTCCAGAAGGGAGAATCCAGCCATGAAAACTAACTGCCCCTGGTACTCTTTAGAGAGCTAGTGGGAAGCAGAAGAGGTAAAGGAGCCTCAACAGCCACTGTTACCACTGCTGAGAAGAAGCCCATGGAACTGACTGTGCTCTAGATCAAGGTTTGTGACACCCCAGTTTAAACAGGCAAATTACAAAGACCGATTCTTGATACTAGGATTCATTTTAGTCCAACTGTTCCTTTCCATCCTTCTCCCCCCACCCCACCCCATATTTTTAACAAAATTTACTAATCAGCTTCAGTGGAGCCAAGCAACTCCTGGCTAACAGCACGTCAGAGACTAACCATGATTTATAAATAGTGGATCTGGCACTAGAGAAACCTATTTTCAAATTACAATAATCTAATTTTATAGATGCACTGTTTAATGGCCCCACAGCAAGCGAGGCAGAGTTCCCAGACTGCTCAGCATATCCCCTTAACCAGCCTTATCTGTTGATTCTGACTGATAATATTACTATATATTTTCCTGAAGAAAAATCTGGAACCAAAAATCAAGCACTTACTGCACTAACTCAGCTTTTGTAAACAGCCACCACCACTACCACCTACACCATTTTCATCATGTATTTGTAAGTTCAAGTTAATGTTATTGATTTTAATAGAAATGAACAACTGAAAAATAGCTGCATTTAGTTAAGCATGGCATCCAGAAAGCACCACTTACACAACAAATCCCATGAGGGTGCTGAGATCTTGCAGTTCCCAATGAAATCAAATGAAATGACAGGTGCTCAACACCATTCAGACTCTGATGCAATTTTGTGTACACTGAAAATAATTATTTTACAATCTGCACATCTATTACAGGTGTATGAGCCAATGTTAAGAGAATATACAACTTTATTTTCTGTTTGGCTTATGTAGCAGTAGGCTGGGTGCTTCTGCTACTTTAAGAGAAGGCAGGTGGCATGAGAAGCAGCCCGAAGGTGTGGCAAAGGGCCATTAAAAGTCATCTGACCAGAAAGGAGCCAGGCTTCAAGCATATAATACCAGGGCCTGAGTCAGTCAGGCAGTTTAGTCTTGAGAGACATGGAGAGAGAAGCTCCTGGGCAGCAGGGCTCCAGGGCAACATCTGGGCTGGGGTAAGAAACACTGGAGGTTTATGGACAGAACTAAAGGGTGGAGGAGGTCCTAACACACCTGTGAATGGAGAGGCCTGGGAGCAAGGGCTGCTGCGCCTATAACCCAAAGGGGGTCGAAACAGGTCTGGGAATAGAGTGGCCTGGGAGATAGGGCTAGAGAGCCCATAGTCTGAAGAAGGGCAAGAGAAAGCAGAGAACCAGAGTGAAGAAGCAAGGATGGCCAGAGTGCCCATGGTTTCAACTGGCCTAGGAGTAGGGGGAAGGGACAAGGGACCACTGCTGGAGACTGAGGGGGCTAGATGACCCATAGCCCAGAGAGGGGCACAGACAGGGTGAGAGAGCCCAGAGATTAGGGCTGAGGGCCTGAAGCCCAGGAGGGGTAGAGATAGGAGCCTGAGAAGGCAGGATGCAGTGCCTGAGAGTAGCCCACAGAGGTGAAGTACCTGGGTGGGGAGTGCAGGCTGGGATGCTGTGGTTGGGAACAGGTGTAAAAGGTGAAGTGCCCAGGTGGAGAAAAGCCTGAAAGCTACACCCCGGAGTAGCAGAGCTAGGTGAAGTGCCTGGCCAGGGAGGCCCAGTCACAGGGACTGAGGCCATGCCAAAGGGTGCTGATGATTGATAACATCTGTGAAGCATGGGTGTGATATAAGGAGTGCTTGGAGCCAAGTTATAAGTCCATAAGGTGAAGTAGAGACACCTGAATACCAACATGGGATCAGGGATTCCTTTAGGCAGCCTCCCTTTCTAAATATCTAAGAACAACAAGGTATGGCAGGAAAGGTGAAGGGGAGCAAGCCTGAGGAGTGAGGGCAGAGCAGGGGCTGAGTGGCCTCCCAAGGGCATCACAGCCACGCCTGGGACCAGTGCTTCTTACAGTTTAATACAGTTTTAACAATCAATTGTGTTGAGCCACAGCATTTGTCAGGTGTCCTGATCTAAATAACAATGCATTTCTAGTGAAGATTCCTTAAAACTAATCACTGATTATTTCAGTGATTTGCCAGGGTCCGCACTGGTTGACTGTCAGAGTATGGCTCATGGCATGTTTGTTCACAAAGTATTTGTCTGACAGCAGTATGTCTACTGTTCTCCACTTACTTGAGCAGAAGATGTATGCTTTCTGCAAATCTAGGATATGGCTAAATCAAAACCTCTCTGGCTTTAATGAGCTTTTAGGATCCAGCTCTTAGCAAAATGGATATAGTTATCTTTTTTTTATAATTTCTTTAAATTAACAGTGTCCCATATCTGAAAAGCCTGTTTTGGAGTTTAGTTGAAGATAAAATTTCTTTTTTTTTCCTTTTTTTTTTCTTTACATCAGAGGTTGGTAATAAATGTGAAAACTGTCTAGCTTTGGTAAACTGCTAACAGATTCCTTGTACATTTTAATTAATTATTGGTTTTAAATGTATGTGCACGCAAAGGCTTGCAAAATGTACCATTTTATAAATATGGAAATTAAGGAACAAATAAAGGAAAACAAGTTAATTTTAAAGTTGACCTCTTATTTAAATATAAAACATTAAAGTATTTCTGATTTGCTAAACCAGCAGAATAAAAATTGGTTTGCAACATATATGTACTGACTCCCTGCTGCTAGAATTGCTACTGACCACCCTTTCAGCAAAATCCCCATTCCCATTTAGAGGCTCAAAGAATGCAAATCCTAATGAGCACTTTTTTACTTGCAAAACTATTTAACAGTTCACTCAATAAGTACTTCTCCTTTTTTGACCTTTTAAACGGCAGAGAAAAATCTGTTCTGTAATCCCTTTAAAACAGCAAATAAAAGCAGCCTTGCATGGTGTTACATAACCTGAATGTAACTACTAGGGAAGATTAAGATGTTAGGGCAACATATCTAATAAATATCTTTACAGAATAAAAATGAAAGGACAATTAATACAAAGCATCCTACATAATGAATTGGAACAACCTGTATAGAGTAGCTATATTGAACATCATGTAGGTTATCCTAGAAGATATGTGCAGAGACTAACCAATAAATATCCATTTTTTGTATATGGTATAAAGCATTCTCACACATGACTGTTAACATTCTGATCCCTCTCAATGGTTGTAAAAAAAGGAGATTCCAAGATCATCTCAAATAGCTGAGCAAAAGTCTTTTGGTTTCTCACTGGCCATTTTTAGCTATTATGTTTCTGACTTAAAGCTTCATCTGAGCTGAGTTGTGCTAAAACAAAAATTACACAAAAGAGAAGAGGACTTTGAAGAGGTTTAAACTAACTTTAAGAAACTAAACTTAATTAATATTCTCATCTGATCAACACTACAGCCACCCACGTATAAATCTGTAGGCTATTCGAGCCATTTAAAGGCAACCTCAAGTATATGAACATATACTCTTATCCTGTACAATAATTTCGTCTAGATAAAGATTTGTAACATGCACCAATCTGCATCAGCACATCCTGCATATGTAAACTGCTGTTCCTGAATTTCAGCAAAAGTACTCACACAGCAGAAATATAAGAATTCAATAATTCTTGTCTTACTTATTAAAAGTGCTTACCTATAGTACTAAAGATACACCACAGAACAGCAATTGATCTTGCACCATTTTAGTTAAGTCAGCAATATATTAAATACATAAAGGAGCCCAATTTCATTACATACAGGAGGGGTCAATTGTCTGCAGGTGGCAGCTGCCAGCCTTGGGATACTACACCGGTGGCTGCTATAAGAAATAGTTTAAGCAAATTGCACACACAGTACTGGCATGTTTCTGGATGAAATACTTGAAGTTACATCACACAGATCATTCTGTGAAAGGCACCTTGAAAACAGCTTCTGAGCTGTTTCTCAACCTCACCAACATACATGCAGAAATATTAAACTTAATGGGAATCAGAGGCTTTACTCTAAATTCACACAAGTGTAGCTGAGATCAGAGTATGATTCTCTAAGGCAGGAGTTTTCAACAGGGGGTGCGCACACCCCTGGGGGTACTTGGGTGCTGGTGGGATGCTCGCCGATTGGCCGCGAGGGACCCTCCAGCCCGGTCATCGATTGGCCTCTGGGGGACCCCTTTCCCCGCTCATCTGGCTGCCGGGGGACTCCTACCTTCTCGACCGACCACTGACCCAAAAAGTTTGAACCCCTGCTCTAAGGCATAAACAGGGGGGCAGGGGGAGAGGGGATGGCACAGGACAGAAATGACAATAGGGACAACTGCCCCAGGCCCTAACCTGAGGGAGAGGGGTGCAAAGGGGAGGAAAATTGGCTGCTGCTGAAGCTGCCATATTTGTGATTTTCCAAGTGCCTGGGTACATTCTTGCATCTCTAACCATTTCCAAGAAAGACGGTGAGGTAGGTACCAGCTGGCCCCAGCAACTGCATATAGGTTCATATTCACAAAGAGAGATTGGTGTATCTAGCAGAAATAGATTAAAGCATTAGCCTTTTAGATATAAGATTATGTACTCCATTTTGCCACAATACTATATATTATTCCCATTGGGAAGTTTTTTGAGTTTGGGGGATTTTTTTTTTTTTTACTAGGGGACAAAAAGAAAGGCAGATCAAAGTATCCTCTCAGTGAACCTAGTGCAGCTACACTGGACTCAGTGGGGAATACGTGGTTGGTATACCTAGGAGAAGAATTCTGTCCAGTGTTATTTGCATGAGCTGAAAAAGGAAACAGTCTCACAGAAGCATATAGGTAGAAGGACGCATTTCCTTTTCAACTGCTACATCAGTAGATTTGCATATCAGAAGGTAGAGACATAATGGTTATTCAGCATACTCTTTAGGCAGGGACAGACATTATACATAAACCAGTTTAAGTGATTAGAAACTGGTTTAAACCTGTAACAGAACAGACATTCAGTGCACATAAACCAGTTTGAAAATGGCAGAAATCGGTTTGAGATAAACCTGGCTGAACGTAGTATCAGTCTTAACTGATTTTGGTCAAACCGTTTATGCAATGTCTGTCCCAGACCTTAAGGACTGAGGGAAGCAGCAGCTCCTAATGCATAATGTCGAAAGACCCCAATAAAGGCAAGAAACAATTACTTGGAGCACTCATACACTTAGATAATGTAGTAGTGTGGCCCCCAGTATCTTGGACTCAGGAGGCCAAAAAGAAGAGGCCAAAGAAAGAGAGTCCGTGGGCTGGCTAGTGGTGTTAGGTAGAGCTGGCTTTTAGGTTCCACAACGCTGGAGGCTGCAGGCATTCCTAATTTAAGGAAATAGGTATTTAAAGAGTCTCCCCTCTTTTAAAGATATGTTTTATACTACTCTTTTTTGCAATTATCTGTGAGACAGGCTAAGTGCCAAAGGCAACAAGGAAAGGCAGAAGGGGGAAAAAGAGAGATGAAAGCATACTACTGCTCTACTGACATGTTCTTTGCTTGCTTATTAGAATAAATGTCAGTTATCTCCAGTGAGCTGCCTATCTAGCTATTATCAGTTGATTAATTTCTCTAAGAGTTATGGTCTCTGTAGAAGGATTTTAGAGAGGGGAGGACAGTATCCTTCTGTACTGGTTTGGGGAAGTTGTTCTAGGTATAAGGTAGGCTGAGTTAATACATTCTAGGTATAAGACAGGAATGAGTGAAGACACCTCTGGAAGAATCACTTAAATCCAGCTCTGCAGCTAGTATCATTGGTAGAAAGAGGAGACAGTGAGCCATGACAGAAGAAAAAAAGTGGGCAAGCAAAGAGGGATGCAGTTGTTAAGGCCCCTAATGGTGAGAACAAAGGGCATCAAATTGATGGGTTGGAAAATGAGCGGCCACTGGAAGGGTGCATAGAAGAGGCAGATAACCAAATCAACTTAAGGGGGAGATTATGGATGAGATTGCACATTAGAGTTAGCAAGTGCTAATTCTAAAGAACATTAGTCTGTGCTCAGGTTTACTAGTGCTAGTGACAGTCATCCTCAGGGTTAATAACTTCTCTAATGTGCATTGCTCAGACCTACTGCTACAGGGCTGGCCAGTAGAGCCAGCTCTCTAGGCACAGTGTAGGCCAGGGAGGACATGAGAAGCCCCAGGCTCCTTGGATCTCTTCCTCTGGTCCCCATATTACCCCATTCCCTGCATCAACCCCTGGATCCCCCTTCCACCCTGTAATCAGCTCCTCTACCCCCGAGCACTACACTGCCTCCCTCAGAGACTAATCAATTCATAGATGCTAGGGTTGAAAGGGACCTCAGCAGATCATCAAGCCCGACCCCCTGCCTAGGCAGGAAAGAGTGCTGGGGTCAGATGACCCCAGCCAGATGCCTATCCAGGGTTTTCTTAAAGACACCCAAGGTAAGGGAGAGCACCACTTCCCTTGGAAGCCCATTCCAAATTCTGGCCACCCTTACCATGAAGAAGTTCTTCCTGATGTCCAGACTAAATCAACTCTCTGTCAGTTTGTGACCATTGTTCCTTGAACCAGAGAACAGTTCCAGGGGAAGCAGCAGGAGGGGTTCCCTCTCCCTGCCTGCTCCAGGGGTCCCTGCAGCCAGTGCTGCCACTGTGTACCCAGGTCCAGCCCCCAAGAGGCTCCACAGCTACCTGGCAGCTCCTTGCCTACCCGTCCCCCCTCTCCACCTCCCCTTCAGTTTCAGGGCCTAGCAGGGGCAGATCTGGGTGCATAGTGGTGGCATGGTTTGCAGAGACCCCTAGAGCAGGCAGGGAGGAGTAACCCCTCCACCACTCTCAGACTGATTGGGGTGATCCAGGGGTGGAGGGGGCAACTGGGGTAGCAGGGGAGTGATCTGGAGGTGGAGAGGGTGATTTGTGGGCTGGAGGGATATGAGGGGGGCAGACACCTGGCAGCTCCCCACCCATCTACTCCCACCCTCCCCCTATACCTCCTCTTTCCCCCTTCAATCCTGCCTTCCTTCAGGCATCCGTCACCCTTCATATCTTTTCCCTCCCTCCCCACTTACACTATCCCCATTCTAGCTGCCAGTCTAGGGCCCTAGAGCCTTGGATAATAGCTAGCCCACCTGGGAGAAGTGCCTTCTGGGACACTGGAGGACTATAAACCGGTGTTTTTGTCTCAGGTGAACACCCAGCAGTTAAACTCAAGCTAGGTAGCATGCTCAAAGATAACCCTAGCCTAAACTGATATAATTTAAGATGCCTAATGGGCACTTGTTAATGAGCCTTAATGTGTGATCATACAAGTTTTAAGTGCTTATAACATGGTCTAGAGATATATCACTGGCTTGCAGTTTCTGCAACAGGAGCCTCAGTGGGGCCTTAATATTGCAAACTTATTTGTTCTAATTATGTAAAATGAGGCAAGGCGTTTCACTAGCCCGCCTCACAATTATAACCTCCATGCACAGTAGTATGCATGTGATGAACAGGAATGGGTTACATCAGTTCTGCAAAATATATTACCAGTATTCAAAAGTTTTCCAGTAGGCAGATTCAGTGGCTGTGCAAACTTCCTTAGTTTACAATGCTTGGTTTACCTTTTTTGAACATGGGCTCAGGTTTTGAGAATAAATTGAATTCCAAACTGTAGGATAACTTCCTCGGAGTACAAAAGCTTAGCTCTGGAAAGATTCTGCTCTATTTTCCAATACTAATGAGCCAAACTTAAGTCTTGCAGCAAAAAGCATTCTCTCGTCCTTCGCCTACTCACCTCTCCAACAACTCTCTGGGAATACCTCTTTTATTAAGAATTGGTTTACACCATTTTGAAGTTCTCATCCACCCCAAAAGAGAAGTTTTGTTTGTTACCTCTTACCGACAGTTATTTTGACAGTTCTTTTCTGAGAGTCCATCCTCATCTTCTCCCATAATATCCACCGCTGAAAAAATCAGTGCAACCAGAATTGCAAAGCAGCATACCAGTGCAAAGATCACAATGCATCTTTGCTGGGACTGAAAGAGATTAAGAAGATTAAAAAATACATTAAAAAAGTTTTAAAGGAGTGGGTATCTTTTGAGTTTCAAACTTTTAAATATGATTTAAAATCCTTTTCAACATCTTGGTGCTATAGCTGTCAATGTGAAACATGTCTTGAGCTGAAAAGATGCTTTCAAACCTGTCCTTCAGTATCACCTTGAGCTATACACTAAATATGTCAATTATTGTTAAATAAATCATGTCACAAACACCACCAGGACTTTGTACTAGTTTCAGTCTCTTTGTACCATGATGAAAGTGCTGTCTATCAGCAGGGCCATTCCTGCATTAATTAGGTACTTTTGTTTCTGGGCCATAGGTTTTATATATACCAGGGCTGTGGCAGTCCATGGGCAAAATGCAGCCCAAAGAGGTTAAATTATAGTCCTAGGAGGAGAACCCCCATTGCTCTGGCTGCAGCAGCAGGAAGGGACTCCATGCTACCCTTCCCTATATCTTCCCTTTCCTGCCCCAGGAGACAAGGTAGGGTAGCACAGTTGAGCTTTTGGTGCCCCTGCAGTCCAGGGTGCCTGGGTGGCAAGGTGCAGGGGGAGATTTTGCAGCCAGGAGGCTGAGGGTGGGTCAGGATTCAGTGGGAAGGTATGGGGAGTTAGGCAGCTGGTGCAGAAGGAAGGCAGGGAGAGGAGCAGCAGGGAGGCATGTGGAGTAGGCGGGGGGAGGTGCATGATGCAGTGGGAAGCCATGGGCAGCAACAGTGGGGAGGTGCAGAGAGCAGCTGCAGAGGGTACACTCAGTGCAACAAGGGAGGCATGAGACTTTCGCTAATATGGTCCAAGGGGTATGCAGCCCCAGGTCTCTTAGAAGTTGGACAGCCCTGATATACACTAACAGATGGCATTGCACAAGCCTTGAGAAGTTTTGTTCATTTGCTTAATTGAAATGAAATGTGTCACCACCAAAGGACCAAGGAGCAAAATGCTGTTTAATAATCTTTTTCCTGTCACTATTTATAATACTTGGCATCATCATCATCACAATTATATCAAGGGACCTAATCATGGGTTAGGGCTCCATTGTGCTAAATTACACAACCACAGAAGATGACATTCCTTACCTCATAAAAGTTACAATCCAAGTATAATACAACAGACAACGTTATAGACAGCCAGAGTGGAGAGCCCAAGGTAACACTGAGACAATATGGATCAACCATGATAAGCATGATAGCCCATCAAATTAAACATAAAAATTTGCATAGGATTTACTTCTATATACAATAGGTAATACTGGGTACACCTACATGAGATGCTTTACTTGAGATTAGAACAAATTACTGTGCAGTAAGTGTATGTACATGTAGAAGGTGGCATTTACTGCACAGTAATTTGCTCTAATCGCAAGTAAATTTGCTCCCTGTAAATAAAAGTAGCAAATTTACTCACGAATAATTATTGAGCAGTATAGCACTTGAAGATTCTTGTCTCCCAGGCTAGGGACAGACATTACACATAAACTGGTTTAAGTGATCAGAAACTGGTTTAAACCTGTAACAGAACAGATATTCAGTGCATATAAACCAGTTTGAAAATGGCTGAAACTGGTTTGAGACACACCTGGCTGAATGTAATATCAGACTTAACTGATTTGGCTCAAAAAAGTTTATGCAATGTCTGTCCCAGACCCTTTGCTGGTTTAAGTTAAATCAGAGTCCCCCAGCATCCTGGCATGCTCGCTGGGCTGGGCTCTCTGCTCCTCAACAGGGCTGGGCCCACCCCTCTGCTCCCTGCACACACTTGCAGGCACAGCAGAGTCTGCTGGCTTCCCTGTGACCCCCCTTTCTTCCCACTCCTCCCCCCACCACTCACTTGAACAGAAATCCCTTCCTCCTCTCTGCCACAGCTGAGACCATAGCCAGCATGTGGTATGCTAGCTAATATGGAGAGATGTTTGTGTGTCTCTCTCTCCAATTTCACTGGGATAGGCAGACAGAACAGTGACCCCTTAGGGCTTCTGAAGCTAATCAACAGGTCAGCCTGATAAGCTGTTTAAAAAGTTTGAAGTAATGTGGAAAGAAGCTAGTGTTTTGCCAATTGGGTGATAAAGACTGTTATCAGCCCCCAAGCTGTCTTGCTGACCTATCAGCTTGGGGCAGACAGTATGAGGAAGCAGGAAGGGAGACTGAAAAGCTCTGTATCATCAACAGATGCATGCACTGCACGCCCGCTTTGCCTCATAATGCTAGCCCATGGCTGGGGGCTAACAACTCTCTCACCTCTTGAACAGCCAGCAGGGAAAAGCCTGCAACTGTGAAGGAAGATCTCCTTAATCAGAGGTCCCGCTGGGGCCTGGCCATGCCGCCCTCAGCTCAGCTCCCAGCAGAAGAGAAGGGAAGGCTGTCTAGCACTCCCCAGCTTCTGGCCTGAGCTACTGCAGACCTGTGCCTGAATTTCCTCAGTCCAGAGAAAATGTCTGTCCAGTTTCAAACCAGTTCAGCCTAGCCAGATTAGACTAACCTGCAAAGATTGAATCAATTCAAGGCCATGCTCTTTGAATGTCTGTCTCTAACTGCAGCCTCCCTTCTGTGATCACAGAGCAGGGTCTGGGAGCTCCCTGCTGCCAGGCCAGGTGAACTTTGTCTTTCCCAGGCTTTGGTGGAGGAGCTCGCCTTAGCAGCAGGCAGCTCCCAGGGCAGGGAGCAATCTTCCAGTCCTCACCAGGAGACAACTGTCTCCTAGCACCCCACTCCCTGCCAGCCCCTGGGCTAGCACTCAGGCAGAGTCTAGAACTGGCTGCTGCAAGGGCCAGTGTAGGGCTGGTGGGGGCAAAAATAGATTTCTGCCATAAGCAGCAAATATGCTCCCACTTCCCCACATGTGTAGACACCTGCCCCAGTTGGGTTTACTCTAGAGTAAATTACTCTAGAGTAAACACACCCAGAGCATTTGCACATGTAGATGCGCCCACTGTGGTGGTAACTGAGATATAGTCAAGTATTAAACTGGGGTAAATGTGAACCCATTGAAAGATGAGCTCTGTCGACTTAATTCACACAGATAAAAGGCACACATCCATTATCTTATTTTGAAAATGAATGCCCGGGTATATCTGACATGTAAATATTATGATCCAGATTAAAACTGTACCATCTCTTTTCTAGAGGAAAAATGATTGTTCAGAAATGTGTACAGAAAAAGACAAGAAAATTGACTTCTATTACCACTGTTATTTCGTTAACTTTCAATATTACCTTGTAATTGAAATGTCATACCTAGAAAATGCCAAAGCCAGAGGATATTATTTCCACAAATATGAAAAAGTATTAATCTCATGCTTGCTGTTGAACAATGAAAACCTTCAGCTGAAAGGAAATAAATATTCTCTATACAGTCTCAGATATTACATTAACAAAAATAGCAATATAACAATAACACAACCTCCACCTTGCTCTCACAAAGAGTTAGAATGTGATTTGGACTCAACATTTCTGTATGAATGTAAATCCCAGGAAGGACTTTCTGCAAGTCAGCTGAGTAGCAAGTCAACTATTCAGATCAAGAAGGTACACAGCATGGCACCTTACAACTAACTCTACCTCTCTCTGCTCAGATCAAGCCAGCAAGCAGCTACGCTCTGCAGCTGCAGGGACTGAGTTATAATGCCTCTTTAAAACTCAATATTCAAAATCACATTCAGTTTTCATCCTCAGAGACAGGGGGACAACTTTAATTGAGTTCAGTAGGAGTTGTAGCATTTTATCCACTACATTATGCTACATGCACATTTTAAATATTATGAACACTGCACAAATCATAAGCTTGACACCTGCTTTTTATGTTATAAACATTTCTTGCAACACACACTGTATAAAAACATACCAACAATGCAGTGCAGGAAAATATACTTCTCAATATTCTTGGATTGATTTCAGGCATCCTCAAAATCTGTTCCTGAGATAAATGCAATTGATGTAATGTTATGCTGCTAGCATATTCCTGGCAGTAGATTTCATAATGACTGCATTTAGTCCCAAAGATCAGAGTCTGCAGCCAAACATGGACAGGAAATTAGGAGAAAAATATTTGCTTTGAATAGATGGAAAGAGTGATCTCTACATTCCGATGCTAAAGAGTCATTCAGATCTGGGACAGGTATAAAACCTGTTTCATATTTAAAATTAAATTGTTCCTTTACTTAAGTTAAATTGGAGCTGATGAAAGGTGCATACTGACAGTCTTGAAAATTAACTCCCACTCTCAATTGAACAGAAACAACATTATAATTTCAAAGGGATACTCTGAGAATAAAAGTGACAAGGCTAATTCTACAGTGTATAGATGTAAATCAGGGGTATCTCTACTAAGTCAATGGAGTTATTCAAGATTCACAACAGATTTTGTTGCCATATAATCCTTTTCATTTCTCAGGCTAGAAGCCAGAGAGGTTGCTAAATTACAATCCACCCACCTGGGAAAGGGGAGCCCCTCTTTTCAGTCTACTTCCTATCACCTCCGGGATAGCTAATCTTCACTCATGTAACATCTGTACTAAGCTTCTTCACAGCTTATTCAATGTGTGCCCTACTACGCACATATATGTGCCATACATAGGATCACAAATGTGTCTCATCATAACCTCCACTTCATTAACCTGTGTGTTACTAACAGAGAGTATCACAGTAAATTCTGTGGACAAAGGACAACATAGCAGATGGAAACTTAACATTTGGAGAGAGCCTCAGCTCCTCCCAAAAACTTGTAACCCCCTCCATTCCCCATTGTCCTAAATCCCAATTATCATGGACATATGGAAAATGTTATCTATGACTCTCGTGTCATAAATCCTCCAGCCAGACACAAGAGAACAATTTCTTTCATTGGCATACATAACCAAAACACCAGCAATAGGTGAGACAGGCACACTTCAAAGTCCAGCCTGAGGAACTCAAGGTACATTTTAACCAGCCATTATCTGATTTTGAAATACATGCTTGAATTGGCCTGCATTATCTAAGTGTGGTACAGTGCCTCCTTCACACTGTTTTATCCTAGCAAGTCTCTACCAGCTAATCAACACAATACAAACCAAAAAGGACAGGTTGTTTTGGGGTCCCCCCAGAGGGATGCTTGCTTTCGACCACTGCAAGCTTGTCTGGCCACTGAGAGTGCTCTGTCCCCTCCTTGCCCCTCAAACTTCTGAAGACAGCCCAGGCATGGCTTCTAGATTTGGAGGCAACCCTGGCTCCTTCCCACTCTAAGACTTTGGCCTTCAGTCCTTAACCCTCCCTGGTTGTCTGTGACCTTGACTCAAGAGGCTAGCTACCTGTTCAGCTCCTAAGAGAAGTACTTTACCTCTTGTTGGGGATCTTGCATATAAATATGTTTATCCAAAAATACAGAAACTGCCTGGAAGTATGACATGGCTCTTTGTGCACAGCTGGTACCTCATTAAAAGTTTTCTCCAACTACTGCTTGGGCTGTGTTTGACTCCTGTGTTTCACTCATAATGCAATAACTTCATAATGGCATCAACAATATTATTGTCTACATGGATGATATTTCTAATCTAGGGAAAAACAGTAGAAAAACATGACTCAAGGCTCTGAAAGCTCGAGCTGTTGGCCTAAAGTCAAACAAACAAAAATGTAAAATCTATGCAAATGAAATGACATAGTTGGGAAAGAAGTTAACATAGGATTGCATACAAGCAGCTGACAGCAATACTGAGGCCATCACCAACATGCCTACCTCAACAGATGGGGAAAGGGTGCACAGATTCCTTGGACTAGTGAACCATGTAGGAACATACTTATGTAATCTAGCTGTGTGAACCAGGTAGATTAGAGGATTATTATTAAAAGATGCCATGTGGGCAAAAGTTGAAGATCTTCAATAGAGTTTCAGATTTTTTTTAAGTAAAAGCAGATCCAGTCCTATGATATGACAATAAGCTCAAAACTAAGTTATCCATGAACATGTCCAAGAGGAAGATTGGCACTGTTTTACTACAGGTTGGGCACTTTTACACATGCCAGTTAAAGGTGCTTTAGCCCGATTTAAGACGCATTAAGGCTAGGGACAAAAGTTACACATAAACCGGTTTAAGTCATCAGAAACTGGTTGGTTGAATGTAGTATGAGATTTAACTGACTTGGGTCAAACCAGTTTATGAAACTTCTGTCCCAGACCCCTTCCTGGTTCAAGTAAAATCACAGTCCCTCTGCATCCCAGGATGCTTTGCAGCCCTGGGGTGGACTGGGCTGTGCTGTCTGCTCCAGCAGAGAAGGGCTGGGGGGGAGAGGGGGGAGGGAAGCAGTGACTGCCCCATCCAGACAAACCCCAGCTGGGGTCTGGGCCAGGGAGGTGGGTAAACTCATCTTCCCCCAAGTACAGAGCTGCCCTGCCCTGCTAAACTTACTGTTAGCTGTAACTGTGGGCTACAAATCCCAGAGGCACCTGGAAAGAGGAAGTGATGAGCAACCCTGCAGAGTCTTGCAGCTGTGATTGTGGACTGCAAATCCGAGAGAACTTGGGGGCAGCAGGAAAAGGAAGCAAACACACATCCCATGGTAGCTACATGCCAGACAGCTGTGCTCTAGCACCCCTCCCCCACAGGCTTTTGGCCTGAGCCACTGTAGGCAGGTGGCTGCATTTCCTGAATCAAAAGTAAATGCATGTCCAGTTGTTTCTCAGTTTAATCTCCGCAGTTTAGACTAGCATGCAAAGACTGAATCAATTCAGCCTCGGGCTTTCTGACTACTTGTACTTAGCCTAATGGTTTGTGTTTACATGTGCATACCCTGAACTCACCTTTAAAATGGCAATTTTTAGGCTAGTCACATCTAAATTTGATATCTGTAAAAGCAGGTATCAAATTTAGGCACAAACAGCTAAAGCCCATTAACGCATGTGTAGACACTTTAAGGCACATTAATGCTTTGTATGGATTGATTTGGGATTAACTTTTGGCATTTGTACACATGCTTGCACTGCAGAGCGGGGTACTTTTAAAAGTGCATGGTGCTGCAATGCATGCATTTGTATAAATGGTGAAATGCACATCAGCCCTTAGAAAATGGCAGTGGCGTGCTTTTGAATTATAACACATCAAAGGTATTTTAGTTCAAAAGTGCATCACCGCCATTTTCTCAGCACTGAGTTTTGCTATTTATACAAATGTATGCACCAATTATTTTTTCAGCTACAACTGTATGACTTCCAAATATAGATTTGATCACTTATTTTTTCAGCTACAACAGTATGACTTGCAAATATATATATTTGGTGCTGTCAGAATATAGTATGCAAGTCATACAGTTGTAGCTGAAAAAATAATCTGTCTCCTAAAGCAGATGTTTGTCAGGGCTCTTTTGACAATGTCAATGAGGCCAGGTACAGACATTACACTTTTACTGGTGTAAGTGATCAAAACTGAGAAATATATATATATATGTATATATAATCTAGCCCTAAACAACTATAGGCCAATCAGCCTAACCTCCATCCCAGGGAAAATCCTGGAAAAACTCATTAAAGAATTTGTGTGATATGCTCGTTGAGGGTAAGAATCTGAACAACAGCCAGCATGCCTTTGTTGCACGTAGGTCTTGCCTTATCAATTTCATCTTCTTCTATGAACAGGTCTCTTTCCACCTGGACACGAGAGAGAAAGTCAACATTATATACCTAGACTTCCAAAAGGCTTTTGATCTAGTATCCCACGATATCCTTGTGGAAAAATTGGAAGATTGTGGGCTTAACTGCTCAACAGTTCAGTGGGTGGAAAACTGGCTGAACGGCAGGACCCAGAGAGTTCTCATGAACAGATCTATGTCATCCTGGCGAGAAGTGGCCAGTGGTGTCCCTCAGGAGTCCATGCTTGGACTGGTGCTTTTCAACATATTTATCAATAATTCGAATGTGAGGTTGAAAAGCTTGCTGGCCAAGTTTGTGGACGACACCAAGTTATGGGGGAGTGTGGTCATGCCAGAAGATAGGTTGCAGATACAGGCAGACCTGGACAGGCTGGAGAGTTGGGCAGACCAGAACCAGATGAAGTTCAACAGTGAAAAGTATAAGGTGCTTCATCTGGGGGCAAACAATCCTCAACTTACCTATAGCTTGGTGGTGACAATTTCACTTGCACCACGGCTGAAAGGGACCTAGAGGTAGTGATTGACCATTGCATGAACGTGAGCTGGCAATGTGATGCTATGGCCAGCAGGGCAAACAACACACTGGCATGCATTAACCATTGCATCTCATACAAATCTATGGAAGTGATACTCCCACTGTACTCCACACTGGTGACACTTCAGCTGGAGTACTGCATCCAGTTCTAGGTGCTGAACTTCAACAAGGACATGGAAAACCTTGAGAGGGTCCAGAGGAGAGCCACTCATATAATATGGGACTTAGAAGACAAGCCATATGAGGAAAGGCTGAGGGACTTGAGCCTCTTCAGCCTACAGAAGAGAAGGCTGACAGGGTAGCAGCTTACCTCAGTGAACAGCTGTTCACCAGGGCACCCCTGGGGAAGACCAGGAGCAATGGATACAAACTTCTGGAAGGCCACTTCAGGCTCACTTCCAAGAAAAACTCCTTTACAGTCAGGGTGTCCAGGTTGTGGAATTAACCTTTCCCCCTGCCCTGCAATTGTATAGCTCATTTGCAAGTCACACATCTATAGTTGTCTGTCTGTCTCTTTATGTATATCTGATTTAAAAGCCTGTCAGATCCTGGACAAAATTTGGATTATGAATGCCATAAATATGATAAAGAGGAGATTCTGAAGAAAGCAGTTAAGGCATTAGCACAAGTTGTCTGGAACACTATATTCCAAGCCCTTATTTATCAGTGCAGGGGAGGTCTCAGTCCAGTATTAGATTTTTGTTTAAAAGCACTAGGATAGCAATTCTCAGGACACACA
Source organism: Alligator mississippiensis (assembly GCF_030867095.1). Classification (NCBI taxonomy): domain Eukaryota; kingdom Metazoa; phylum Chordata; order Crocodylia; family Alligatoridae; genus Alligator; species Alligator mississippiensis. Next base: position 158,970,128 of record NC_081824.1, read on the forward strand.
GAAATCATTTTACGGATTAAAAAATCTATTAGGAAGCCAGAGATGTTTTATACTGGCTTTAAATGAACACTGACACTGAGAAAGTTCTTAAGGCTTGTTAAATATTTAAAAAAGGTAGGCTAAATTAATCAAAAGTCTGGAGTGTACTGGTGGCAGAAGAAAAAAAAAAGATACTTCCCACCCCTGCCTCCTGGAAGAAACCAGGCAGAATTTTCCTTACATTGAAAAAAATACAACATTTTCTTACACAATCACCCTAATTTCCCTGAGGTAGGCTTAAAAGAAGATTCACCAGATAAACAAGTGATCAAATCTAGTCTTGCTAGACATAGTAATGTCTCACAATGGGTCACAACAGCAGTACAGGTTTAGACATGACGTTGCAAGTCCACATTATCCCCAGTCCAGTCAGGTAGTAGAAAACAATGTCCAAATAATAAACTGTTACCGGAACTCAGATGCTGAAATAGAGACTGATCTATATTTAGCTTTGTTAAATCACAGAACAGCAGCCATGACATGTGGATTGTCAACTGCCAACATTATGCTCAATGCAAAACTGAAAACAAGAAGGCTGCACTGATGGAAACCGACATCAGATCCACTGATTCATATATATATGAATCATATAAAGCAAAACAAAAACTCAAGTTCTAGGGTCCCAGGAACTGCCACCAGAGACATCAAGAGGTGGCCACAATGGTCATAATGAGATCTACACATCACAAACACAAGAGTAAGGCTCCTGCGCTGCAGCCTGGGTCAGCTCTATAAGGCTCAGGCAGACTCCCACCCCGCAGCCCTTATTAAGTACACTGACTCAGTTACTAATCAAGGCTATCTGACCCCCAACCCCTTGCTCCTGATTAGTTCTGGAGCTGCATTTAAGGAACTCCTCCAGCACCTGTGCCTTGTTGTACAACACATTGGTCTCCAGTCTCTGAGCAGCTTCTGCAGCAGCAGTATCTTTGACTTCCCTGGTTCCTGACTTTGCCTTTGGCTTGCTCCTGGATTTTGGCCTTTCGATTCTCCTTGCTGATCTACTTCCTGACTCCTAATCCTAGTTTGTCTTAGCCAGACATAGATATTATGCTTTTTTACTAGTATAAGTAATAAGAATCTGGTCTATACCCATAACAGCTTCTGTTCAGTACACATAGACGCCATCTCAGTATGCATAGATGCCGTGACAGAATAATTTCTGTTCAGTACACATAGACACCGCTTACAGAAAACTTAAATTGATTCCATCTCAGGCTTTTTGAATGACTGTACCTAGCCTTTAGACTATGCCCTGTGGATTTTCCTTAAGATTTGGTAACTAGGTTTCTGATTCCCAGCTCCTGACTTGTGGCTTCTAATCCTTACCCTTACAGCCCCCCAGCTCCATGCCAGGACAATCAGCCAGGTAGGCCACTAAGAACTGGAAGACTTGGCACCTTCTCCAAAATCCTAGGATAGAGGGGAATGCAGGCACTGATCCCGCTGTTTTACCCAGGATTACAGCCAAGAGGCAACTGTAGCAAATTGAAAAAACTGAACCCTCAAAGATTACACGATCAGAACGAATGGACTGACCACCTCCATCATTAGCACTGAAGTTTCAGGTGTGAACTGTTGGTCCATGTGCCAATGAAAGGCACCTCAAAGACTGACTGAACATCACTAACTAGTTTTGATTGTATGTAGGTGAAATTGTTAATGTTAATTCTTAATTGTCACAGTTGCTATGTTTGTCTGAAAAGTATGATGATAGGCACTGTCCTTTTAAGAGGCTCTGCATGAGCCAATTGGAACTGGTTGTGATTGCTGTGGAGAGGCTCATGTCATAAAATACAGAGCTGTTAAACCACAGACACAGATAGAAGGATACCTCTGCCATTTAATTCCTTGCCTCTGACTGACTCCTGAACACTTGGAAGGCTAAACTCAGATTGAGAAGAGTTAACATGACTTCTGCCATATCTAAACACTAGTGTTTCAAAGAAGAAGGAGAAATGCACTTCTCACTCACATTGCTTATCCTGAAAACCTGAAAAAAATGAATATATGCCTTGGTTTCAGTCTCCCTACAATTTTTTAGATGTCCAAACTGCACACAAGACTCCTGGGTGACTGGGCCCAGAGAGGTTCTACTACCATGGGAATCTGTGAGGTTGCAGGTATCTCCACTGGAATATCTGACTGCTGCATTAACATCCCAGAAATACATTTTTAAAAAGCCGTAAGTGGGAAAACAGGATTAAAGTCCTCTGGTTTTGTTCCATCTGTCTGTAAGTAATCATAACCTTTTGTTCATTTTTATGACCCACAGCTGGCTGCGAGTGCCATGGTATTAACAGCATTAAAAGGACCATTGCTACCCTACCAATGCTAGAATGAAGAGAGACTTGTCACAATCTAATTTACGAATCATCACTCACCGTACTTTGTACTTTTCTTAGGAAATATGAATAAATTAGACATTTTCCTGTGGTTTGAGTCATTTTTACTTCTTACATGGCAATGTTTGGATTACAAATAACATTGGGGACAATTTAAATGCCAACAAACACATATTCTATTTGAAATTATCATCTTTGTTTCTAACAGAAAAAGAGAAATTTAAAGTCAATTACATTTTCACTCCTTTTTAATTGCCAGCCTGAATTAACTGACAAGGGCCTTTCAAGCAGCAGAGCAGGTTTTTGAACGCTCTTAGAAAAGTCTGGAACGGCCATCTTGGAATTGCTCCCTCCGAGCAGCAAGTTCCTGTGGCTCTGTCTTAACCTTTCAAGTATAATTCTGCAGTACAAATATCTATTTGAACATTGCCTACATTTCAAAGATTCAAAAGAATAAAAAAAGTGGAAAAAGAGATTCAAAAGCAGCTGCAGCATAAGCAATTACTACCCTAAAGGAACAAATGCAAGACCATGAAATTCAGCAGGTCTCCCAAGCCTTCCATTGAAGCTAATTACTCTTAATTTTCAAGTACAAAACCATACTATAAGCAATATTCTAATAAGCTTTTAAAATTTAAAAAATGCCCCACTGCAAGAAATCTAATGATCTTTTGGACAATTTTTAAAAGTGACTGTAGACTTCCTAAGAAGTATGAATTAAAAGGACAGGCAAGAACTTACGCTATAAGGACATTGTAGAGAAACTGACTGGTGCCAGTAGATAGCAACAGAGCATTTGCTTGCTTAGACAGAGATCAATGTTGGGACTATCAGCCTTTTGAAAACTCCAGCTAGTACAGGACATAGCAGCAAATTTCTCCAGTAACTTCAAACAATGAGAGTGCGTTAGGCCTTTGTCCTGCTCCCTTCACTGGTTTCCTAAGGTATACTGACTCAAATTTAAGGGTTTGCACCTTATCATGAAAGTGATAAATGGGCTGACCCCAGGCAAGGGCAGATCGAGGAGGGTTCTGTGATGCTCTTCCAAGAGCTCCAACCTTGGCTACCGAACATATGCATGGTGAGCTCTCCACTGCTGCCACACACCCCTTTTTGCCATCCCGCTTCTGTTACTAGTTCCAGGATATCTAACGTATCAAGTAATGGGGTCATTAACTCAGGGAAGACCACCACTATTGTCAGTTCTACCTTTGGCAACATGGAACTCTCTACAATAAGGATAAAAGGTTGTCTATGTAGGTGACTGTGTTTTCTTGGGAGCCTGTATAAGCCTGTGAAATGAACTCCCAGAGAAGCACTAAAGATTATCATTAATTTTCCTACTTTCTGCTCCACATGCATAGGACGTTTCTTCACAGCTGCATAGTTGATCCAATAAAATATATCACCCTACAAAATCTCTCTTTCTCCTCTAATTTAAATAATTGATTGAATTTAAGTACATACCAGTATGAACATTGAGATAAAAGATCTCCAGACACAAATTTTTCCTGCAACAAAACATTATACTGCACTCCACTCCACTCTCTCCCTAGGAACAGAATGAGAAAAAGAACAAAACTATACATGACATGTATTAGACATGTCATTTAAAGCAGTGGCACAAGAAAAGAAAGTTATCAGCTGACAGGGACTTTATCTGTATATTCATTATTAATAAACAGAAGCAAATTCAATATCAGCTAAGGTGGTATCAGAATGTATCCCACCTGTTCAAAACCTAAAATATGCCAAGGGGAAATTAAATAACTTGCATTCTTTGCCATATTCATACTGTTTATAATGCAGGCACACAACTCTCTTCCTCTGTTAAACTTACACTTTCATTTCCAACAGACATCCATGTATTCCAGCTTCATCAGATCTGTGTTGTCATTTAAAACCTTAATGGTGATCTCATATTTTCTGATCCCTATTCTATTAACAGATCAGTGTTTTTGATAATCATGTGGTTCATTTATTCTGGAAGCAGCTCTCCATTAATCCACAGTTTCTCTTCTTTCTGAGGATAGTGTTTAATGAGAAATTTTGTGTGGCAGAGGAAATCTCAATTTCAGTAGGCTTGGGAAAGCTTTAAATATATATTTACATCATTTGCAATTTTCATATTCGATTTTTTATTTGCCTAGAAATTATGGATGAGTGCATTTAAAAATAAATCTAAAGAAATTAGTATTTGTACCATCTGGCACAGTTAATTAGTCTTGATACATAGTATTTATACATCTAACTTAATTCATCCCTGAAACAGATTCAGAGTTCCCGCAAAATGAATTTTTGAAATGATCTTTAAAATATACAGATGTGCCCCTCCCACCCCCATAAATAAGGAGTAGGATATTAAAAGACTGTGTATACAAAAAAGTTAACCTTACAGCAATCAAATATCTTGAACCTGTGAAATGTATCTCTGGTTGTGTATCTATCCAGCTGACAGGATGACATGCTATGCAACATGTTAACAAAGACCTGACACCTCATTTACTCACAGGACTGTGAGAAATGACAGGAATATATTTTCTGTGTTTTAAGGCTGCATCCAGATGAGCAGGGGCATGCACTTGCAGCAACACAACTTTGTGCTACTACTTTATGCCACAGTGCAAGCCCCTGCACATGGAGTTTGTTGTGGGATACATTGTCCTGCTGTGGGCAAATTGCCCATGTCCAAGCTCCTCCCAGCTCCCAGCCTGTTGCTCCGACCAGGCAGGGGAGGAAGGGGGAGGCTAGCTGGAGCCCCAGGGTGTGACACAGCCAGCTGGGGAGCAGCACATGGAGACAGGAAAGCAGGCAGCCCAGAACCACCCCCACATTGTTTTAAAATGGTAAATATGTCAATAAAACATTGACCAACTGAGAGAGAGAGAGAGAGAGAGATTAGGGCTGTGTGAAATTTTCTCAGGTATTTTGTTTCAAACCTGTTTTGATGTGTTTTGAACTCAAAACAGCAAAACTGAAATGAAACAAAAGCCTTCGAAACTGCTTTGAAATGAAACAAGGGTGCTCAAAACATTTTGAAAGTTTCGAAGTGTTTTGGGGTTTGAAACTGGGTTTACTTGGCTTCAGTGCCGGCCCCAGCCAGCAGCAGCAGCCACCTGTCATCCAGCGCACCCCACCTGCACCCCCGGGAGCCCCACAGCCCTCCCAGGGGTGCGGGCCCCCAGATCTGTCTGCTGGATGACAGGAAACTACTGCTGCCGGCAAGTGACAGCTTTTCTTGTCAACAACTTGAGGTATAGTTTCCCAGAAACCTCTGCACTTATCTCCTTAACACTTGGCAGGCTTCATGTCCTCAGAAGGGGCTACTATCCCTGCAAGTTTCATCTGCGTCAGGCTAGAAATGACCATGCTATAGGCAGTTTCGTGCTTCCCCATTATAGCCTATGGGTGAAACGTCGAAACAGGGATGAAACAGCAAAAGAGTTTCAATTGAACAAAACGGAACAGCGCTTTCAAAACAAAACAAAACTTGAAACGAAACACTGTTCCACTGAAACACTGAAACAGAAGTCAAAGCGGAACAGTGCTGTTTTGCATACCCCTACTATATATAGAGTGACATTTCATTTTAAACGTGGAAGAACACAGATTTTGAGTTATTTTAAAGAGTGAATTTGATTTTTTTTTTTATAAGAGAATTTTTAAACAGGGAACACTAGGATCCCTGTTGGTGAAGCAAGTGGCAGGACCTGGGCAAAGGAGCCTGCACAGGGCCAGCATTGGGGACCCAGGTGGATGGCAAACAAAGTGCCTGAACTCCTGGCCATTTGGGGCCAGGAGGACATGTTTAACAATTCAAAGAAGACCACCACTATCAGCACATCTTCTAGGTGATAGCTGCCTAGATGGCAGGGTGGGGGCACACATGGCAGCAGTGCTGCACAAAGACTGTGCAGCCACAGTCCACTGGCAGCTGACCCAGCAGTACAGATGGCTCTGCTGCAGTGCCCGTGCCGTAGCCCAGGCAATGGTGCAGTCCCCATCCAGGTCTGGCAGGCACACAGCCATGGGGCTGCAGTTTCAAGTAGGTGGATGCTCTCACAGGTGTGCAGCAGGTCACAGCCAGGCAGCAGCCCCTACTGCCAGACTGCTGCAGTGGGTAGAGGGTGCAGGGGCCACTTTAGGTCAAGGCTGCTACAGCAGTCCAGCTGGCACAGGGGGCTAGTGTCCCCATATGTCAACTGACCGGGCCTCAGAAGCTCCTGAGAACAACTAGACCTGAGCTGATAGCAAGGGCAGTTTTTTATACTGCTGGGGCCAACATAAGTGCTGGCCCCAGCCTTCAGCTACTCCTGGCTGAAGATCCAGGAGGATCTGGGCAGGCTCAGTTTGTCCCAAGTAGCACAACTTGCCCCACACCAAAGTGTACGTTCAGGCACATGTGCTGAAGCACAAATCTCCAACACAAATTTGTGCCGCTGCTATTTGAGCTGCTACAAGTGTACATGCCTGCATGTGTGGACACGCTCTATGGCCACATCCAGACGAGCATGGATGTTTGGTTCCCTGGGGACAAGTAGCAGCAGTGCACCTTGGACCGCAACTACTTGTCCCCAGGGAACGCCCATATCACACACGTTTTGGTGCATGGAAAGTTACCCTGGGGGCAGTAGGGGAGGCTGGGGCCAGCACTGTACTGGCCCCAGCAGCCTTACCTGGGGTTTTGGGGGCCTCCCAGGGCTGCAACAGTGGTAATCCTGCTGGATGGAGCCTGGCTGACAACCACAGAGTGGTTCTAGGAAGCCCAGCTTTGCTTTCTAGTGGCATGCCCTGCCCATGGGTAAGCTGCTCCGTTTTTATTCCCCGTGGGGTTTTTTGACCCCTAGATATTCAGAGGTCAAAAAAGCCTGTGGAAAAAGAAACTGGAGCAGTGCACACATGGGCAGTGTACCCTTGCAACAAGGAGAACACCTGACTGTGCAGTATGTAGCACTGCATTCGTGTTTGCAGTGCCGCGCACCACACAGCCCCACTCATCTGGACACACCCTATATGTCTGCATCTGTGGACATGATGTAAGTAGCCTGCTGTTCGCCTCCCCTGCATGAATGGGTATGGCTGCAAACACAGCAATCTGTGTTAAATATATTAATTGAAATGAGAACAGCCATATAAGTATCTGGTTAAGCATAAACAAAGCATTTTAAGGTCTTTAAAATTCAGTTTATGAAAAGGGATTGCAAAGGATTGTATGACATCCTGCTCTGCAATGGCAGAGGACTAGACTCACGAATCCAGGAAGTTCTTTCCTATGTTCCTAAGAATACAGTGCAAGCAGAAAGTAGGATGGCCCTGTTCATCAGCATTTTAAATATCTGTTACAGACATAACTCTGTAGAGATATTCTCCACCAACAGGATGTTATGCATCTAATTAACCCTCTTTACTGTGACACTCATCCTGTCTAGATGCACTCATCGATATTCATTAACACTGCAATTACCATTTAGCATGCCCAAATCCAATTGATTTCAACTGAAAAAAATTGGAATTAGGTGCCTAAATACCCTTAGAGGTCTTTGTGCTTCAGCTCACAACCTATAAAATGGGGATATAGTACATTACTTCCTCTTTATGGGAGGCTGTATTATGACAATACATATTGTAAGGCTTGCAAAGTGCTCAGGTATTGCAATCTTCAGGCAGACAGAATTTATTGACAGCAGATTATTTTTTAATCCTGCTCTTTCTTATCTGAGTCCCGGAGAGCTATTTAGGAATCAAAAGTAGAGCTAAATTTAATAGCAATGTCCTCTTAAAACTATTCAGCTGTATGGTTACCACTTAAACAGTATTAAACGACTGAATGGAAAAAGTGAGAGATGATGCTCTAGTTCATACCACTTATTCTTTGATCCAAAGGGTCAAGCGTATAATACACTGACTATAACATTTACTATAAATAGAAGAACAACACAACTCTCTTGGAAGATATCCAAGGCATTTAAGTGACTGTTTTGCTCACAAGCACTATACTAAAGAAAATAATCTATATCTCCCTTGCCTGCATTTTGTTTGGGGAAGGGAAGACACACACACTTTGTCTAAGGTACTTTATCTAAATTAGGGCCCTGAACTCCCAACCTGATACCCAACCTTCACCTATATTTACACTTGAACTACAATTTGGTCCAACTGAAAGAAGCCAAAGACATGACACCAAAGTTTAGCATGTCACACCATAAAAATAAAGGTATGGTCATGTATGGAATGACTAATATAGCATGCCTCATCAGGGGAGTTGTAATATAGACAGGATTTTCACCAAACTGATGTGTCAAACTCACCAACCCCAACCCCAGGCCAGATTTGAACCCTGGGGCTCCTCACAGGCTGGATCCAGACTCTCATCCTCCAGCACAGGAGTAAGCAGTGGCAGTGATAGCCTCAGGGTAAGCAGTGTTAGGGAGCTGCAAGGGTTAATGCAGCTGTTGCTCCCTACTGCCAAAATGCATCCCCAGTCGCACTCTGTATCCCTGCCCTGCTTGCTCTGCCCCCAAATTCCTAGGCCCTTAAGCCCTGTGAAACAGATGACAACCTCTAGACCCTGCTGCAGAGCAACCTATTTTTGCAATTTTATTAATCAATAATGTATACTGGGACTCCCACCACTGCTAACATCTGCTCAGGTATACTGGCAAGAGTCTTTCATTATAGCAACATTTGCTAGCACAGACAAGGCCACAGTCACTTTTCTTTTTAATCAGAGAGGTTCAAAGGGAAAGTGTCAAGGATTAATCACTCTCTTTCAAGATCTAGCTCTTTACACCAAAGCCTACTGGAAAACCCGTCTATAATTATAATATTAAAAACTTCTAAGTTCACAGAGGGCAGCAGTACTTTTCATGGAAGGGCTGCTGAAAGAAACTAACCAGATTCCACATAAAAAAAGCACTTCCACTTGCATACACTAAAAAGGAGATGAGGATAAAAGACATTTAGTAGGAAGGGGAAAAACAGAAAGGGGAGAAATGTCTAAAGTGGAATAAAGGTAAAAGAATAGAAGGAAAACTGCTAAATGTAATGGAAGTGAGAGAAAGGGGACCTAAGCTAGACTACAACAGACAGGAGAAAGAGGCAGGACAGGAAGGAAACGGTAAGTGAAAGAGAGACAGACTAAAGCAGGCTTGTGCAAAATACGGCCCGCAGGCCGCTATGAGGCCTGCCAAGCCATTTTCTGAGGCCTGAGGTGCTGCAACGGGAAATGAAAGTAAACACTGTTTACTTTCGTTCCCACCCCTTGTCCCTCCCCCAGCCCCTCAGCAGCTTCCTAATGGGAGGGAGGGGGTCCTTTGGTCAGCCCACTGGGTGATAAAAAGTTCATGATCCGGCCCCACATTCAAAAAGGTTGGAAACCCCTGAACTGAAGGAATATAGAGCGGAAACAGAAAGACTGAGGAACAGATCTAAAAATGTGCACTTCAGACATGTCTATGCAAGACACGTTAATCCTCATTAGCCTAATTTAATGTGCATTACAGTTGTGCATCTACACATATGCGCCCTTAATGCATGTGCAAAATTAGGCTAATCATGTCTAAATTTGATACCTGCAAATGCAGGTGTCAAATTTAGGCATGATTGAAGTGCATTAATGCACGTGTAGACACAACCGAGCACTAACTGTACTGCCAAATCTACCCAGCCACTAGGGGCACACAGCAGGGCTGCAGGGACTTGGCACTAACTTCAGTGTCAAATCTAATGGGTCTCATTAAAATGACTTCCTCATGAGATACAGATACCAGCTCAGAAAACAGTAGCTGTAGACGCCATTGCTGTTTGGTGATTCATACAGAAAGTTCTTCTTCCAGTTAGATAACCTAGGTCTCGCCATGGGTTCCTAGAAAGCCAGGTAATTAGAAAGCACAATACTAGCACTCCTTCTCTACATGCTTAGTCTAACTGATTTCAGTAACAAAGGGCCCCTCTACACATGCAGGCAGCACTACTTGGGATCTAATGCATGACCCACACAGATGTGCCTCCTGCCATGCCACATGTGCAAGCAATCTTCTTATGTGCATTGCAGGAGGCATGATTGTGGGATCGTGTGTTAGATCCCATCATGCCTTATTGCTAGTACAGGGGGAGCCCAATCCAATGCTACCCCTGCATGATCAAGAAGCAAGATCCTGCAGTTGGAAACCCCCTCAGTTAAGGGGCTTCCAACCATGGGAGTGCCCCTGACAGACCCAGCTGCTGCAATCTGCATGAAGCACATGGGGCTGGGAGACGGCAGCAGCTGAAGTCTCCATGCCTTGAGTGCATGAAACTGGGGTGCTGCTAGAACCCAGAACCAGCAACTGCTAGGACTGAAAGTCCCCACAGTTGCAAGACTCCCAGCTCCAGCTAGGCATGATGCACCCCTGCAGCTGGGAGTCCCTGTTAAATACTTACATATTGAAATATTTACCTACTTATTTCAAACCCTCCCCCCTTTTTTATTTATTTTGGCTGTATACTGGAAAGGGTTTAAGCCCAGAGAACTAAAGTCTGTTGTACTAAATCCAGAGTAACTTGATTACATTCAGCGAGAGTTAGGTTCTTATTACTGATATTCTATTATCATTCTGTTCTGTACCTGAAGGTAGAATTCAGTAACATAACTGGGGGGGGGGGGCATCCAGAACAGTAGCCTTGGGTGCTACCATTGTGGGAGAGTGCAAAAGAAGTTGCCACTGTGTATAGCTGCAGTCAACATGGTATGAGCCTATACTGCCCATGCTGCCCCAGACATGAACCTGCCCTGCTACACCCCTAGAAGAATTTGACCCCCAAATGCACAGTATTTCTTAAACTCCAGAACACCTACAGCTACATAAGAACTTCACAGCTGAGCCCCCCCGCCCCTTAGAGATGTTGTATATTAAGTTCTAGAAACAAAAGTTCCAAATTTTAAGATTGTCTTGAGCTTTTAGCTACCCTCATCACTTAGTTAAAAATTAAACCACAGAAAAATCCCACTGCTTTTAGCTTTTCACAAGTACAACCAATATTAATTTGTGCAAAGCCTACCACCAAGCAGAACAGGCACAGTGTTAGGCCAGTAACAAGCTCTTATGAGTGCCTCATTAAGAGAAATCAAGTACATGAAACAGAATACTCAAAAAGTTTTCTAACTTTGAATACCTTTGGCACTTTGGACATGAATTATTTTAAAATGATGATTCCTTTACTAAGTGTAGGCATTTGTATATATTTGTGAGCCTCAAACAGCATTCTTTCTGCACTGAAAAGCCAGTCGCTTGTCCCATTCCCTCATGCACACTGAAATCAGTGGGAATTGAGGATGTTCTTCAGTTTTTGAGACTATATCCTAAAATCCCTACTGTACTTTCAGGAACTTAATGAGCAGTGGTATCAATGCTGCTCCCATTGAAATCAATGAGAGGCTGGAGAGCAGAAATGGTTCTAAGTCTTCAAATCTAGGACAGGAACCTTTAAAGAGTCAACACAAAACTGTAAGTCTCAGAGTAGCAATGACGTTTCTAAAGCAAAAGCAAAAATACCATGGCATCTCAGTATCGTGATGTGATATAACCATGATTAAATGTTGATCTTTTAATGGTGACCAAGCTACAGAGATTTATATTGTTTTTGTATTCTTAATCTTATTTTGACATATGCTGAAGTCTCTGCTTAGTTTAAATAAAAGTTAATTGTAATATGTTTTGCTATTTAAATAACAATGGAACCTTCTGTTTAAATGAAAGATTATATATATAATCCTGCACACAAACATGCAATTCAGTCTCATGAATAATGACAAAGGATAGCGTTGCCTAAAACAACACTTTTTAAATGTACAGAAACATGATTTGCCTAATACTAGTACTACCCAAAGTTACAAATATTTTGGAAAATATTTGTTTTTTTCCATTGTTTTTAGTCTTGCCTTTCTGGGCACCTGAGAAGTGTCTGTGCACGTTCAACTCAACTTTTTCCTCTCAGTTACCTTAAGTTTGGTCTGAATCTTTCCTAAGGTAATTGGGGGGGAAAAATAAAAAATGTTTCTACAAATCCATAAAAGCTAGAAGGTAAACTCAGAAATAGTTGTAGAACTGTACCTAGTACTACTTTGAATACTTTGTTTAAATTAACTGGATTTTAAGTTACCAATGTACCTTTAATCAAGGATCCAAAAATATTCAAAACATTTTAAAACATATTTGTTTTCACTGAGGCCCTTGGCACACTTACACTAAAGACTGGATTAATCAGTTAATCATGTCTTAAATAGTTACCCAACCATACATTAATGCAATTAATGGCATGATAACACAAGGAATAAGCCAAAAAGTTATTACATAAAATATCTGTAATAACTTTGTGGCTGCTTTCTACCATGCCATTAAAAGAACGTGCAGCTAGGCTGAAGTGCCCAGCCACAGAGGTGCAGCCGAGAGCCCCATCAGCTGATGGGCCTCCCAGTGTACCACACGCCCCCAAGGTTGGGAGCCATCAACTGATCCAGGCTCACAACCTCAGGGATGCATGGTGTGTCCCCCCAGCTGGGAGCCCAGATCAGTTGACAACTCCCAGCCGTGAGCGCTTGCAACTTGCTGGTACAATGAAAGCCTGGGGTCAGGATCCGCATGCTCCCTCTGCACTGGTGATAAGGCATGATAGGATCTGATGCTCAATCCCACAACAATGCCTCCTGCCATGTATGCATAGAATGGCAGGAAGTGCAGTTGTGGGGATTGTGCATCCCATTGTGCCTTTAACTGTACAATCTGCCAGGGGCCTAAATCTCATGGCACTCATTTTTAAGAAAAACTATACTAACACTTATAGTATAATTATAAGTTGACACAAGTTCATGAAGTGAAAAGAATCCCAAATATGACATCTTTATTTTTAGTTCACTTCTGTATTTCTAACTATACTGTGAGTACATATTGAAACAGCAGATTTGCCACTTAGCCAAACGAATTAATTCCACTGTTACAGAGAACATAACCAATGTGATATGCGGAATATGAATTGTATTCTACTTTAAAGAGAGATAAAAAGAAATGAAAAGAAGACTTATGATCCACAGCCAACCCAAAAGATAAAGGTAAACTGGATAATTATAGTGATTATGTGAATCCAATCTGTACTTTATTTCATTTGACAGATTTGAGAGATAATTTAGCTACCAGGACTTTTATCTTATCAAGTTTTCTATCGGAATTAAGTAATCAGTATTTGTCATTTTTATATTTGAACTTACCCTAGTTTGTAAATAATTCACTGACCAGTTGTAAAAAAATTGAAAGTGAATACAGATGGCAACTTCTGTTTTGTATGGCTAGGTGGTTGGTAATCTATAAACAGTACTTTTTACATCCATCATAATTCTCTCACTGTTACTTTTTGCAACCTTGACTATAACACTTGTTATAGTCATATTAGACAAGAAGCTCTTTGGAGTAGGGGCTATCTTTTTGTAATGAATGCCTGCAGTGTCTAGCAAAGTGCTTCTCAACCAGGGTGCCATGGGGTGACAATGCATATTTATTGTTTTGATAAACAAAATAAAACCTAAGGCAGCATATTTCAGTATAAAATCCTTATACTTCATATTACCTCCAAAAATCCAATTCCCTTTTAAAGACCAGCTTCTATCCATGTTATATTAAAAAATCTTCTAGAATATGGAAGAAACATTTTAAATGTTATCTGTTGCGAGATATGCATAGTTCAACATCAAAGAAAAATAGATGCAACAGTTGGCATGCCAATAGATGGATATTTTTCAGAGAAGCTCTAACAAAACATACGCAAATGCTGCATTTAGGGTTTAAATGAAGTAAACAGAATATGAGATCTGATTTAGTGATCCTGAAACGGGATTAGCCCAGATGAATTTTCACTCTTGCAAGAGCCACACAACTGGGCCTTGTTGCATAACATCAAACTCAAGCTCTGCCTTAAGTCAACTTAGAAGAGAGTGATAGACATATTGGATATGTCCCAACAAGAACGCCACGCATGTGCCGTTTATGGCACCTTAAAGCAGTTTGAGGTGCCCCAAACCACATGTGGCATATGTGCACCCATTAGCCATGCTTATTAGCAGTGCAGCAGGATTTTTTACACTGGGAGATCCAGGTGCCAAAAAAATGCTGCTAAAAAGGAGTGGCACTGCACATGCAGTAGCAATGTGCACCACCAGAAAGGGAGCCCAGTCAGCCAGAACCACACTTTGCCAACCAGGCTCCAAGTGGCCATCTCAGTGCCAGTACTGCCCTAGGAGGCCCCCAAGATCCCAGGTAAGGCTGCTGGGGCCAGCCTCCTCTACCCCACCCAGGTCAATTTGCTGCATGCCAGAGTGTGCATGCAACAGTGTGCCCACGGACAAACAGCAACAGCACAAATATGTTCCACTGCTATTTGTCACTCAGAAAACTCATGCACATGCACACTCATTGGGATCCGCCAAGTGATGTTATTCCTGGCCATCTTTCATCTGCCATAAGTTATCTGGAAATACTTAATAGGCAAAATTGTTAATTTTCTTCCCCTCACCCTCTCCCCACCACCTAAAAAAGGTATGGGGAGGGGGGTTGCCTAACTACATAGTAAAAAAAAACCTGAAAAACTTTTGGAACTCTTCAGCAAAATGAATGGCAGTAAGTTTTAGGGGACGAATCAAAAAAAGCAAACTGATATAAGAATCTATCTCTATCTATGAATTCTCTGACACCATCACTTATATCACTGAGGTGCAGCACCCTTCCTTCCCTTTCAGAAATACTGAAGAAGCTGTGGTGAGGATTCACATCTTGGCAGGATTCAGCATTTTGTGTTCCAGACCCACATTCCTCCCTTTAAAAGAACTTCACCTAGCAAATTGATAGCGATGTAATATTTTATTT